>NC_091462.1:118394712-118994712 GCF_027789765.1 Dendropsophus ebraccatus
CTCCCCCCCCCCCCCCCCCCCCCCCCCCCCCCCACCCCCCCCCCCCCCCACCCCCCCCCCCCCCCCCCCCCCCCCCCCCCCACCCCCCCCCCCCCCCCCCCCGCCCCCACCCCCCCCCCCCCCCCCCCCCCCCCCACCCCCCCCGCCCCCCCCCCCCCCCCCCCCCCCCCCCCCCCCCCCCCCACCGGGCCCTCCCCCCCCCCCCCTCCCCCCCCCCCCCCCCCCCCCCCCCCCCCCCCCCCCCCCCCCCCCCCCCCCCCCCCCCCCCCCCCCCCCCCTCCCCCCCCAGAGCACAGCGGGGCCCTACACACAGAGCACAGCTGGGCCCTACACACAGAGCACAGCGGGGCCCTACACACAGAGCACAGCGGGGCCCTACACCACAGAGCACAGCGAGGCCCTACAGAGCATCACAGAGCACAGCGGGGCCCTACAGAGCCTCACAGAGCACAGCGGGGCCCTACAGAGCCTCACAGAGCACAGCGGGGCCCTACAGAGCCTCACAGAGCACAGCGAGGCCCTACACACAGAGCACAGCTGGCCTCACAGAGCACAGCGGGCCCTACACACAGAGCACAGCGGGGCCCTACACCAGAGCACAGCGGGGCCTTCACAAAGCACAGCGGGCCCTAAGAGCCTCACAGAGCACAGCGGGGCCCTACACACAGAGCACAGCTGGGCCCTACACACAGAGCACAGCGGGCCCTACACACAGAGCACAGCGGGGCCCTACAGAGCCTCACAGAGCACAGCGGGCCCTACACACAGAGCACAGCGGGGCCTACACACAGAGCACAGCGTGCCCTACACACAGAGCACGGCGGGGCCTACACACAGAGCACAGCGGGGCCCTACAAGAGCCTCACAGAGCACAGCGGGGCCCTACACACAGAGCACAGCGAGGCCCTACAGAGCCGCACAGAGCACAGCGGGGCCCTACAGAGCCTCACAGAGCACAGCGAGGCCCTACAGAGCATCACAGAGCACAGCGGGGCCCTACAGAGCCTCACAGAGCACAGCGGGGCCCTACAGAGCCTCACAGAGCACAGCGGGGCCCTACAAGAGCCTCACAGAGCACAGCGAGGCCCTACACACAGAGCACAGCGGGCCTCACAGAGCACAGCGGGGCCCTACACACAGAGCACAGCGGGGCCCTACACACCGCGCACAGCGGGGCCTCACACAGCACCGCGCGGCCCTAAAGAGCCTCACAGAGCACAGCGGGGCCCTACACACAGAGCACAGCTGGGCCCTACACACAGAGCACAGCGGGGCCCTACACACAGAGCACAGCGGGGCCCTACACACAGAGCACAGCGAGGCCCTACAGAGCATCACAGAGCACCAGCGGGGCCCTACAGAGCCTCACAGAGCACAGCGGGGCCCTACAGAGCCCCACAGAGCACAGCGGGGCCCTACAGAGCCTCACAGAGCACAGCGAGGCCCTACACACAGAGCACAGCGGGGCTCACAGAGCACAGCGGGGCCCCTACACACAGAGCACAGCGGGCCCTACACACCGAGCACAGCGGGGCCTCACAAAGCACAGCGGGGCCCTAAAGAGCCTCACAGAGCACAGCGGGTCCCTACACACAGAGCACAGCTGGGCCCTACACACAGAGCACAGCGGGGCCCTACACACAGAGCACAGCGGGGCCCTACAGAGCCTCACAGAGCACAGCGGGGCCCTACAGAGCCTCACAGAGCACAGCGGGGCCCTACAGAGCCTCACAGAGCACAGCGGGGCCCTACAGAGCCTCACAGAGCACAGCGGGGCCCTACACACAGAGCACAGCGGGGCCTCACAAAGCACAGCGGGGCCCTAAAGAGCCTCACAGAGCACAGCGGGGCCCTACACACAGAGCACAGCTGGGCCCTACACACAGAGCACAGCGGGGCCCTACACACAGAGCACAGCGGGGCCCTACAGAGCCTCACAGAGCACAGCGGGGCCCTACAGAGCCTCACAGAGCACAGCGGGGCCCTACAGAGCCTCACAGAGCACAGCGGGGCCCTACACACAGAGCACAGCGGGGCCTCACAGAGCACAGCGGGGCCCTACACACAGAGCACAGCGGGGCCTCACAGAGCACAGCGGGGCCCTACACACAGAGCACAGTGGGGGCCTCACAGAGCACAGCGGGGCCCTACAGAGCCTCACAGAGCACAGCGGGGCCCTACAGAGCACAGCGGGGCCCTACACACAGAGCACAGCGGGGCCTCACAGAGCACAGCGGGGCCCTACACACAGAGCACAGCGGGGCCCTACACACAGAGCACAGCGGGGCCTCACAGAGCACAGCGGGGCCCTACAGAGCCTCACAGAGCACAGCGGGGCCCTACACACAGAGCACAGCTGGGCCCTACACACAGAGCACAGCGGGGCCCTACACACAGAGCACAGCGGGGCCCTACAGAGCCTCACAGAGCACAGCGGGGCCCTACACACAGAGCACAGCGGGGCCCTACACACAGAGCACAGCGGGGCCCTACAGAGCCTCACAGAGCACAGTGGGGCCCTACACACAGAGCACAGCGGGGCCCTACACACAGAGCACAGCGGGGCCCTACACACAGAGCACAGCGGGGCCCTACACACAGAGCACAGCGGGGCCTCACAGAGCACATCGGGGCCCTACTCACAGAGCACAGCGGGGCCCTACACACAGAGCAGAGCGGGGCCCTACACACAGAGCACAGCGGGGCCTCACAGAGCACAGCGGGGCCTCACAGAGCACATCGGGGCCCTACTCACAGAGCACAGCGGGGCCCTACACACAGAGCAGAGCGGGGTCTCACAGAGCACAGCGGGGTCTCACAGAGCACAGCAGATCCTTACAGAGCACAGTGGGGCCTCACAGAACACAGATCAGGATGCGTAAGGTTAGGTTCCCACTACGGAATCTGCTTGAAATTCCGCCCGTTATATATGAACATTTTTATTTTCTTAGGGTGCGTTCACACCAACAGGATCTGCAGCAGATTTGATGCTGTGTTCAGTTATTTAAATGAAATATGCTGCAGAAAATAAGCTGCAGATCCTGTAGGTGTGAACGCACCATTATAAAGTATTTGTCTCCTTCACAGAGACAGTCCTAGATGCACCACACCCTGGTGCTGCACGGGGATATCAATGGACCTGTCATCCATATAATAAAACCAAAACACAAGCAAGCTAGTAGATTCCACCTAAGTGGTCCACTTGCGTCCACTATAAATATATAGATAATAAAATGCTGTCCAAAAGGAGTACAAGTGTCACATATGGAGTCCACTCCTGGGCTGAAAACAACACTGGCTAACTCTGAAGCCTTGCCAATCCGTCTCATGCAGGCACTACAAGTCTCAGCTCGCCCTCTCCAGAATAAGATTCCAAAAAACTGATCCTACCTGGGTAATTGGAGCAAACCGTAAGAGAGCAGGTCCAGCACAGACGGTCCGCGGCAGGAGGAAACAGGATACAGATCCAGTGTATACAGTCCGGGATATTGGATGCAGTGGCTACAGTGAGAATCCTTCAGAACTCGAATAGAACTCAGGGAGGATGAAGGAAAACGAACCATTTTCTGAAACTAGTCGGAGGTTTTTTGGTCTACTACGGCCTCCTTACGTTGTCTCTGTGACGTCACTAAGATCTACGGGCGGAAGTTTTTGTGGTGCACGCTGCCGGCCGGAGCGGGCCCACGCTCCATCCACTACACTGCCTGTTCCTGGACTCGAGTTCTGAAGGATTATCACTGTAGCCACTGCCTCCCGGACTGTATACACTGGATCTGTATCCTGTTTCCTCCTGCCGCGGACCGTCTGTGCTGGACCTGCTATCTTACTGTTTGCTCCAATTACCCAGGTAGGATCAGTTTTTTGGAATCTTACGCTGGAGAGGGTGAGCTGAGACTTGTAGTGCCTGCATTAGCCAGTGTTGTTTTCAGCCCAGGAGTGGACTCCATATGTGACACTTGTACTCCTTTTGGACAGCATTTCATTATATATATATATTTTATAGTGAGTAGCGCCGGTGGACGCAAGTGGACCACTTAGGTGGAATCTACTGGCTTGCTTGTGTTTTCATTTTTATTTTCTGTTGGGTATAATGGGCTTTCAGCTCATTTGTGCCGCGGCGGAATTCGCATCAGGAAATTTTGTTCTGGTTCCACTCATATTCTGTCAGAGATGAATAGGCGAAGGATTTCAAGGAGAAAACTTTCCTCTTCAATTCCTTGTGGAATCTGTGCGGATATTGTCTGCAGTCTGTAACCCTTTCATGTCCAGTCATCTCATCCTCACAATGTCACTACAGTACCGAGGGACATCAATGTCAGGATGAGACATTGATGTCAGGATCGGTCTCGGGATGAGACATTGATGTCGGGATCGGTCTCGGGATGAGACATTGATGTCGGGATCGGTCTCAGGATGAGACATTGATGTCAGGATCGGTCTCAGGATGAGACATTGATGTCAGGATCGGTCTCGGGATGAGACATTGATGTCAGGATCGGTCTCGGGATGAGACATTGATGTCAGGATCGGTCTCGGAATGAGACATTGACATCGGGATCGGTCTTGGGATGAGACATTGATATCGGGATCGGTCTCGGGATGAGACATTGATGTCAGGATCGGTCTCGGGATGAGACATTGATGTCGGGATCGGTCTCGGGATGAGACATTGATGTCGGGATCGGTCTCGGGATGAGACATTGATATCGGGATCGGTCTCGGGATGAGACATTGATGTCGGGATCGGTCTCGGGATGAGACATTGATGTCGGGATCGGTCTCGGGATGAGACATTGATATCGGGATCGGTCTCGGGATGAGACATTGATGTCGGGATCGGTCTCGGGATAAGACATTGATGTCGGGATCGGTCTCGGGATGAGACATTGATGTCGGGATCGGTCTCGGGATGAGACATTGATATCGGGATCGGTCTCGGGATGAGACATTGATGTCGGGATCGGTCTTGGGATGAGACATTGATGTCGGGATCGGTCTCGGGATGAGACATTGATATCGGGATCGGTCTCAGGATGAGACATTGATGTCGGGATCGGTCTCGGGATGAGACATTGATGTCGGGATCGGTCTCAGGATGAGACATTGATGTCGGGATCGGTCTCGGGATGAGACATTGATATCGGGATCGGTCTCGGGATGAGACATTGATGTCGGGATCGGTCTCGGGATGAGACATTGATATCGGGATCGGTCTCGGGATGAGACATTGATGTCGAGATCGCCCTCTGTCCGACACTTGTAGGTTCTGATAGTTTAATACTTTGATATTTTAACATTTTTAAGAAAGTCAAAATTGAAAGACAATGGAAATGCAGAATATATGGTACAATAATCACAAGAGGCTGGAGAGTCAATAATCAAGGATGTATAGCCCAGTGTATGGATAATATGACACATTATACATATACAGTAGTATATAGATATGATACATTATACATATACAGTAGTATATAGATATGATACATTATATATAGAGCCCAGTATATAGATATGATACATTATATATAGAGCCCAGTATATAGATATGATACAATTACATATATAGCCCAGTATATAGATATGATACAATTACATATATAGTATGATACATTATATATAGAGCCCAGTATATAGATATGATACATTATATATAGTCCAACATTATATATAGTCCAGTATATAGATATAATACATTATATATAGAGCCCAGTATATAGAAATGATACATTATATATAGTCGAGTATATAGATATGATACAATTACATATATAGCCCAGTATATAGATATGATACAATTACATATATAGCCCAGTATATTGATATGAGACAATTACATATGTATTCCAGCATCACCACAGTAAGACCCTGCAGTTATACCAGTACAGAGCAAACATGTAGAGGAGCAGGACGGCGGCCGTGAGGATGAGGGTCTTCCTCCAGGGGGAGATCACCTGTAAGAGACACAACGGCCACATATAACATCTGTTTGTGTTATTACTGATTGGGCAGCAGGTTATCCAACCTTTATAGATGTATCCATATACAGTATGTGTGTGTCGTGTGTGTACAGTACTACCATACCTCCTCTATAAATGTGTCATTCATATATACAGTGGTACCTTGGTTTAAGAGTAACTTGGTTTAAGAGCTCACAGTTTTTCAAAATTGTCCTCCCTCTACTGGGTGGGAGGAGGAGTGGGGGAGGGGCATGGTCTGCATAGCGGGGTCTACAGCCCTGTACTCTGACCCAGGAAGTCTCCCTCACCTTCCAAATCATAGCAGATCCACGTGCATCTGAAGATAGGATTGTATGGGTAATCTCTCCGTAGCTGTAACCCCTCTCTCCCCGGACAGAGAGCGCTGCATGTATGTGCCCACATCTGTCCTGCTCATTCCTTCCTGCTCCCTGCAGTCTCTGTCCGCCCTTGTGTTTCCCATCCTCGCCATTCCTGCTATAATGTCTGCTATAACATAAAAGTCTCTGTCACTGTCCTCCTGCACAGCTCTGTGATTCTCACTTCATGATTGGTCCATGCTGAACACACCCCTTTCCCATAGCTGTCATGTGACCACACAGACCTCGGACAGCAGCCCTGCTTCTCTATTCTAGCCTGTTGTACTACGCTACTGCATTATGGGGATCTGCAGCCCCATTCTGTATCTATAACCAGCTGCTGTGTTATCAGGGTTATACAGTTACTATACATTATACACCACATGCTGCTGTACTGTACAGTAACTTATATATCACATATCCAGCTGCTGCTGTGTTATCAGGGTTATACAGTTACTATACATTATATACCACATGCTGCTATACTGTACAGTAACTTATATATCACATATCCAGCTGCTGTGTTATCAGGGTTATACAGTTACTATATATTATATACCACATGCTGATTGCTATACTGTACAGTAACTTATATATCACATATCCAGCTGCTGTGTTATCAGGGTTATACAGTTACTATACATTATATACCACATGCTGCTATACTGTACAGTAACTTATATATCACATATCCAGCTGCTGTGTTATCAGGGTTATACAGTTACTATACATTATACACCACATGCTGCTATACTGTACGGTAACTTATATATCACATATCCAGCTGCTGTGTTATCAGGGTTATACAGTTACTATACATTATATACCACATGCTGCTATACTGTACAGTAACCTATATATCACATATCCAGCTGCTGTGTTATCAGGGTTATACAGTTACTATACATTATACACCACATGCTGCTATACTGTACGGTAACTTATATATCACATATCCAGCTGCTGTGTTATCAGGGTTATACAGTTACTATATATTATATACCACATGCTGATTGCTATACTGTACAGTAACTTATATATCACATATCCAGCTGCTGTGTTATCAGGGTTATGCAGTTACTATACATTATACACCACATGCTGCTATACTGTACAGTAACTTATATATCACATATCCTGCTGCAGTGTTATCTGGGTTATACAGTTACTATACATTATACACCACATGCTGATTGCTATACTGTACAGTAACTTATATATCACATATCCAGCTGCTGCTGTGTTATCAGGGTTATACAGTTACTATACATTATATACCACATGCTGCTTTACTGTACAGTAACTTATATATCACATATCCTGCTGCAGTGTTATCTGGGTTATACAGTTACTATACATTATATACCACATGCTGCTATACTGTACAGTAACTTATATATCACATATCCAGCTGCTGTGTTATCAGGGTTATACAGTTACTATACATTATACACCACATGCTGCTATACTGTACAGTAACTTAGATATCACATATCCCACTGCTGCAGTGTTATCAGGGTTATACAGTTACTATACATTATACTCCACATGCTGCTATACTGTACAGTAACTTATATATCACATATCCAGCTGCTGTGTTATCAGGGTTATACAGTTACTATATATTATACACCACATGCTGCTATACTGTACAGTAACTTATATATCACATATCCAGCTGCTGCTGTGTTATCTGGGTTATACAGTTATACATTATATACCACATGCTGATTTCTATACTGTATATATAATGCTATAATTCAAGCACCAAATCCCACCCTGCCGGTCACCAAGAGAGCCGTGCCAGCAAACCAAGTCGGGGTGGTACAATCAAAGTAGAAAGGTTGGTTGGCCCAGGAAAGGTCCCCTCGCCCTTTAAAGTCCCACTGGACGGCCATGCAGAGACACATTGTTGGAGGTGTAAGTAACTGAGGCATATTGCAGTGCACAGTGTAGTGTACCCCCAGTGTGATGCTATATCGGAGGAGCGGCCGGTCACTTGCTAGGTGTTGTAGTGTGACGCCACTCCTGTGGTGGACGGCCAAGATACAACCGGACCCTGGAATGCTGTCACGTGACGCCAGTGCCAGGTGGGCACACAGGTGTGATGGAACACCTGCTTTTAGAGTGTAAGGCCAATTGCACCCTTTTCCCCTGTGGTCAGTGTCCTGGCGGGTTGCTACTGGGTACCTTGGGTTAGAGTAGTACCAGACGGCCAGAGTGGTGTAGTGACCCTCCCAAATTGTAGGACTCCACCCACAGATAGGGGAGATTACCCAAGGTTGTGGTGTGTGGTGGTGGTTGAGATGTGATGAGTGATACAAGAAGTAGAGTAGCAGAGAGGAGGATGCCGTGAGAGTCTCAACCCATGTAGTACTGTGCTCTGCCGGGATGTTGGAGGATATAATAGACGAATACTTGTAAGAAGAAGAAGAACACCTGTGCCCATTTATTGACCTTTGACTTCAGTCTTCACACCACCTTATGCCCACTAGACTCGACTGAACCTTCCTAATGGGTGACACAGGCCCCAGACCTTGTTACCTGGGATGAGTGGAATGCTGAGGGTTCCCTGCTGACACCGGCGCTGCAAGACAGAGTTCCTAGGCTTACTGCAACCTTGCTCTGCCCGGATGAGTTCCTGGCTCTGTGGCTCTATAGTGGATACTGTCCTGCTCTGTGACTTCTCCTAGTCCTTGGCGTGGGTTGAGGTTGTCTCTGGCTAGTCCTCTCCTAAGAGGTGTTTAACAGTGCATAGTGCTTTGGAGTGTAACTAGTGAATAAGTTGGTGGCCTACACTTCCTGTCTCCCACGTGACTTACTTCCTCCCCAGTGTGTATGGTGCGCTGTGATTGGGTGAAAAAGTGCAATAGAAGAAGAAAGGAGGATGATGACAGGAGAGAAGAAAGCATAAGTCCTACTGATCTACAGTTTCTGGTGACACACAAACACAAGAACTATTTGCAATCCTTCAGCTGTGCAGCTTCCATATATACAAACATAATACAGCAACATCTAGTAGCTAACTTTTACTACTACTTTTACCACGATAAAAATACAAAAAGTACAGACTTTTTGCAAAGGGTGTATATAACTGCAACACACCTAGCGGGACACCACACACTGTCCTCAGCAAGAGGAACCAATGGAGTGTGGTGCCACCAGTCACCGCTCCATGTCCATGTGTTATCACCCTGTTGGGCTCTGGCAATCTGGTAACCCTCTTACTTGCTGCAGGGGTGGTTTGTATTCATGGGGACAATAAGCACTATCCTCTTGCCAAAGGGACTGTAGAGACTGGCTGCAGGACTCTGAACCTAGAGGTGGGCATGCTAAGAGACCTGATACATCCGCTTGTTGTAGGACAGGACTTCATTTTATTCTGGGAACTCTGGAGGAAACCCCACAGTGTCTCTCAGAATGTATTGTGTCCCCAGATGAGGTGGTGGGTGACCACTGACAATATGAGCAGTGCCGTCCAGGGATGAGGATGAGACCTCTGGGCAAAATGGTCCTGACCTAGACGTATCACGGGAGCACTGGCCCACCAAAAGTAAATCCGACTGACCAGGGTAACCCTTCCATGTCTAGAGGGTGAAGGACTGAAGAAAATGAAACAGCTTAGAACCTCAGAATAGCAACCCACGTCCCCAAACAGACAGCCAAGTGGAGAAGATCCATAAACCCTGGAAAGGAAGGTGGAGAAAGGTGTCAGAAAAGGATGGGGGGGGGGGTAAAATTGTCTACTGCCATACCTCCTGTCCTCCATCCGGGAGATTCCTTAATCCTCCATCTGGGAGATTCCACAGTCCTCCATCCTGGAGATTCATCAGTCCTCCATCCGGGAGATTCCACAGTCCTCCATCCGGGAGTCCTCCATCTGGGAGATTCCTCAGTCCTCCATCCGGGAGATTATTCAGTCCTCCATCCGGGAAATTCCTCCATCCGGGAGATTCCTTAGTCCTCCATCCGGGAGATTCCTTAGTCCTCCATCAGGGAGATTATTCAGTCCTCCATCCGGGAAATTCCTCCATCCGGGAGATTCCTTAGTCCTCCATCCGGGAGATTCCTCAGTCCTTCATCCGGGAGATTCCTCAGTCCTCCATCCGGGAGATTCCTCAGTCCTTCATCCGGGAGATTCCTCAGTCCTTCATCCGGGAGATTCCTTAGTCCTCCATCCGGGAGATTCCTCAGTCCTCCATCTGGAAGATTCCTCAGTCCTCCATCCGGGAGATTACTCCATCTGGGAGATTCCTCAGTCCTTCATTGGGGAGATTCCTCAGTCCTCCATCCGGGAGATTCCTCAGTCCTTCATCTGGGAGATTCCTCAGTCCTCCATCTGGAAGATTCCTCAGTCCTTCATCCGGGAGATTACTCCATCCGGGAGATTCCTCAGTCCTTCATCCGGGAGATTCCTCAGTCCTCCATCTGGAAGATTCCTCAGTCCTTCATCCGGGAGATTACTCCATCCGGGAGATTCCTCAGTCCTTCATCCGGGAGATTCCTCAGTCCTCCATCTGGAAGATTCCTCAGTCCTTTATCCGGGAGATTACTCCATCCGGGAGATTCCTCAGTCCTCCATCCGGGAGATTACTCCATCCGGGAGATTCCTCAGTCCTTCATCCGGGAGATTCCTCAGTCCTCCATCTGGAAGATTCCTCAGTCCTTTATCCGGGAGATTACTCCATCCGGGAGATTCCTCAGTCCTCCATCCGGGAGATTACTCCATCTGGGAGATTCCTCAGTCCTCCATCCGGGAGATTCCTCAGTCCTCCATCCGGGAGATTCCTCAGTCCTCCATCTGGAAGATTCCTCAGTCCTCCATCCGGGAGATTACTCCATCTGGGAGATTTCTCAGTCCTCCATCTGGAAGATTCCTCAGTCCTTCATCCGGGAGATTACTCCATCCGGGAGATTCCTCAGTCCTTCATCCGGGAGATTCCTCAGTCCTCCATCTGGAAGATTCCTCAGTCCTCCATCCGGGAGATTACTCCATCTGGGAGATTCCTCAGTCCTTCATCCGGGAGATTACTCCATCTGGGAGATTTCTCAGTCCTCCATCTGGGAGATTCCTCAGTCCTCCATCCGGGAGATTACTCCATCTGGGAGATTCCTCAGTCCTCCATCCGGGAGATTCCTCAGTCCTCCATCTGGAAGATTCCTCAGTCCTCCATCCGGGAGATTACTCCATCTGGGAGATTTCTCAGTCCTCCATCTGGGAGATTCCACAGTCATCCATCTAGGAGTTCTCTATCTGGGAGATTCCTCAGTCCTCCATCCGGGAGATTCCTCAGTCCTCCATCCGGGAGATTCCTCAGTCCTCCATCCGGGAGATTCCTCAGCTCTGGAGTCCTTGTGGGACGGGAATAACGTGGGGTCTGGAGTCCTTGTGGGATGGGAATAACGTGGGCTCGGGAGTCCTTGTGGGACGGGAATAACGTGGGCTCTGGAGTCCGTGTGGGACAGGAATAACGTGGGCTCTGAAGTCCTTGTGGGATGGGAATAACGTGGGCTCTGGAGTCCGTGTGGGACAGGAATAACATGGGCTCTGGAGTCCTTGTGGGACAGGAATAACGTGGGCTCGGGAGTCCTTGTGGGACAGGAATAATGTGGGCTCTGGAGTCCTTGTGGGACGGGAGTAATGTGGGCTCTGGAGTCCTTGTGGGATGGGAATAACGTGGGCTCTGGAGTCCTTGTGGGACCGGAGTAACATGGGCTCTGCAGTCCTTCTGGGACGGGAGTATTATGGGCTCTGGAGTCCTTGTGGAACAGGAGTAACGTGGGCTCTGGAGTCCTTGTGGGATGGGAATAACGTGGGCTCTGGAGTCCTTGTGGGACAGGAGTAACATGGGCTCTGGAGTCCTTGTGGGACAGGAATAACGTGGGCTCGGGAGTCCTTGTGGGATGGGAATAACGTGGGCTCGGGAGTCCTTGTGGGACGGGAATAACGTGGGCTCTGGAGTCCTTGTGGGACGGGAATAACGTGGGCTCAGGAGTCCTTGTGGGACGGGAGTAACATGGGCTCTGGAGTCCTTGTGGGATGGGAGTAACGTGGGCTCTGGAGTCCTTGTGGGATGGGAATAACGTGGGCTCTGGAGTCCTTGTGGGACAGGAGTAACATGGGCTCTGGAGTCCTTGTGGGACAGGAATAACGTGGGCTCGGGAGTCCTTGTGGGATGGGAATAACGTGGGCTCGGGAGTCCTTGTGGGACGGGAATAACGTGGGCTCTGGAGTCCTTGTGGGACGGGAATAACGTGGGCTCAGGATTCCTTGTGGGACGGGAGTAACATGGGCTCTGGAGTCCTTGTGGGACGGGAATAACGTGGGCTCTGGAGTCCTTGTGGGACGGGAATAACATGGGCTCTGGAGTCCTTGTGGGACAGGAATAACGTGGGCTCGGGAGTCCTTGTGGGATGGGAGTAACGTGGGCTCTGGAGTCCTTGTGGGACGGGAGTAACGTGGGCTCTGGAGTCCTTGTGGGATGGGAATAACGTGGGCTCGGGAGTCCTTGTGGGACAGGAGTAACATGGGCTCTGGAGTCCTTGTGGGACGGGAATAACGTGGGCTCTGGAGTCCTTGTGGGACGGGAATAACGTGGGCTCAGGAGTCATTGTGGGACGGGAGTAACATGGGCTCTGGAGTCCTTGTGGGACGGGAATAACGTGGGCTCTGGAGTCCTTGTGGGACGGGAATAACGTGGGCTCTGGAGTCCTTGTGGGACGGGAATAACATGGGCTCTGGAGTCCTTGTGGGACAGGAATAACGTGGGCTCGGGAGTCCTTGTGGGATGGGAGTAACGTGGGCTCTGGAGTCCTTGTGGGACGGGAGTAACGTGGGCTCTGGAGTCCTTGTGGGATGGGAATAACGTGGGCTCGGGAGTCCTTGTGGGACAGGAGTAACATGGGCTCGGGAGTCCTTGTGGGATGGGAATAACGTGGGCTCTGGAGTCTTTGTGGGACAGGAATAACGTGGGCTCGGGAGTCCTTGTGGGATGGGAATAACGTGGGCTCGGGAGTCCTTGTGGGACGGGAATAACGTGGGCTCAGGAGTCATTGTGGGACGGGAGTAACATGGGCTCTGGAGTCCTTGTGGGATGGGAGTAAATTGGGCTCTGGAGTCCTTGTGGGATGGGAATAACGTGGGCTATGGAGTCCTTGTGGGACAGGAGTAACATGGGCTCTGGAGTCCTTGTGGGACAGGAATAACGTGGGCTCGGGAGTCCTTGTGGGATGGGAATAACGTGGGCTCGGGAGTCCTTGTGGGACGGGAATAACGTGGGCTCTGGATTCCTTGTGGGACGGGAATAACGTGGGCTCAGGAGTCCTTGTGGGACGGGAGTAACATGGGCTCTGGAGTCCTTGTGGGACGGGAATAACGTGGGCTCTGGAGTCCTTGTGGGACGGGAATAACATGGGCTCTGGAGTCCTTGTGGGACAAAAATAACGTGGGCTTTGGAGTCCTTGTGGGACGGGAGTAACATGGGCTCTGGAGTCCTTGTGGGACTATCTGGCTGGTAGAATATTGAGATTGGTGGCAGATCAGGCTCCATTACAGTGGCTAGAGGGTGGCAAGGGGTTCCTGGCACTGCAGCACTTGAAGATGGGATCAAGTGCCCGGCGGGGATACATATATCCTAAGTATACAGTGCATCCTATATATCCTGTGTATACAGTGCATCCTATATATCCTGTGTATACAGTGCATCCTATATATCCTGTGTATACAGTGCATCTATATATCCTATGTATACAGTGCATCCTATATATCCTGTGTATACAGTGCATCCTATATATCCTGTGTATACAGTGCATCTATATATCCTGTGTATACAGTGCATCTATATATCCTATGTATACAGTGCATCCTATATATCCGGTGTATACAGTGCATCCTATATATCCTGTGTATACAGTGCATCCTATATATCCTGTGTATACAGTGCATCTATATATCCTATGTATACAGTGCATCCTATATATCCTGTGTATACAGAGCATCCTATATATCCTGTGTATACAGTGCATCCTATATATCCTGTGTATACAGTGCATCCTATATATCCTATGTATACAGTGCATCCTATATATCCTGTGTATACAGTGCATCCTATATATCCTGTGTATACAGTGCATCCTATATATCTGGTGTATACAGTGCATCCTATATATCCTGTGTATACAGTGCATCCTATATATCTGGTGTATACAGTGCATCCTATATATCCTGTGTATACAGTGCATCCTATATATCCTATGTATACAGTGCATCCTATATATCTGGTGTATACAGTGCATCCTATATATCCTGTGTATACAGTGCATCCTATATATGCTATGTATACAGTGCATCCTATATATCCTGTGTATACAGTGCATCCTATATATCCTGTGTATACAGTGCATCCTATATATCCTATGTATACAGTGCATCCTATATATCTGGTGTATACAGTGCATCCTATATATCCTGTGTATACAGTGCATCCTATATATGCTATGTATACAGTGCATCCTATATATCCTGTGTATACAGTGCATCCTATATATCCTGTGTATACAGTGCATCCTATATATCCTGTGTATACAGTGCATCCTATATATCCTGTGTATACAGAGCATCCTATATATCCTGTGTATACAGTGCATCCTATATATCTGGTGTATACAGTGCATCCTATATATCCTGTGTATACAGTGCATCCTATATATCCTATGTATACAGTGCATCCTATATATCCTATGTATACAGTGCATCCTATATATCTGGTGTATACAGTGCATCCTATATATCTGGTGTATACAGTGCATCCTATATATCCTGTGTATACAGTGCATCTATATATCCTATGTATACAGTGCATCCTATATATCCTGTGTATACAGTGCATCCTATATATCTGGTGTATACAGTGCATCCTATATATCTGGTGTATACAGTGCATCCTATATATCCTGTGTATACAGTGTATCCTATAATATATCCTGTGTATACAGTGCATCCTATATATCCTGTGTATACAGTGCATCCTATATATCTGGTGTATACAGTGCATCCTATATATCCTGTGTATACAGTGCATCCTATATATCTGGTGTATACAGTGCATCCTATATATCTGGTGTATACAGTGCATCCTATATATCCTGTGTATACAGTGCATCCTATATATCCTATGTATACAGTGCATCCTATATATCCTGTGTATACAGTGCATCCTATATATCTGGTGTATACAGTGCATCCTATATATCTGGTGTATACAGTGCATCCTATATATCTGGTGTATACAGTGCATCCTATATATCCTGTGTATACAGTGCATCCTATATATCCTATGTATACAGTGCATCCTATATATCCTGTGTATACAGTGCATCCTATATATCTGGTGTATACAGTGCATCCTATATATCTGGTGTATACAGTGCATCCTATATATCCTGTGTATACAGTGTATCCTATAATATATCCTGTGTATACAGTGCATCCTATATATCCTGTGTATACAGTGCATCCTATATATCTGGTGTATACAGTGCATCCTATATATCCTGTGTATACAGTGCATCCTATATATCTGGTGTATACAGTGCATCCTATATATCCTGTGTATACAGTGCATCCTATATATCTGGTGTATACAGTGTATCCTATAATATATCCTGTGTATACAGTGCATCCTATATATCCTGTGTATACAGTGCATCCTATATATCCTGTGTATACAATGCATCCTATATATCTTGTGTATACAGTGCATCCTATATATCCTATGTATACAGTGCATTCTATATATCTGTTGTATACAGTGCATCCTATATATCCTGTGTATACAGTGCATCCTATATATCCTATGTATACAGTGCATCCTATATATCCTATGTATACAGTGCATCCTATATATCCTGTGTATACAGTGCATCCTATATATCCTGTGTATACAGTGCATCCTATATATCTTGTGTATACAGTGCATCCTATATATCCTGTGTATACAGTGCATCCTATATATCTTGTGTATACAGTGCATCCTATATATCCTATGTATACAGTGCATCCTATATATCCTGTGTATACAGTGCATTCTATATATCCTGTGTATACAGTGCATCCTATATATCCTGTGTATACAGTGCATCCTATATATCTTGTGTATACAGTGCATCCTATATATCCTGTGTATACAGTGCATCCTATATATCCTGTGTATACAGTGCATTCTATATATCCTGTGTATACAGTGCATCCTATATATCCTGTGTATACAGTGCATCCTATATATCTTGTTTATACAGTGCATCCTATATATCCTGTGTATACAGTGCATCCTATATATGCTATGTATACAGTGCATCCTATATATCCTGTGTATACAGTGCATCCTATATATCCTATGTATACAGTGCATCCTATATATCCTGTGTATACAGTGCATCCTATATATCCTGTGTATACAGTGCATCCTATATATCCTGTGTATACAGTGCATCCTATATATCCTGTGTATACAGTGCATCCTATATATCTGGTGTATACAGTGCATCCTATATATCCTGTGTATACAGTGCATCCTATATATCCTGTGTATACAGTGCATCCTATATATCCTGTGTATACAGTGCATCCTATATATCCTATGTATACAGTGCATCCTATATATCCTGTGTATACAGTGCATCCTATATATTCTATGTATACAGTGCATCCTATATATCCTGTGTATACAGTGCATCCTATATATCTGGTGTATACAGTGCATCCTATATATCCTATGTATACAGTGCATCCTATATATCTTGTGTATACAGTGCATCCTATATATCCTATGTATACAGTGCATCCTATATATCTTGTGTATACAGTGCATCCTATATATCTTGTGTATACAGTGCATCCTATATATCCTGTGTATACAGTGCATCCTATATATCCTGTGTATACAGTGCATCCTATATATCTGGTGTATACAGTGCATCCTATATATCCTGTGTATACAGTGCATCCTATATATCCTGTGTATACAGTGCATCCTATATATCCTGTGTATACAGTGCATCCTATATATCCTATGTATACAGTGCATCCTATATATCCTGTGTATACAGTGCATCCTATATATTCTATGTATACAGTGCATCCTATATATCATGTGTATACAGTGCATCCTATATATCTGGTGTATACAGTGCATCCTATATATCCTGTGTATACAGTGCATCCTATATATCCTATGCATACAGTGCATCCTATATATCCTATGTATACAGTGCATCCTATATATCTGGTGTATACAGTGCATCCTATATATCCTGTGTATACAGTGCATCCTATATATCCTGTGTATACAGTGCATCCTATATATCCTGTGTATACAGTGCACCCTATATATCCTGTGTATACAGTGCATCCTATATATCTGGTGTATACAGTGCATCCTATATATCTGGTGTATACAGTGCATCCTATATATCCTATGTATACAGTGCATCCTATATATCCTATGTATACAGTGCATCCTATATATCCTGTGTATACAGTGCATCCTATATATCCTGTGTATACAGTGCATCCTATATATCCTATGTATACAGTGCATCCTATATATCCTGTGTATACAGTGCATCCTATATATCCTGTGTATACAGTGCATCCTATATATCCTATGTATAAAGTGCATCCTATATATCCTATGTATACAGTGCATCCTATATATCCTATGTATACAGAGCATCCTATATATCCTGTGTATACAGTGCATCCTATATATCCTGTGTATACAGTGCATCCTATATATCCTGTGTATACAGTGCATCCTATATATCCTATGTATACAGTGCATCCTATATATCCTATGTATACAGTGCATCCTATATATCCTGTGTATACAGTGCATCCTATATATCCTATGTATACAGTGCATCCTATATATCTGGTGTATACAGTGCATCCTATATATCCTGTGTATACAGTGCATCCTATATATCTGGTGTATACAGTGCATCCTATATATCCTGTGTATACAGTGCATCCTATATATCCTATGTATACAGTGCATCCTATATATCTGGTGTATACAGTGCATCCTATATATCCTGTGTATACAGTGCATCCTATATATGCTATGTATACAGTGCATCCTATATATCCTATATATACAGTGCATCCTATATATCCTGTGTACACAGTGCATCCTATATATCTTGTGTATACAGTGCATCCTATATATCCTGTGTATACAGTGCATCCTATATATCCTGTGTATACAGTGCATCCTATATATCCTGTGTATACAGTGCATCCTATATATGCTATGTATACAGTGCATCCTATATATCCTGTGTATACAGTGCATCCTATATATGCTATGTATACAGTGCATCCTATATATCCTGTGTATACAGTGCATCCTATATATCTTGTGTATACAGTGCATCCTATATATCCTGTGTATACAGTGCATCCTATATATCTTGTGTATACAGTGCATCCTATATATCTTGTGTATACAGTGCATCCTATATATCTGGTGTATACAGTGCATCCTATATATCTGGTGTATACAGTGCATCCTATATATCTGGTGTATACAGTGCATCCTATATATCCTGTGTATACAGTGCATCCTATATATCTGGTGTATACAGTGCATCCTATATATCCTGTGTATACAGTGCATCCTATATATCCTATGTATACAGTGCATCCTATATATCCTGTGTATACAGTGCATCCTATATATCTGGTGTATACAGTGCATCCTATATATCCTGTGTATACAGTGCATCCTATATATCCTATGTATACAGTGCATCCTATATATCCTGTGTATACAGTGCATCCTATATATCTGGTGTATACAGTGCATCCTATATATCCTGTGTATACAGTGCATCCTATATATCCTGTGTATACAGTGCATCCTATATATCTGGTGTATACAGTGCATCCTATATATCCTATGTATACAGTGCATCCTAGATATCCTGTGTATACAGTGCATCCTATATATCCTGTGTATACAGTGCATCCTATATATCTTGTGTATACAGTGCATCCTATATATGCTATGTATACAGTGCATCCTAGATATCCTGTGTATACAGTGCATCCTATATATCCTGTGTATACAGTGCATCCTATATATCTTGTGTATACAGTGCATCCTATATATGCTATGTATACAGTGCATCCTAGATATCCTGTGTATACAGTGCATCCTATATATCCTGTGTATACAGTGCATCCTATATATCCTGTGTATACAGTGCATCCTATATATCTGGTGTATACAGTGCATCCTATATATCCTATGTACACAGTGCATCCTATATATCCTGTGTATACAGTGCATCCTATATATCCGGTGTATACAGTGCATCCTATATATCCTGTGTATACAGTGCATCCTATATATCTGGTGTATACAGTGCATCCTATATATCCTGTGTATACAGTGCATCCTATATATCCTGTGTATACAGTGCATCCTATATATCCTGTGTATACAGTGCATCCTATATATCTGGTGTATACAGTGCATCCTATATATCCTGTGTATACAGTGCATCCTATATATCCTATGTATACAGTGCATCCTATATATCCTGTGTATACAGTGCATCCTATATATCCTGTGTATACAGTGCATCCTATATATCTGGTGTATACAGTGCATCCTATATATCCTATGTATACAGTGCATCCTATATATCCTATGTATACAGTGCATCCTATATATCCTGTGTATACAGTGCATCCTATATATCCTGTGTATACAGTGCATCCTATATATCCTGTGTATACAGTGCATCCTATATATCTGGTGTATACAGTGCATCCTATATATCCTATGTATACAGTGCATCCTATATATCCTGTGTATACAGTGCATCCTATATATTCTATGTATACAGTGCATCCTATATATCCTGTGTATACAGTGCATCCTATATATCTGGTGTATACAGTGCATCCTATATATCCTATGTATACAGTGCATCCTATATATCCTATGTATACAGTGCATCCTATATATCCTGTGTATACAGTGCATCCTATATATCCTGTGTATACAGTGCATCCTATATATCTTGTGTATACAGTGCATCCTATACATCCTGTGTATACAGTGCATCCTATATATCCTGTGTATACAGTGCATCCTATATATCTGGTGTATACAGTGCATCCTATATATCCTGTGTATACAGTGCATCCTATATATCCTATGCATACAGTGCATCCTATATATCCTATGTATACAGTGCATCCTATATATCTGGTGTATACAGTGCATCCTATATATCCTGTGTATACAGTGCATCCTATATATCCTGTGTATACAGTGCATCCTATATATCCTGTGTATACAGTGCATCCTATATATCCTGTGTATACAGTGCATCCTATATATCCTATGTATACAGTGCATCCTATATATCCTGTGTATACAGTGCATCCTATATATCCTGTGTATACAGTGCATCCTATATATCCTATGTATACAGTGCATCCTATATATCCTATGTATACAGAGCATCCTATATATCCTGTGTATACAGTGCATCCTATATATCCTGTGTATACAGTGCATCCTATATATCCTATGTATACAGTGCATCCTATATATCCTATGTATACAGAGCATCCTATATATCCTGTGTATACAGTGCATCCTATATATCCTGTGTATACAGTGCATCCTATACATCCTGTGTATACAGTGCATCCTATATATCCTGTGTATACAGTGCATCCTATATATCTGGTGTATACAGTGCATCCTATATATCCTGTGTATACAGTGCATCCTATATATCCTATGCATACAGTGCATCCTATATATCCTATGTATACAGTGCATCCTATATATCTGGTGTATACAGTGCATCCTATATATCCTGTGTATACAGTGCATCCTATATATCCTGTGTATACAGTGCATCCTATATATCCTATGTATACAGTGCATCCTATATATCCTGTGTATACAGTGCATCCTATATATCCTATGTATACAGTGCATCCTATATATCCTGTGTATACAGTGCATCCTATATATCCTGTGTATACAGTGCATCCTATATATCCTATGTATACAGTGCATCCTATATATCCTATGTATACAGAGCATCCTATATATCCTGTGTATACAGTGCATCCTATATATCCTGTGTATACAGTGCATCCTATATATCCTGTGTATACAGTGCATCCTATATATCATATGTATACAGTGCATCCTATATATCTGGTGTATACAGTGCATCCTATATATCCTGTGTATACAGTGCATCCTATATATGCTATGTATACAGTGCATCCTATATATCCTATATATACAGTGCATCCTATATATCCTGTGTATACAGTGCATCCTATATATCTGGTGTATACAGTGCATCCTATATATCCTGTGTATACAGTGCATCCTATATATCTTGTGTATACAGTGCATCCTATATATCCTGTGTATACAGTGCATTCTATATATCCTATGTATACAGTGCATCCTATATATCTTGTGTATACAGTGCATCCTATATATCTTGTGTATACAGTGCATCCTATATATCTGGTGTATACAGTGCATCCTATATATCTGGTGTATACAGTGCATCCTATATATCTGGTGTATACAGTGCATCCTATATATCTGGTGTATACAGTGCATCCTATATATCCTATGTATACAGTGCATCCTATATATCCTGTGTATACAGTGCATCCTATATATCCTATGTATACAGTGCATCCTATATATCCTGTGTATACAGTGCATCCTATATATCTTGTGTATACAGTGCATCCTATATATGCTATGTATACAGTGCATCCTAGATATCCTGTGTATACAGTGCATCCTATATATCCTGTGTATACAGTGCATCCTATATATCCTGTGTATACAGTGCATCCTATATATCTGGTGTATACAGTGCATCCTATATATCCTGTGTATACAGTGCATCCTATATATCCTGTGTATACAGTGCATCCTATATATCTGGTGTATACAGTGCATCCTATATATCCTATGTATACAGTGCATCCTATATATCCTATGTATACAGTGCATCCTATATATCCTGTGTATACAGTGCATCCTATATATCCTGTGTATACAGTGCATCCTATATATCCTATGTATAAAGTGCATCCTATATATCCTATGTATACAGTGCATCCTATATATCCTATGTATACAGAGCATCCTATATATCCTGTGTATACAGTGCATCCTATATATCCTGTGTATACAGTGCATCCTATATATCCTGTGTATACAGTGCATCCTATATATCTGGTGTATACAGTGCATCCTATATATCCTGTGTATACAGTGCATCCTATATATCTGGTGTATACAGTGCATCCTATATATCCTGTGTATACAGTGCATCCTATATATCCTATGTATACAGTGCATCCTATATATCTGGTGTATACAGTGCATCCTATATATCCTGTGTATACAGTGCATCCTATATATGCTATGTATACAGTGCATCCTATATATCCTATATATACAGTGCATCCTATATATCCTGTGTACACAGTGCATCCTATATATCTGGTGTATACAGTGCATCCTATATATCCTGTGTATACAGTGCATCCTATATATCTTGTGTATACAGTGCATCCTATATATCCTGTGTATACAGTGCATCCTATATATCTTGTGTATACAGTGCATCCTATATATCTTGTGTATACAGTGCATCCTATATATCTGGTGTATACAGTGCATCCTATATATCTGGTGTATACAGTGCATCCTATATATCTGGTGTATACAGTGCATCCTATATATCCTGTGTATACAGTGCATCCTATATATCCTGTGTATACAGTGCATCCTATATATCTGGTGTATACAGTGCATCCTATATATCCTATGTATACAGTGCATCCTAGATATCCTGTGTATACAGTGCATCCTATATATCCTGTGTATACAGTGCATCCTATATATCTTGTGTATACAGTGCATCCTATATATGCTATGTATACAGTGCATCCTAGATATCCTGTGTATACAGTGCATCCTATATATCCTGTGTATACAGTGCATCCTATATATCTGTGTATACAGTGCATCCTATATATGCTATGTATACAGTGCATCCTAGATATCCTGTGTATACAGTGCATCCTATATATCCTGTGTATACAGTGCATCCTATATATCCTGTGTATACAGTGCATCCTATATATCTGGTGTATACAGTGCATCCTATATATCCTATGTACACAGTGCATCCTATATATCCTGTGTATACAGTGCATCCTATATATCCGGTGTATACAGTGCATCCTATATATCCTGTGTATACAGTGCATCCTATATATCTGGTGTATACAGTGCATCCTATATATCCTGTGTATACAGTGCATCCTATATATCCTGTGTATACAGTGCATCCTATATATCCTGTGTATACAGTGCATCCTATATATCTGGTGTATACAGTGCATCCTATATATCCTGTGTATACAGTGCATCCTATATATCCTATGTATACAGTGCATCCTATATATCCTGTGTATACAGTGCATCCTATATATCCTGTGTATACAGTGCATCCTATATATCTGGTGTATACAGTGCATCCTATATATCCTATGTATACAGTGCATCCTATATATCCTATGTATACAGTGCATCCTATATATCCTGTGTATACAGTGCATCCTATATATCCTGTGTATACAGTGCATCCTATATATGCTATGTATACAGTGCATCTTAGATATCCTGTGTATACAGTGCATCCTATATATCTGGTGTATACAGTGCATCCTATATATCCTATGTATACAGTGCATCCTATATATCCTGTGTATACAGTGCATCCTATATATTCTGTGTATACAGTGCATCCTATATATCCTGTGTATACAGTGCATCCTATATATCTGGTGTATACAGTGCATCCTATATATCCTGTGTATACAGTGCATCCTATATATCCTGTGTATACAGTGCATCCTATATATCTGGTGTATACAGTGCATCCTATATATCCTGTGTATACAGTGCATCCTATATATCCTGTGTATACAGTGCATCCTATATATCTGGTGTATACAGTGCATCCTATATATCCTGTGTATACAGTGCATCCTATATATCCTATGTATACAGTGCATCCTATATATCCTATGTATACAGTGCATCCTATATATCCTGTGTATACAGTGCATCCTATATATCCTGTGTATACAGTGCATCCTATATATCTTGTGTATACAGTGCATCCTATACATCCTGTGTATACAGTGCATCCTATATATCCTGTGTATACAGTGCATCCTATATATCTGGTGTATACAGTGCATCCTATATATCCTGTGTATACAGTGCATCCTATATATCCTATGCATACAGTGCATCCTATATATCCTATGTATACAGTGCATCCTATATATCTGGTGTATACAGTGCATCCTATATATCCTGTGTATACAGTGCATCCTATATATCCTGTGTATACAGTGCATCCTATATATCCTGTGTATACAGTGCATCCTATATATCCTGTGTATACAGTGCATCCTATATATCCTATGTATACAGTGCATCCTATATATCCTGTGTATACAGTGCATCCTATATATCCTGTGTATACAGTGCATCCTATATATCCTATGTATACAGTGCATCCTATATATCCTGTGTATACAGTGCATCCTATATATCCTGTGTATACAGTGCATCCTATATATCCTATGTATAAAGTGCATCCTATATATCCTATGTATACAGTGCATCCTATATATCCTATGTATACAGAGCATCCTATATATCCTGTGTATACAGTGCATCCTATATATCCTGTGTATACAGTGCATCCTATATATCCTGTGTATACAGTGCATCCTATATATCATATGTATACAGTGCATCCTATATATCTGGTGTATACAGTGCATCCTATATATCCTGTGTATACAGTGCATCCTATATATGCTATGTATACAGTGCATCCTATATATCCTATATATACAGTGCATCCTATATATCCTGTGTATACAGTGCATCCTATATATCTGGTGTATACAGTGCATCCTATATATCCTGTGTATACAGTGCATCCTATATATCTTGTGTATACAGTGCATCCTATATATCCTGTGTATACAGTGCATCCTATATATCTTGTGTATACAGTGCATCCTATATATCTTGTGTATACAGTGCATCCTATATATCTGGTGTATACAGTGCATCCTATATATCTGGTGTATACAGTGCATCCTATATATCTGGTGTATACAGTGAATCCTATATATCTGGTGTATACAGTGCATCCTATATATCCTATGTATACAGTGCATCCTATATATCCTATGTATACAGTGCATCCTATATATCCTATGTATACAGTGCATCCTATATATCTTGTGTATACAGTGCATCCTATATATCTGGTGTATACAGTGCATCCTATATAGCCTATGTATACAGTGCATCCTAGATATCCTGTGTATACAGTGCATCCTATATATCCTGTGTATACAGTGCATCCTATATATCCTGTGTATACAGTGCATCCTATATATCCTATGTATACAGTGCATCCTATATATCCTATGTATACAGTGCATCCTATATATCCTGTGTATACAGTGCATCCTATATATCCTGTGTATACAGTGCATCCTATATATCCTGTGTATACAGTGCATCCTATACATCCTGTGTATACAGTGCATCCTATATATCCTGTGTATACAGTGCATCCTATATATCCTGTGTATACAGTGCATCCTATATATCTTGTGTATACAGTGCATCCTATATATGCTATGTATACAGTGCATCCTAGATATCCTGTGTATACAGTGCATCCTATATATCCTGTGTATACAGTGCATCCTATATATCTTGTGTATACAGTGCATCCTATATATGCTATGTATACAGTGCATCCTAGATATCCTGTGTATACAGTGCATCCTATATATCCTGTGTATACAGTGCATCCTATATATCCTGTGTATACAGTGCATCCTATATATCTGGTGTATACAGTGCATCCTATATATCCTGTGTATACAGTGCATCCTATATATCCTGTGTATACAGTGCATCCTATATATCCTGTGTATACAGTGCATCCTATATATCTGGTGTATACAGTGCATCCTATATATCCTGTGTATACAGTGCATCCTATATATCCTATGTATACAGTGCATCCTAGATATCCTGTGTATACAGTGCATCCTATATATCCTGTGTATACAGTGCATCCTATATATCCTATGTATACAGAGCACCCAGTATAGATGGTTCCTAGTGCACACCCTCTCTATTTACCTGGTAGCAGGGGCAGGAGACAGGGGGGGCGGAGGAGACGGGGGAGGCGTGGGGGATGGGGGAGACGGGGGGTCGTCCTGCAACACAAATGGGAGAAAGTGAAGGATGAAATCCAAAAATATGCGGTTCAGTATAGAAAAAAAATCAAAGTGCAACAAGTATAGATGTGGCCGTATATGGATGATGTATAACTAGTGCTGGGTGTATATGGATGATGTATAACTAGTACTGGGTGTATATGGATGATGTATAACTAGTACTGGGTGTATATGGATGATGTAGTGCTGGGTGTATATGGATGATGTATAACTAGTGCTGAATGTATATGTATATGGATGATGTATAACTAGTGCTGGGTGTATATGGATGATGTAGTGCTGGGTGTATATGGATGATGTATAACTAGTGCTGAATGTATATGGATGATGTATAACTAGTACTGGGTGTATATGGATGATGTATAACTAGTACTGGGTGTATATGGATGATGTATAACTAGTGCTGGGTGTATATGGATGATGTATAACTAGTACTGGGTGTATATGGATGATGTATAACTAGTGCTGGGTGTATATGGATGATGTATAACTAGTGCTGGGTGTATATGGATGATGTATAACTAGTGCTGGGTGTATATGGATGATGTATAACTAGTGCTGGGTGTATATGGATGATGTATAACTAGTGCTGGGTGTATATGGATGATGTATAACTAGTGCTGGGTGTATATGGATGATGTATAACTAGTGCTGGGTGTATATGGATGATGTATAACTAGTGCTGGGTGTATATGGATGATGTATAACTAGTACTGGGTGTATATGGATGATGTATAACTAGTGCTGGGTGTATATGGATGATGTATAACTAGTGCTGGGTGTATATGGATGATGTATAACTAGTACTGGGTGTATATGGATGATGTATAACTAGTGCTGGGTGTATATGGATGATGTATAACTAGTGCTGGGTGTATATGGATGATGTATAACTAGTGCTGGGTGTATATGGATGATGTATAACTAGTACTGGGTGTATATGGATGATGTATAACTAGTGCTGGGTGTATATGGATGATGTATAACTAGTACTGGGTGTATATGGATGATGTAGTGCTGGGTGTTTATGGATGATGTATAACTAGTGCTGGGTGTATATGGATGGATGATAAAGTGCTGGGTGTATGTGGATGATGTATAACTAGCGCTAGGTGTATATGGATGATGTATAACTAGTGCTGGGTGTATATGGATGATGTATAACTAGTGCAGGGTGTATATGGATGATGTATAACTAGTACTGGGTGTATATGGATGATGTATAACTAGTACTGGGTGTATATGGATGATGTATAACTAGTGCTGGGTGTATATGGATGATGTATAACTAGTACTGGGTCTGGGTGTGTATGGATGATGTATAACTAGTGCTGGGTGTATATGGATGGTGTATAACTAGTACTGGGTGTATATGGATGATGTAGTGCTGGGTGTATATGGATGATGTAGTGCTGGGTGTATATTGATGTAGTGCTGGGTGTATATGGATGATGTATAACTAGTGCTGGGTGTATATGGGTGATGTGCTGGGTGTATATGGATGATGTATAACTAGTGCTGGGTGTATATGGGTGATGTAGTGCTGGGTGTATAGGGATGATGTATAACTAGTGCTGGCTGTATATGGGTGATGTAGTGCTGGGTGTATATGGATGGATGATGTAGTGCTGGGTGTATATGGATGATGTATAACAAGTACTGGATGTATATGGATGATGTATAGCTAGTGCTGGGTGTTTATGGATGATGTAGTGATAAGTGTATATGAATGATGTACAGTATAACTAGTGCTGGGTGTATATGGATGATGTAGTGCTGGGTGTATATTGATGTAGTGCTGGGTGTATATGGATGATGTAATACTGGGTATATATGGATGATATTCTTGGTATATATGGATGATATAGTGCTGGGTGTATATGGATGATATGCTGGGTGTATATGGATGGTGTATAACTAGTGCTGGGTGTATATGGATGATGTATAACTAGTGCTGGGTGTATATTGATGATGTATAACTAGTGCTGGGTGTATATGGATGATGTATAACTAGTGCTGGGTGTATATGGATGATGTATAACTAGTACTGGGTGTATATTGATGATGTATAACTAGTGCTGGGTGTATATGGATGATGTATAACTAGTGCTGGGTGTATATGGATGATGTATAACTAGTGCTGGGTGTATATGGATGATGTATAACTAGTTCTGCCTGTATATGGATGATGTATAACTAGTGCTGGGTGTATATGGATGATGTAGTGCTGGGTGTATATGGATGATGTATAACTAGTGCTGGGTGTATGTGGATGATGTAGTGCTGGGTGTATATGGATGATGTAGTGCTGGGTGTATATTGATGTAGTGCTGGGTGTATATGGATGATGTAGTGCTGGGTGTATATTGATGTAGTGCTGGGTGTATATGGATGATGTACAACTAGTTCTGGGTGTATATGGATGATGTAGTGCTGGGTGTATATGGATGATGTAGTGCTGGGTGTATATTGATGTAGTGCTGGGTGTATATGGATTATGTATAACTAGTGCTGGGTGTATATGGATGATGTAGTGCTGGGTGTATATGGATGATGTATAACTAGTGCTGGGTTTATATGGATGATGTAGTGCTGGGTGTATATTGATGTAGAGCTGGGTGTATATGGGTGATGTAGCGCTGGGTGTATATGGATGATGTATAACTAGTGCTGGGTGTATATGGATGATGTATAACTAGTGCTGGGTGTATATGGATGATGTATAACTAGTGCTGGGTGTATATGGATGATGTATAACTAGTGCTGGGTGTATATGGATGATGTAGTGCTGGGTGTATATTGATATAGTGCTGGGTGTATATGGATGATGTAGTGCTGGGTGTATATTGATATAGTGCTGGGTGTATATGGATGATGTAGTGCTGGGTATATATGGATGATATTCTGGGTGTATATGGATGATATGCTGGGTGTATATGGATGATATGCTGGGTGTATATGGATGATATGCTGGGTGTATATTGATGTAGTGCTGGGTGTATATGGATGATGTAGTGCTGGGTGTATATGGATGATATGCTGGGTGTATATGCATGATGTATAACTAGTGCTGGGTGTATATGGATGATGTAGTGCTGGGTGTATATGGATGATGTAGTGCTGGGTGTATATGGATGATGTAGTGCTGGGTGTATATTGATGTAGTGCTGGATGTATATGCATGATGTATAACTAGTGCTGGGTGTATATGGATGATGTAGTGCTGGGTGTATATGGATGATATGCTGGGTGTATATGGATGATATGCTGGGTGTATATGGATGATATGCTGGGTGTATATGGATATGATTGTACCTGTAATCCTCTTCCGTATGGCTGATCTATTGGCCTGGTTGGTTGGATGGGTTTTCCCGTCCTGTTTCTCCTGGACACTGAAGAGGAGCAGCTCGGAGGCCAGAGTGCTGATGCTGGGCTGGTTCTCCAGGATCGTCCTCCTCACCTGATCACTGACATCCTCCAGATCATCGATCACCACCAGGACCTTCTCTCTTCCTGCACACGGAGAGGCAGAGCTCAGATCTAAGATGATTCTCCTCCCCTGAGTATGAGGAGACACTGACATCTACAGTAGAAACCCGCCATGTGGGTAAACAAAGCCTCACATTCTATGCAAACTATCGCTAACTAGTCACGGAGGAGGAGACTAGTCACACTGGCCACGCCCTCCTCCCTCCCAGCCTGGCTTGATTGACAATCTAAATAAAATAAAACTGGGCAAACACATGGATACAGCAATACAGCCTAAGGCTGGGTTCACACTACGTATATATCAGTCAGTATTGTGGTCCTCATATTGCAACCAAAACCAGGAGTGGATTAAAAACACAGAAATGATCTGTTCACACAATGGTGAAATTAAGTGGATGGCCGTCATTTAATGGCAAATATTTGCTGTTATTTTAGAACAACGGCTGTTATATTGAAATAATGGCCGTTATTTACTGTTATATTAATTTCACCATTGTGTGACCAGATCCTTTCTGTGTTTTTAATCCACTCCTGGTTTCGGTTGCAATACTGACTGAAATATACTGACTGAAATATACATAGTGTGAACGCAGCCTTAAAGGGATTTTCCCTTCTTGTAGGTTGTCACCTATCTATAGCATAAGAGATAACTATCTGATTTCAAGGGGTGGGCGAGCGGGGTTCCGCCAGCTGGAGACCCCAAAATCTTGTGAACAGGCACCCGATTGTGAGCTACGTCCCCGTTAGGAGTTGGATCCCCAGGATCCCTTTTCTGTATAATTATACAAGGTGGGAAATCCCCTTTAAGGCTCTTACCGAGAGTCCTGGATAACTCCTCCAGCTCCTTGTCGTATAAGGAGTCCGTCACGTCGGTCACATTGATTCGCCCCCTTGACTTTGAATGATATAAAATAGCAAATGAGACCCCAGTGATGGATAATGTAGAATGATTGGTGATGGTCGCGTATCGGACGTTGTTCTGGGGAAGGAACGTGTAGAGGAAGTCTAGTAACCATCGGAAGTTATCCGGACTGTCTCTGGAGAAGACTCCGACCTTCATCATCATCTGTGTCCAATCTAAGGAACATGGGAGAGAAATGGAAGTATCTGCATCAAAGATGGCAACAACAAAGGGAAGACATCAAACATGGCGGTGCGGGGTCATATTACCGCGTGGTGCGGGGTCATCGGGCCGTTTATCCGCTGTCTCTATCTGCTATCACTCCTCAATGAGTCTCTCCCCATGATGGTAACCCTCAGTTGTTGGGCTCTATAACATTTACGATGCCCGCTACCTACTAGTTACCGCCATGGTTGCTTAGTATCCCTGTGGTCACTGGTAGCCATGATGGTGAAGCCTTGATCACACCTGGCACCCACATAGAATGGATCTGTCCATCTACGCAGATGGGTCTCCACAAACGGACGGTAAACTGAGAGAAATGGGAAAGTTTCTTTTTTCATCTTCTGAAAAAGATGTTTTTTAACTGATTGGTTTTTAAATTTCCCTGTTGGGCAAGTGCGGTCCAATCTAATGTAGGACATGATGGAGGCCGATAGAACATGGCGAGCTGCAATGAGTTTATATGTTCTCCCGGTGTATGTGTGTGTGTGTGTGTTAGTTTTCTCTCGGTGTGTGGGCATTGGTGTTCTACCAGTGTGTGTTTGTGTTCTACCAGTGAGTTGGTGTTCTTCTGGTGTGTGTTGGTGTTCTCCTGGTGTGTGTTGGTGTTCTCCTGGTGTGTGTTGGTGTTCTCCTGGTGTGTGTTGGCGTGTGTTGGTGTTCTCCTGGTGTTTGTTGGCGTGTGTTGGTGTTCTCCTGGTGTGTGTTGGCGTGTGTTGGTGTTCTCCTGGTGTGTGTTGGTGTTCTCCTGGTGTGTGTTGGTGTTCTCCTGGTGTGTGTTGGCGTGTGTTGGTGTTCTCCTGGTGTGTGTTGGCGTGTGTTGGTGTTCTCCTGGTGTGTGTTGGCGTGTGTTGGTGTTCTCCTGGTGTGTGTTGGTGTTCTCCTGGTGTGTGTTGGTGTTCTCCTGGTGTGTGTTGGCGTGTGTTGGTGTTCTCCTGGTGTGTGTTGGCGTGTGTTGGTGTTCTCCTGGTGTGTGTTGGCGTGTGTTGGTGTTCTCCTGGTGTGTGTTGGTGTTCTCCTGGTGTGTGTTGGCGTGTGTTGGTGTTCTCCCGGTGTGTGCATTGGAGTTCTCCCATTGAAACCATAAGGTATAGAGGGGCCCCAGCTGTGGAGGATCCTGTGTCTGGAGTACTCTGTGTCACCGGGAGGTATAGACGGGCCCCGGCTGCGGAGGATCCTGTGTCTGGAGTACTCGGTGTCACCGGGAGGTATAGACGGGGCCCGGCTGGGGAGGATCCTGTGTCTGGAGTACTCGTGTCACCGGGAGGTATAGACGGGCCCCGGCTGCGGAGGATCCTGTGTCTGGAGTACTCGGTGTCACCGGGAGGTATAGACGGGGCCCCGGCTGCGGAGGATCCTGTGTCTGGAGTACTCGGTGTCACCGGGAGGTATAGACGGGGCCCCGGCTGCGGAGGATCCTGTGTCTGGAGTACTCGGTGTCACCGGGAGGTATAGACGGGGCCCCGGCTGCGAAGGGTTCCTGTGTCTGGAGTACTCTGTGTCACCGGGAGGTATAGACGGGCCCCGGCTGCGGAGGATCCTGTGTCTGGAGTACTCGGTGTCACCGGGAGGTATAGACGGGGCCCCGGCTGCGGAGGATCCTGTGTCTGGAGTACTCGGTGTCACCGGGAGGTATAGACGGGGCCCCGGCTGCGAAGGGTTCCTGTGTCTGGAGTACTCTGTGTCACCGGGAGGTATAGACGGGCCCCGGCTGCGGAGGATCCTGTGTCTGGAGTACTCGGTGTCACCGGGAGGTATAGACGGGGCCCCGGCTGCGGAGGATCCTGTGTCTGGAGTACTCGGTGTCACGGGGAGGTATAGACGGGCCCCGGCTGCTGATACCGGATTGTGATCAAATATACAAGACAAAGGAGAAGCTAGACCTGAGAACAAACCTAGAAAGCTGCAGCCTGAGAAGCTAAAGCGAGACGGCGATGACGGAACCACAATAGGGGGCGAAGAGGAACCGGAGTATACACACCAGATGTAGTGGTGCCCACACTGCGCACACTAGAACATACCCGGCAGGAAGAGCAGCTCTATGATCTATAGAATGACAGAAGAAATCCTCTCACAGGGACGGAGAGCTGGACGCCTCCAGGAATTCTCAGGAAGTCACATGATCACACAAGTTACTTTCAGTTTGTAAAGTTCCCATTAACTCTTTAGTGTCTGATCATAGGAGCAGGTGATCCCTATGATCCCTCTCACCTCTTATGTTATTACGTCACGCCTTGATAATTGTGAACTACTGTCCCTGTACATTGCTGCACTGAGACCTGCAGGGGGCGTAACGTGATCGGGGCAGGTGGAGGCTATCTGTGATGAGCTCCGGAGTTGTTATGTCGGAGGTGCGGCTGGTCACTTGCCAGATGGTGCAGTGTGACGCCACTGTGGTGGTTGGCCGACCCTAGGGTGTTGTGCTGTGACGCCAGTGCCGGTAGGGCACACAGGTATGCTGGCACAACTTGTTCTCCTGTGGTCAGTTACCTGCCGGGCTGTTGAGTGGTCCCTTGGGCTAATGTCACAGTGGGCCGGAGTGGAGTAGTGACCCACCCGGACTATCGGTACTGCCACCTACAGAAAGGGGAAATGTCCCAAGGATAGTGTGTATACTGTGTTGGTGCGGGGCGAAGAATCACAGAGTCTCTTTACCACAAATAAAAGCTTGTTTACTCTGTAGGTACTTAGGTGCAGCAGAACTTTGCATTGACAACTTTGCATTGACAGAGTATAGGAGACTTGATAAGACACTTGATAATACAGGATCCAGATCTGTAATTAGATTGAAGCGGATAGTACAGTCGTGCTGAGTGATGAGTACGTGTTGAGACATACAAAGAATCAGAGGAGCAGAGAGGAGGATGTTGTGAGAGTCCTAACCCAAGCAGTACTGTGCTCTGCCGGGATGTTTGAGGATGAAGTAGAAATAGAATTAACCACCTGTTGCCCTACCAGTGTCAGGGGACCCATCCTAGAGGGTGACACAAGCCCCAGACCTCGTTACCTGGGATGAGCGGAATGCTGAGGGTTCCCTGTTGACAACCGTGCAGGGAGATAGAGTTCCTATGCTCTTAGCAAATTTTCTCTATCCGGATAAGTTCCTAGCTTTCTTTGGCTTTGTGAATACTGTCCTGCACTGTGACTCTCCTAGTCAGCTGCATAGGTTGAGATAGTCTCTGACTTGTCCTCTCCTGTGAAGGGTTTAACACTGTATAGCGCTGTGTAGAGTTAGTTAAAGAGAAACTGTTAGCTGCGTCTTGTCTTGCTTCCTTAGGCTAGGTTCACACTGCGTTTTCAGCATCCGTTTAACGGATCTGTTTTTTTTAACGTCCAGAAAAATAGGGTCAGCAACGTTTTTTGGTCCGTTTTGGTCCGCCAAAAAAAACGGATCAGTTTTTTTTTATAATGGAAGTCAATGGAAAAACGGATGCACACAAATGAATCCGTTTTTTGCAATCCGTTTTTCATGCGTTTTTTGCAAAAAACGGATGCGTTAAACGGATGCTGAAAACGCAGTGTGAACCTAGCCTAACTGCACAGGATCCTGACTAAGACTGCGACTGGGGACCTGGCAGAGGGCCAGGGCCCAAAGGAGCCGCTGTAAGAAGCTTTCTAGCTTGCGTTTTTTCCCTACAAAGTCCAAGATCAAAAGACCACACACTTCCTCTACCCACGTGACTTCCTATCTACAGCTACTGTAAGATGAGCTGTGAATGGGTGAAGAGTGCATATAGAAGAAGTAAAGAAAGAGATGATTGGATAGAAGAAGGAAACACCCTCATAGGTTCACAGATCCATGTGACAGATAAGCAAATTATAACCCTTTCCATACTTCAGCCGTGCAGCAACTAAGTGCATATACTTACAATAGCAACATCTAGTGGCAAAACGTTATCACTACTACATCGCCACTTGCACACAATAAGTACAGGCTTTTGCGAAGGGTGTAACCAATAGCAACACTCGTGGTGGGACACCACATACTTCCCCACTTGAGAAAAGCCGTCCCCGGCGTAACACCTTGAGAAAAAGACTGGATGTTTGGTTAAAGGCACAGCATGGGTTATAAAATACAAATATATATATCAGAAGACTTAAGTGCAAATAAAACTTTTTTTTTCTTTGGTTTGGGCAATAATACAATCGTCCACAGCAAAACCAGGAACACTGGATGCATCTGTCCATATACACCCTGGTTGGTGCTATGATGTGTCAGTTCTGTAAAACAGCGAGGCTTGTGCCTCACAAGAAAAGGGGGAAAAGGAAAGGGGGACAAGGGATGCTGCAAACAGGGGACACACAAACAATGGGAACCAACGTGGCTCAACAGAGCAGCTCAGCTGAACTGCTCAGGGGACAGCATAGCCTCCTTTTTAGTGTCTTGGGGGACACTTTTTCAGTACTTTTGAGAGCGTTGGGAGGCCAGAGAGGGAGCTGTGGATCTCTTCCTTGGTTGAGCTGGATAAAGCCTCCTGGGTCCCAGGCTCTTGCAGCACATACTGTATATTCCTCCGTCATAGTGGAAGCTGTGGCTGTTGTTGGCACTGGTGTTGGAGTTGTGGTCACAGCGACATTGTAAGTGACCTGAGGCTGTACCTGGGATACTGTACATAATTCTGTCACAGCTGCAGCAGGAGGGGCACTAGTAGCTGTATCAGCGGGTCTCCGTCTGACATCTTGTTTTGGGGCTGATGAAGCTTTGAGGACTGCAGTGGTGGCCATACCAACTTGTTCTTCTTTGGCTTTCCGCCTGTGGTAAGCTTCCCAAGTTTCATTCCAGTCCTGTGATGCAGTGGGCTTAAACGGCTCTTGGATGTAGTGGTATATGGAGTGCAGTCAATGATCTCCCCTTCTTTTAGGTTATGCCGGGTTGCAGGAATGTAAGATCTCTTAACTGCCCGAGGACTCACACGGACATGCTCACCAGTGTAGGAATCTTGGATGACCCCGAAGCCTTTCTCCCTGTCAAAGGAAAGTACAGTGGCTCTCCACCTCTCTAAGGGTGTCTCACCTGGGCACGTTCGGTCAAATCGTCTGATGAACTCTTTCTCAAGCTCCGATGCGGTTACCTGCCAGGTAGCGGTCACTGCCAGTGTGGTCTTGTTTGGTGCATCATCCCGTTCTGCTGCCGGATGACAGAAAGGTGGCTGCTTAGCCAGGACAATGTCTCTTAGAATGTCCAGGAGCAGCGGGGTCCTGCCGCGGCTGACTCTCTGCGGCAGCAGAGGTAGTGGAGGCGGTCCTGCCTCGGAAGGGTTGCGGCCTAGCGGCTCTGCTGGGGCCAGAATCTTAGAGCTGGGCAATGGCGCCTGGATAGCCACGCAGTTGTCATCATCAAAGGCAGCTTCTGCCACGTACTTATCCTCATCAATGACGGTAAAGTTGGAGTACGGTTCTCTGAGCACTGAGTCTCTTTACCATAAATAATTTCTTGTGTGCAGCAGGATATACAGCTGGGCATTGACAGGACTTGTTACACTTGATAATACACTTGACAACACGGGATCCAGATCTATGATGGGAATATAGTGAAGAGTACAGTCATGCTGACTGAGTTGCATGTTGAGGGAGTCATAGAAGAATCAGAGGAGCAGAGAGGAGGATGTCGTGAGAGTCTCAACCCAACTAGTACTGTGCTCTGCCGGGATGTTGGAGGATGAGGTAGAAGAATACTAAAGAAGAAGAAGATAATACCTGTGCCCGTGTTTTAACCTTTGGATCTTCGCACCACCTTATGCTACCAGTGTCGGGTGACCCGTCTTATGAGGGTGACACAGGCCCCAGAACTTGTTACCTGGGAGCAGCAGAATGCTGAGGGTTTCCTGCTGACAACCGCGCTGCGAGATAGAGTTCTTAGGCTTTAGCAACTTTGCTTTATCCGTATCAGTTCCTAGCTTACTGCTTTCTGTGGAGACTGTCCTGTACTGTGAGGGTGGGTTCATACTGAGGAATTCTCATGGATAATGTCCGCGGAATTCCGCTGTCTGTATGCGCGCATGGCCTTTCCGCCGACTCCATAGACTCCATTGTATGGGCAGGCGTATTCCGTTATCCGCCGAAAGAAGTGACATGTCACTTCTTTCGGCGGATAGCGGAATACGCCGGCCCATAGAATGGTGTCTATGGAGCCGGGGGAAAGGCGCGCGGCCGTGCGCGCGGACAGACAACGGAATTCCGTGGACATTATCCGTGAGAATTCCTCAGTATGAACCCACCCTTACTCTCCTAGTCCACGGCGGTGAGGTTGAGATTATCTCTGACGTGTCCTCTCCTGTGAGGGGTCTAACACTGCATAGTGTTTAGTAAAGTGCGTGAATAGAAACTCTTAGGTGCATCTTGTCTTGCTTCCTCACCATACAGGAACCTGACTAAGACTACATACGAGAGCTGGGGGACCTGGCAGAGGGCCAGGGCCCAAAGAGGACCACTGTAGGGAGCGAGTCTAGTAACAAAAGACTACTACACTTCCTCTACCCATGTGACTTCCTATCTCCAGCTCCCTGTAAGGTGTGCTGTGTGTGGGCGAAGAGTACATAAGAAGAAATAAAGAGAGAGAAGATAGGACAGAAGAAGGAAACACTCTCATAGGTTCACAGATCCACGTGAAACACAAATAAACAATAACTCTATACATATTTCAGCCATGCAACTACTAAGTGCATATATCTATAACAGCGACATCTAGTGGCAGAACTTTATCACTAATTCATCACCCCTGACTTACAATAAGTACAGGCTTTTGCGAAGGGTGTAACCAATAGCAGCACTCAGTGTGGCGGTCCTGTGCACTGAAGAAGGTGCACCTTCAGGAGAACACAGGCACTGTGTATGTAAGGACGTGGTTGGCTGGGATAGGAAGAAGAGTTCTGCCTGGTACTATATAGAGGCACTTTAGTCTTTATAGGGTTAGTGACCTCCTTGGTGACTTCTGATGTTATAGAAGGGGGTCAGGTAAATCACAACTTCAGTACTGTGCTGAAAGTTACAGTGAAGGGCTGAGCAGCACTTCTTACAATAAACTAGAACTTTGGACTCCTCCACGAGTGCAGAGAAAGTCTCAGAGAGGCGCAGTCAGCCATGGACGTGGAGCGAATGAGGGACAGTATTAACAGCTTCAGCCTGGACCAGGGTCCTCATGGCGGCCAAGGATTCACCCGAGTTCTTCTTCAACTCTTTGGGTTTCTGGGTCATGGGAAATCCTGCTTCATTAACACCTGTAAGTTTGTCTGGGATGGAGCGGAGTACAAGAGCTGGGCACAAGCAGCTGGTGTGGATGAAGGTCATACCATGGTGAGGAGATCCTACCCCCTGACACCCAACATCACCCTGGTGGACAATCGTGGCTTCTCCATTGTGGGCGGCTATGAGACGGGAGAGATATTTGCTCAGCTGGGTGAGTGCTCAGGGCTTTTACCATTCTGACAACTCTGACAACCGTTCTGATGACTTCATAAGGAGTCAGGAGCCCCCGACATGTCTTCCTGAGCAGGAGAAGCCAATGTGGTCCATCTGGTCTGCTCTTATATGAATGTATACAGTTTATGTTATATGATCATCTCCTTTTGTATTCAGTTTCATCCTCTTTTTCTCTCCTGCAGGAAACCTCTTACCCCTGGACGTCCCCGTGGAGTGGAACCAAGGGTTTGGTCTTGCAGGGAGAATTATAGAAGCTGAAAACTGTGTAAAAAAGTCAGATTTTATCGTCCCTATCTTTATATACAGGTAAGAACATATCCCTTATATGCACTCTGTGTCGTACTGGGGTACCTGGGGCCCACCACAGGAAATGATCCTTGGGGCCCACCAATATAGGACCAGTGAGACACGACATGCTGACCCGCTCCTTTCCTGGATTCATCTGTATCTGTAACAAATCTCAGAACACCCTACATTTATACAGCTCTCAGGGTATGCTGGGAGTTGTAGTCTCTGAGAGGACAACCCTTTAATAAATCCCTGTGTGCAGAGTCTCCTGGTGGCTGCAATCTGTGGGTGACATCAGCCCTGAAGGTCCAGCAATACATCTGTCTACAGCCGCAGTTATCAGAGGATTGTACAGCTGTACTACAACTCCCAGCATATCCTGAAGGCTGCAGACTGTTAACTTGGGCCTCGACCTATATATATATATATATATATATATATATATACAGTGGCACCTTGGTTTAAGAGTAACTTGGTTTAAGAGCGTTTTGGTTTAAGAGCTCACAGTTTTTCAAAATTATTACTTGGTGTAAGAGCATTGCTTTAGTGTAAGAGCTCCCTGTGCTGGGTGGGAGCGCGAGTGGGGGAGGGGCATGATCTGCATAGCGGGGTCTACAGCCCTGTACTCTGACCCAGGAAGTCTCCCTCACCTTCCAAATCATAGCAGATCCACTTCAGGCTGGGGCTTACATTAGGGGACAGGACTGTGGGGGTAATCTCTCCATAGCTGTAACCCCTCTCTCCCCGGACAGAGATGCTACATGTATGTGCCCACATCTGCCTGCTCATTCCTTCCTGCTCCCTGCAGTCTCTGTCCGCCCTTGTGTTTCCCATCCTCTCCATTTCTGTACAGTAACTTATAATATCACAGATTCTGCTGTTTCTGAATGTTTGTTTCATCTGTTTTACATCTTATTCAGAATAATAAATCATTATTTTTGGGGTGTGGAACCAATTGTCTGCATTTCTATGATTTCTTATGGGAAAAAATTGCTTTGGTTTAGGAGTAGATTTGGATTACAAGCGCGGTCCCGGAACAAATTATGCTCGTAATCCAAGGCACTACTGTGTATATATATATATATGCCAAGACCGATATTACTGACTAAATCCTGTATACTGACACCAATATTACCAATAATACCCGTATACAAGGGGGAAATATTACCGCCACACCACAACCATTACCACCATATTGTTACTAACCAAATCCAGTATACTAAATCCAATAAAACATAGTACCAGATAACAAGTTACAAATAATACCACCACATACTGACTAACACAACCGCTGCTACTGACTAACACCACCACATACTGACTAATACCCCCGCATACTTATACCCCCACATACTGACTAATACCACCACTGATACTGACTAATACCACCACATACTGACTAACATCACTGCTGCTACTACTGAATAAGATCCACTATACACAGATCACTATCACCTCATCCAGTCATAAAGAGATGGACGCAGCTCTACACAGGATCTGTACTCCATATACATTACAGTGCAGTTATATCAGGTGACTCACAGGGGACGTCTTCTCTGATCGGAGTTCTTCCCTTTTCATCTTCTTCTCCATCTGCCCTGGGCTATTAGAACTTCTCCGAGCCACGAATCCACAGAATCTGCCAGACAGACATATTAGGCTCCTCACACTGGCACCATTGTCATCTCTCTACACACTGCACATCTGTATTGGCCCCTTTACACCCTCATTTAGTTAGTAGGCTGACTCTATATGACCCCCTTATAGATGGCCCCTTGTTCAGTCTTCCATAAAGATGGCCCCACGTGCATCTCCTAGAGAGCCCCCCTCTGTGCATTGTCCCCTTATAGATGTCCCCCATGTGTTATCCCTCTTATAGATGGCCCCCTTATAGATGCCCCCCTGTGTTATCCCCCTTATAGATGGCCCCCTGTGTTGTCCCCTTATAGACGCCCCTGTTCTCTCCCTATAGATAGCCTCCTGTGTTGTCCCCCTATAGATGCCCCCCTATAGATGCCCCCTGTGTTGTCCCTCTATAGATGGCCCCCTTATAGATGCCCCCTGTGTTGTCCCCCTATAGATGCCCCCTGTGTTGTCTCCCTATAGATAGCCCCCTTATAGATGCCCCCTGTGTTGTCTCCCTATAGATAGCCCCCTTATAGATGCCCCCTGTGTTGTCTCCCTATAGATAGCCCCCTGTGTTGTCTCCCTATAGATAGCCCCCTTATAGATGCCCCCGTGTGTTGTTCCCCTATAGATGGCCCCCTATAGATGCCCCCTGTGTTGGCCCCCTATAGATGGCCCCCTATAGATCCCCCCCTTATAGATGCCCCCTGTGTTGTCTCCCTATAGATAGCCCCCTTATAGATGCCCCCGTGTGTTGTTCCCCTATAGATGGCCCCCTATAGATGCCCCCTGTGTTGGCCCCCTATAGATGGCCCCCTATAGATCCCCCCCTTAAAGATGCCCCCTGTGTTGTCTTCCCATAGATGCCCCCCGTGTTGTCCCCCCTCGTATTATCCCCTTTATAGATGCCCCCTGTGTTGTCTCCCTTCAGATAGCCCCCTCATAGACGCCCCCCCCCCCCCCCCCGTATTATCCCCCTTATAGATCACCCTTGTGCAGATTAAAAAAAAAACAAATCACCTTACAACTTGCTCCCCCGCCGTCGCCGCTGTCTTCTCCTCTTCTCCCCTGGCTGCAGCTGCTCGGCTCTCTGTGGGTGTCTCGGCCGGCGCACGCATCAGTGAGCTCAGCTCAGACTGCACTGAGGCTGTTACTTCCGGCACAGGGAGCGCATTATAGAGATGCTCTCTGTGCCGGAAGTAACAGCCTCAGCCGCCGCCGCACACTGAGCTGAGACCGCTGAGCTCACTGATGCGTGCACCGGCTGGGACACCCACAGAGAGCCGAGCAGCTGCAGCCAGGGGCCAGACTATCTCTTGTGACCGCAAGCAAAACACTGCTTGCGGTCACAAGAGCATTGAGGGACGTCCCGCCTATGCAGAGGGGGAGCAGTGCGGAGGCATTGGGGGGGGGGGGGGGCACGAAGGCCTCAACACAGATGCTGTCACCTGACTGGGCAAAGGAGGGCCCAGTCAGGTGACAGCATTGATAGGTGGCGCAGCACTGTGTCACTGTCGGGAAGCCCCTCCGGTCCTCCGGTGGCCCAGTCCGGCACTGTATGCACTGTACACTATATATGTGCCCCATATGTACAGTGCTCTGTATAAGCTCCCCATATGTACTGTACTCTATATATATATATATATATATATATATATGTGCCCCCCATTTGTACCGTGCTCTGTATATGTGTAGTTATATGTACTGTGTAGTGATGAGCGAGTACTAAAATGCTCAGGTGCTTGTTACTCGAGACGAATATTTCCAGATACTCGGGTGCTCGTTTCGAGTAACGAACCCCATTGAAGTCAATGGGAGACTCAAGCATTTCAGGGGACCCAAGTTCGGTAGAGAGAAGGTCGTGTGAAAACCTGTCAACCTCAGAAAATGATGGAAACACAATGGAACTGGACAGGAAACAGCAGGGGCAGCATGCATGGATGCCTCTGAGGCTGCCTAATGGCACCATTATGCCTAATTCTGGGCAACAGCCTGGCAGTGATCACACACATTAAAAGAGAGGTAGCATATGAACCACCCCAAAACATAGCCTAACACCACAGAACACCACAGAAATGGACAGGAAACATTAGGGGCAGCATGCATGGATGCCTCTATACTGACCAGGGCTGGGGCATGACACCCCCTGGCTACTTGGGGTAACCAGGGGTCTCATGGGGGGTGCAGTTGGGGTAATTTTCCCAGTATCATGTCACTCACCACTTCTGCCCACCGCTTCTGTTCTGGCAAAAGAATTAAAAAGAATGTATATTTATTTTTGAAATTTGAATTATAATTTGATTTTGAGTTTGATTTAAAATTTAAGTTTGAATTCAAATTATTTAAAATTTTGGGTTTGACGATAACATGGTATGAAATGGACAATACAATCATCCAATAAAAAAAGCCGGATTATGGCTAGATTTAGCCTCACACCCTCATGCAGTTGTGCGTGAGAGGCAAAATCATTGGAGGTAGGGACGAAGAAATAACAATACAGTCTTCTTAAGAGGCCCCGGAATTTGAATGAATACACTTTTAATCCTATAAATAGTATCTAAGAGAGGGCAAGTGCGGTAGTAGTGGGTGGACTTTTTCCACCATTTTCACTGTCTGTTCCTTTTAGCTGTGGCCTGTATCTTGGAGATACAATAGATGACCAGACAGCCCTGCAAAACAGTCGAATTTGAATTCGACTATTAGTCGAATTGAAGTCGATTTGATTTTAAAATTTTAATTAATGATTAAAAAAAGGCCATAACGAGCAGCTGACTACTGCCTTTGAAACAGCTACAGAATGAAAGGACGGCAGAGGACACCCTCAAGTTTACATCCACAGATTGTATGGTTCGAAATGGACAACACAAGGATCCTAAATTAGGATCCACCATTTTCACTGTCTGTTCCTTTTAGCTGTGGCGTGTATCTTGGAGATACAATAGATGATCTGACAGCCCTGCTAAATAGCACTTGACCTGAAGTTGATTTGATTTGATTTGAAATCGAAGATTTAAAAAAAGGCCATAAAGTGGCCTTTACTGAGCTGCTGACTTCTGCCTTTGAAACAGCTACAAAGTGAAAGGACAGCAGAGGAGAGGACACCCGCAAGTTTAAACCCACCATTTATATGGTTCGAAATGGACAACACAAAACAAGGATTCTAAATTAGGATCCACAATTTTCACTGTCTGTTCCTTTGATTCGAAAATTGAAATTGAACATAATAAAAATGACCATAAAGTGGCTTTTACCGGCCTTTAGATGAGGCAGGCGTGGAACCTCCCAAAAATTAGGCCTGACACAACATTGCGGTGAGAACTCAGTGAACAAGGTAGATAAGGCAGGCTTTGAACATTACAAAAATTAGGCCTGACACAGCAGAGTACCGAGGAACAGCCATGAGGTTCCTAAAAGCCTCCGTCTCTACCAGCCGATAGGGCAGCATCTCCAGGCTCAGCAGTTTGCCTATGTGCACATTTAGGGCTTGTGCATGCAGGTGAGTGGCAGTGTACTTGCGCTTCTGTGCAAAGGTCTGCTGCAGGGACAGTTGAATGCTGCGCTTGGACACCTTGCTGGAGGGTGTGGAGCATAGTGGAGGTGTAGGGGTGCGTGTAGGGTGGGAGGCCCTCGCGCCTGGGGTCTGGGCGGGGGGACTGACAGAGCCAGCACCTGACACAGGGGAAGGAGCAGGGGTGCAACTTGCAGTAAGTGAACTGCCTTAGTTCCACTGAGTGGGGTGTTTAGCAATCATATGCCTGTGCATTCTGGTAGTGGTGGCTCCCCTGCTGATCCTGGCATGGCACACATGTACACACTACAGTCCGTCGGTCATCCCCAGTTTCTTTAAAGAACCTCCAGACTTGCGAACATCTAGCCCTGGCCACGGGAGTTTGACTCTGTAAAACAGTTGCTGAATCTGATCTACTCGCTCTGCCCCTGCTTCTCCCTCTACCCCCCCCCCCCTCTTCCTCTTCCAACCGGTGCTGCAGGTGAACTTACCTCCCCCTCAGAAGCACGGTCTACACTAGGCTTATCCACCCAGCTCGGGTCAGTCACCTCGTCCTCATCCACCAGCTCTTCCTCCATTTCCTCACTCTCCTCCTCGTTTTGAGTTACATCCATGACAACAACGTCACTGTCTGACAACCGGGTCTCATCGTCATCATCAGACACCTCTTCAAACCCCGCGTGCAAGTCCCCACTCTCATCACCCACTGACTGCGTGAGCTGCATAGTTTGGACATCGGAACAGATCAACAGAACAGATCAATCAGAATCAGGGAAGGGTTCAAAAAACAGTTCCTGGGAGCATGGTGGTGGTGGTGGATCTGAATCCCTCCTTTCCCTGGAGGGGTCAGGCTGTGGGAAAAGAGGCTGAGCTTCTGGAGCAAGGGTTCCACTCCCTTGGGTAGCGTGGCTGGACTGCGTGGAAGACAGGGTGGTGGATAAGTTACTGGACACATTATCCGCTATCCAGGTGATCACTAGTTCACACTGCTGCGGTTTCAATAGTGGTGTACCCTGAGACCCCGTGAGTTGGGCAAAGAAGCTAGGGAGTGAATGTCTGCGGTGTGCCACTGCTCCCTCCTCTACGGGTGCTGCTGTGTCACCCTGCCCAGAACCACGGCATCTGCCCACGGCATTGCTTGGAACCCCACACCCTCGTCCTCGACCCTTACCCCTGGGGTTCACCATTTTATGGACACTGCACAGTCAAGACTGAGATAGCTGCACTACAGATCATAGCAAGCCAAGAGAATATATTACTCAGACTACTTTTGGAGGTAGTCGTATAGTGTCTGTGTGTAAGGGCTGCTATACGGTGTATGCCACCCTCCTACACAGGACAATGAGCAGTGAGCTTGGATATGGCTGTACTAAAAAATAAAGCAACCCTGTAGACTGGCTGCAGATGACAAAAGATACTGGTCACACTAGTTTTTGGAGGTTGACATATATAGTCTGTGTGTAAGTGGTGCTATACGGTGTATGCCACCTCATATACAGGACAATGAGCACTGAGGTTGGATATGGCTGCACTAAGAAATAAAGCAACCCTGATGACTAGCTGCAGATGAGAAAATATACTGGTCACACTAGGTTTTGGAGGTAGTTCGTATAGAACCTGTGGGTAACTGCAGCTACATAGTGTATGACACCCTCCTACAAAGGACAATGAGCAGTGAGCGTGGATATTGCTGCACTAAGAAATAAAGAAATAAGAAAATATACTGGTCACACTAGTTTTTGGAGGTTGTCAATGTGTATAGTCTGTGTGTGAGTGGTGGTATATGGTCTATGCCACCTGTTACACAGGACAATGAGCAGTGAGGTTCTATGCAGCTGTACTACAAATCACAGCCATACAATGAACAGCAGCAGCAGCAGCACCAGCCACAAAAAAAATAAAAAAAATAATAGAACTGAGGACTTCTTTGGCGTCTGTATGCACCACCTTCTGTCCCCCTTCTGCCAGCAGCCGACCACCACAATGTGCAGCTAAAATCGTGTTAGCTGCACTGCAAGTCTCAGCCAGCAGTCTGAAGTAATAAAAAAATAATAATAAAGATTTGAAGCCCTTACAAGGGCTGTTTGGTTCTTTCGCTAGTGTTCCCTGCCTACTGGAACGCTAATTCCCTCCCTAACGCTCTCCCTGACCAGCAGCAGCTCTGTCCCTGATCTCTTCCAGCATACGTCTGAAGCGAGCACCGCTGTAGTGTATGAACACAGACCAGGCTTTTGGGCTGCTTACTTTATTCCATGCAGGTTAGACGCAGACTGGCCAGCCTCACCGGCAACCAGACAGATGTACATAATATTGTAACATTTTGCAGCCAGCAAGTTAACACATTACTTTCCAACATACTACAACCGCCGGCACAGATTTTTATATGCCAGGGTCATCTGATCTGGCCAACCAATCGCTGCTATCGACATGTATGGGTCCCACATCATCGCAGGATGTACCAAAGAGTTTCCTGCATGTTTATTGGCTGAGAAATTGCGCCTAAACTTACAGGAAACGGATGATGAGATTTCCTCGAGTATCGTGAGATGCTCGTCCGAGTAACGAGAACCATCGAGTACCCTAATACTCGATCGAGTACTAAGCTCGGACCAGCATGCTCGCTCATCACTAGTACTGTGCTCTGTATACAGTATATGTGGCCATACGTACTCTCAAATGTATATTTGTCCCCATTAGAGCCAACTTTGAGCACACTCAGGTGCGGTGTTTGATTGGTGGTGGCTGCAGATGTTGGATGCAGTCCTAGAGAGTCCTGGATATTTTCAGTAATAAGCACATCTGCTGTATGTCAGGGAGAGGGCAAGAATCTCTACCTTCTCTCTGGTGTATGCCAAGGGAACATCCTAAATAATCACCCCCATTTGCAAAATTTGTAAAAAAAAAAAAAAAAAAAAATGAAGTGATTCCAGCATCGTAGATGTACTGCTTTCCTTTATTGAAGGTTTTTTTGGGATCAGTTAGGACAACAACAGGACAGACACATCTGACGCTCTGCAGGCGGCGCACCTCTCTAAGTGACTAAGTGATTTTTCGTTTTCTACAATTACAATTACAGGAAGCGGCCAGGAACGTCCGGTCTCATCGGGAGGCTCAGCGCTCACATAGTCACTAATACAGGTCACTGTTCTCATTGACCTCCGCAGAATTACAGATAGAAATAGGTTTTTATTACATGACTTATATACAGTAATTAGTATTTCATTCCTTTATTTCCATAAGTGTGAAGAAGGGAATCGTCCCAGAGGAAATGGACTATCTGCAGGAGCTGATGGTGACCTCCAGAGACCTCACAGGTACCTTCTCCATGGGGATCGGGGGATGGTATTGGGGTGTGTACTCATCTGGGCTTAGATTGGGAACGTTACGCCTCCTCATCACATGATGCAAATATACAGCTATGGCCGCACTGCATCTGTCCCAGCGATGGAAAACATGGAGGCTTCATCTCTGCTCACAGTCTCTAGTACACTGTACGGCTGAATCTAAATCAGATAGGATTGATGGCCGGTTCACTGCAAATAATACCGAATCAAATTTCAGGAGGTTTGCTCATCTCCAGTGGTCACACTTTAAATTAACTGGTGTCAGATAGTTATACAGATTTGTAATTTACATCTATTTAAAAATCTCCAGTCTCCCAGTACTTATCAGCTGCTGTATATCCTGCAGGAAGTGGTGTATTCTCTCCAGTCTGACACAGTGCTCTCTGCTGCCACCTCTGTCCATGTCAGGAACTGTCCAGAGCAGGAGAGGTTTTCTATGGGGATTTGCTGCTGCTCTGGACAGTTCCTGACATGGACAGAGGTGGCAGCAGAGAGCACTGTGTCAGACTGGAGAGAATACACCACTTCCTGCAGTACATACAGCAGCTGATAAATACTGGAAGAGTGGAGATTTTTAAATAGAAGTACAGTGGTACCTTAAAGCGTTTTGCAAGAAGAACTCCCAGTTTTTCAAAATTGTGACTTGGTTTAAGAGCATTGCTTTGGTGTAAGAGCTCCCTGTGCTGGGTGGGAGGGGGAGGGGGGGAGGGGCAGGGTCTGCACAGCGGAGTCTACAGCACTGTACTCTGACCCAGGAAGTCTCCCTTACCTTTCAAATCATGGCAGATCACTCCAGGCTGGGGCTTCCATCAGGGGATAGGACTGTGGAGGTAATCTCTCCATAGCTGTATGTGCCCACATATGTCCTGCTCATTCCTTCATGCTCCCTGCAGTCTTTGTCAGCCCTTGTGTTTCCCATCCTCTCTATTCCTGCTATAATGTGCCTGCACTCACACTCAGCTATACACACTGCTGCTATAATGTGCCTGCACTTACACTCCGCCATTCACACTGCTGTATAGAGGTCTCTGTCACTGTCCTTCTGCACAGTTGTGTGATTCTGTGACTTCCTGATTGGTCCATGCTGAACACACCCCGTTCCCCATTGCTGTCATGTGACCACACAGACCTCTGACAGCAGCCCTGCTTCTCTGTTCTAGCCTGTTGTACTACGCTACTGCATTATGGGGATCTGCCACTCCATCCTGTATCTACAAACTGCTGCAGTGTTATCAGGATTATGCACTTATGCCCGGTTCCCAATGTTATCATTTTGTTACCGGTGGCTGGAGAAGTTGGATGCTGCCCTAGTTAGTCTGGATAACAGTGCTATAGCTGTTTTCTAGAACTCCCTAGGGCTGCATCCAACTTCTCCAGCATCCGGTAATAGAGTGCCAAATGATGGGACTCAAGCCTGCTGTAGTGGCGCTAATCTCTAGAAAAGACCAATGAGGGAAGGTAAATAGTATTTTTTCTTTGTTCCATTCGAATAGGAATGTTTCCCATCGTTGTCCTGACCCACAAGAGCCACAGCAACAGGGCAGATGTTATAGCAAATTTCCAAAACTTAGGGGTGGAGCAGATATTCTGCCTGGAAAACTACACCTCCGAGGATCACACAAAAACAAAGTCCAAACACGAGGAAGTCCTGAGGTTCATATACGAAGTCATCAACGATGTTCATTTTCAACTGCGTCATGAGAGGAACCCATCCGAGGAGATGCTGGAGCGGAAAGAATTCGTCCTGAGATACATTCACCACAATGACCTGAAAATGCAATACGTACAGTCCGAAAATACGAAGGATGAGACGTGGCTGAAGAACGAGCTCAGGCTCCAGAAGGAGAAATACCAACGGGAAATCCAGGAAGATAAGAGGAAACATTTGGAGGAGATGAAGAAACTTGAAGAAGATTGTGGCAAAATGAGGCAAAAAATGCAAGAAGAGTCAAGAGCAGCAAAGCAGCCGAAGAAGGGCGTGAAGTCATGGCTGGCACCGCTGAAAATCAAGTCTTCTAAATAACCGAGATCCATCATCACCAAGAGACCCAAGAGAGGTCCCGGCCACTCTGCAGCAATGTCTATACTGTATCATTTATAGCCGTCATATCAGTATCAGTAAATTTAGTAAATTTCCCCACTAGAGACGAGCAAATTTGAACTGGCTCGGTCCAAATAATTTCAGTCCCTAATCCTTCTGAGTTGTGTTTGACTTTGCCGGAGAGGTGGTATAGTATACAAACTGATGGACAATACCGCTCATGGTCACCTGATCTTTTTCTAACGGTCTCAATTTGGAGCCATTCACACTAATCAAATCCCAAAGGTTTCAGATTCATTAAATTCTTGATTTTGTTTAGAAATTCTAAACAAAAATAGATTTTTGCCAAATAAGTTTGCTCATCTCTATTCCCCATCCAAAGACAAAGAACCTGAGGTTGTCTGCGTGCCCACCTTTCCCATGATAAGGGTCTACTGCTCCACTACGCTTCTTTTTAATAAAATCTTTATAACCTGTGATTCTTTATGATTATGAGCGTCTTTGTAAATTTGTCTCAGATTTACACTTCCTCTATATCCTATTATTATTATTATTATTATTATTGTATATTCTGTTACAGTCCATACAGTAGAGAAACCAATGGCTAAGCCTATATCCTCACCACCACCAGCTTTATTGCTGAGGTCGGGAACTATAAGGAACTGAAAAACCATTTAAACCTTGACCCCAATAAAAGAGTCCACCTGAAGGTTCCATCTTAGGAATAAATGCTACGACTGAACTATTTACAGATGTGGTCTGGAGAAACTTTCACTTATGAGGTGTGATAAGGGGAGGACTTTGGCTTTGTGTGCTTGTGGTTTATTGTGAGCACCAAGCACTGACGGGTCACACACACCATCCACTATGGATGATGAAGAACGGAGGAGGGTGATTCGAGATTTTACCTTTGACAGATGTAAGAGGGGCAACCAGGGTTTTAGGAGAATCCTCTTGCAGCTCTTTGGGTATGTCGGCCATGGGAAGTCGTCCTTCATAAACAGCGCCGTTTCTGTGTGGTTCAACAGTGAGTACCAAAATTGTGCAAATGCAGCGAGTACACACGAGAGTCACACGACAGAGAGGTTGACTTACCCGCTCACCAAGAACATCGTCCTGGTGGATAACAGGGGCTGCGCCATGATGAACACCTATGAAACTGGAGAGATCTTCGCCCAACTTGGTGAGTGCACGACATAGGGACAGTGTATATAGCAGGAGGGGACAGTATATCCAAACCTCTTGTACTTTTCTAGGACATTGTAATTGTACCAATTGTTTTTGCCAATGTACTAACCAGGCTAGGATCTCTATGGCCAAGCTATAGGAGTCTGAGTGTATTGTATCTTTAGATCACGGGCTCCCCAGCCTCCTCCGGCTTGTTCTGCAGCTTTTATCTTCCCTACTACTGGTGGTGGCAAATAGGCTGTAGGGGGACTCTTCATCTAAATATAGGTGCAAGTGCCAGGTAGGACCTTCATTCAGGTGACCTTATGCAACTTATGGCCATAAATGTCCCAGGTAGGACAACCCCTTTAATAATGACTCATATCTAATTATCAATAATGGCCAATGTGACATTGGGGCATCTAAGAGACACTTGGGACCCCTCTAGACATACAGGACATATGATAATGGTTTATGCTTTTTCTTCTGTGCCTTTTCCATGGTTCCATCTGGTTCCATCTATGGGGCCAGACTGACAGACTTCCAAATACACATTACTAAAAACACCCATCATTGCTTGCCTGACAGCTGACCCCACCTGTATCCACCATTAATTTAAGTGTTTTTCATTTTGACAATATTGGTAAATGTTACATAATAATGTGTAAAATATCAGATCAATGTTATCTGCATTTTGGGTCGGAAGTGAATGGGGTAAAATGATTATTATATGAATTGTTCCAATCACAATTTATCCTTTCAGCAAACTTGTTGCCTCTGGACAAGCCGGTGGGGTGGAGTAAGGGCTTTGAGCTGGCAGACAGGATTGTGGAAGCGGAGCCCTACGTTAAAGCCTCTGATTTCACGATTCCTATATGTGTGTACAGGTGAGGGCTTCTCTGGTCAATGTATAACCCTCATATCATTGCTCAGTGCTCATATGTTACAGGTTACAACCAGTACAAGTCCTCAATACGGCTTCCAGCTACAATCCCATCATGTCTGTGATAGAAGAGTCTATGGGACCCTTAGTCACCAGGTAGAAACACAGTGAAGAAATAAAGATCTACAATAATAATCAAGGGGCTTTTCTGGGACATAGATGTCATTTTCTAAGGTTGTTCCATTAATCATAGGAGTCTAATCTCCCGCAGAAGGAAGGATCTTATATACTAAAACCAATGTTACCAATAATACCAGTATATAGGAAATATTATTACCATACATATTACCACCATACTGTTACTGACCAAATCCTGTATTCTGAGACCAATAATACCAGTATATAGGAAGGAAATATTACCACCACACCACAACCACTACCATCACCACCATATTGTTACTGACCAAATCCTGTATACTAGATCCAATAAAACACAGTACCAGATTACACCAAAAAATATTACCACCACCGCTACTGAATAACACCACTACATACTGACTAATACCACCACATACTGACTAACATCACCACATACTAACACCAACACATACTGACTAATACCACCGCATACTGACTAACCCCACCGCTGCTACTGAATACACAGATCACTATCACCTCAATCAGTAATCTAGAGGTAGCCCCAGCTCTACACAGGCTCTATACACCATATACATTACAGTACAGTTACATCAGGTGACTCAAAGGGGACGTCTTCTCTGATCGGAGTTCTTCCCTTTTCATCTTCTTCTCCATCTGCCCTGGACCATTATGAGAACTTCTCCGAGCCACGAATCCACAGAATCTGCAGAAACATATTAGGCTCCTCACTCTGGCACCATCCTCATCTCTCTACACACTGCACATCTGTATTGGCCCCTTTACACCCCTTTTTCAGTTTGTGGGCAGCCCTGACACTATGTGATCCCCCTTATTGTATATGCCCCCCTCTGTGTAGCCTCCTTATAGATGGCCCCTCTGTGCCCTCCCCACACTTATAGATGGCCCCTCTTTGCCCCCACACACACTTATAGATGGCTCTGTGCCCCCCACACACTTATAGATGGCCCCTCTGTGCCCCACACACTTATAGATGGCCCCTCTGTGCCCCACACACTTATAGATGGCCCCTCTTTGCCCCCACACACACTTATAGATGGCTCTGTGCCCCACACACTTATAGATGGCCCCTCTGTGCCCCACACACTTATAGATGGCCCCTCTGTGCCCCACACACTTATAGATGGCCCCTCTGCCCCCCCCCCACACACTTATAGATGGCCCCTCTGTCCGCCTTCCCCCCCACACTTATAGATGGCCCCTCTGTCCGCCCTCCCCCCCACTTATAGATGGCTCTATGCCCCCCACACACACTTATAGATGGCCCCTCTGTGCCCCCCCACACTTATAGATGGCCCCTCTGTGCCCCTCCCCCCCCCACACACACTTATAGATGGCCCCTCTGTCCGCCCTCCCCCCACTTATAGATGGCTCTATGCCCCCCCCACACACTTATAGATGGCCCCTCTGTGCCCCCCCTCCACACTTATAGATGGCCCCTCTGTGCCCCACACACTTATAGATGGCCCCTCTGTGCCCCTCCCCACACACACACACACGCACACACTTATAGATGGCCCCTCTGTCCGCCCTCCCCCCCACTTATAGTTGGCTTTGTGTCCCCCCCCCACACTTATAGATGGCCCCTCTGTGCCCCCCACACTTATAGATGGCCCCTCTGTGACCCACACACTTATAGATGGCCCTCCGTCCCCCCCCACACTTATAGATGGCTCCACACTTATAGATGGCCCCTCTGTGCCCCCTCCCCACTTATAGATGGCTCTGTGCCCCCCCCCCACACGTATAGATGGCCCCTCTGTTCCCCCCCCCCACACTTATTGATGGCCCCTCTGTGCCCCCACTTATAGATGGCCCCTCTGTGCCCCCACACACACTTATAGATGGCCCCTCTGTGCCCCCCCACACACTTATAGATGGCCCCTCTGTGCTCCCCCCCCACACACACTTATAGATGGCCCCTCTGTCCGCCCTCCCTCCCACTTATAGATGGCTCTATGCCCCCCCCACACTTATAGATGGCCCCTCTGTGCCCCCCCTCCACACTTATAGATGGCCCCTCTGTGCCCCACACACTTATAGATGGCCCCTCTGTGCCCCTCCCCACACACACACACACGCACACACTTATAGATGGCCCCTCTGTCCGCCCTCCCCCCCACTTATAGTTGGCTTTGTGTCCCCCCCCCCACACTTATAGATGGCCCCTCTGTGCCCCCCACACTTATAGATGGCCCCTCTGTGACCCACACACTTATAGATGGCCCTCCGTCCCCCCCCACACTTATAGATGGCTCTGTGCCCCCCACACTTATAGATGGCCCCTCTGTGCCCCCTCCCCACTTATAGATGGCTCTGTGCCCCCCCCCCACACGTATAGATGGCCCCTCTGTTCCCCCCCCCACACTTATTGATGGCCCCTCTGTGCCCCCACTTATAGATGGCCCCTCTGTGCCCCCACACACACTTATAGATGGCCCCTCTGTGCCCCCCCACACACTTATAGATGGTCCCTCTGTGCCCCCCCACACACTTATAGACGGCCCCTCTGCCCCCCCTTCACACACTTATTGATGGCCCCTCTGTGCCCCCCCCACACTTATAGACGGCCCCTCTGTGCCCCCCACACACTTATAGATGGCCACTCTGTGTCCCCCCACTTATAGATGGCCCCTCTGTGCCCCCCCACACACTTATAGATGGCCCCTCTGTGCCCCCCACACACTTATAGATGGCCCTTCTGTGCCCCCCCCACACACTTATAGATGGTCCCTCTGTGCACCCCCACGCTTATAGATGGCCCCTCTGTGCCCCCCCATACTTATAGATGGCCCCTCTGTGCCCCCCACACACTTATAGATGGCCACTCTGTGTCCCCCCACTTATAGATGGCCCCTCTGTGCCCCCCACACACTTATAGATGGCCCCTCTGTGCACCCCCACACACTTATAGATGGCCCCTCTGTGCCCCCCACACACTTATAGATGGCCCCTCTGTGCCCCCCCACACACTTATAGATGGCCCCTCTGTGCCCCCCACACACTTATAGATGGCCCTTCTGTGCCCCCCCCACACACTTATAGATGGTCCCTCTGTGCACCCCCACGCTTATAGATGGCCCCTCTGTGCCCCCCCATACTTATAGATGGCCCCTCTGTGCCCCCCAAACACTTATAGATGGCCCCTCTGTGCCCCCCCCCCCCCACACACACTTAATACATACAGTGTACAGTGTAAGAAAAAAAAAAAACACTCAACTCACCTTAAAACTCGCTCCCCCGTCGCTGCTGTATTCTTCTCCCCTGGCTGACGTTCCACTCCCTGGGGGTATCCCAGGGATTCCCGGGCAGCACACGTACCAGGGAGCTCACTGTGGCCATCGGCTGGGACTTCCGGTACGGAGAGCGGGTCCCCTTTGCTGGCGGGCCAGGTCGCAGCGGCGACCACTGCGACCGTGGTCGCTACACCAGTGGGTTCATTAATGGGTGATCATAGGAGTCTTATTCCCGGCAGAAGGAAGGATCCCTTAATGGATGACCATAGGAGTGTGATCTCCGGCAGAAGGAAGGGTCCATTAATGGGTGTTCACTGGATTCTGATCCCGGGGAGAAGGAAGGGTCCATTAATGTTTTTGTTTTTTATTATTCAGTGTGAAAAACTTTCCAACTCCTCATCAAAAAGAAGAACTGAAAGAGATATTCAAAACTGCTACCGAACTAACAAGTAAGTGTCCACCCTGTATATACAGACCCAGCAGGTGAGTGTCCACCCTGTATATACAGACCCAGCAGGTGAGTGTCCACCCTGTATATACAAACCCAGCAGGTGAGTGTCCACCCTGTATATACAGACCCCTCATGTGAGTGTCCACCCTGTATATACAGACCCCTCATGTGAGTGTCCACCCTGTATATACAGACCCCTTATGTGAGTTCCAGGTGTCCAGTCTTGAGAACTCCAAAAGAATAGAAATGAGAGCTTGGCTCGCAGCTGTTTTCTTCCTAATCACGATGATGGATGATGTTCTGTAGGGGGCGCTGTACCTGGAGATAAATCTTATGATGGGTTGTGAGATGGTGAAGTGTAACCTTGCTTGTGTATCCCTGATGTGCACACCTTCTATTATTAGGTAATAGTGTTGAGTGGAGATGCCAAACTGTTCGAGTTCGGCAACGTTCCTTGAACCTGAACGTTCGGCATTTGACTCCTGGTGTCTGGAGACATTGGATACAGCCCTAGGGTGTCCTGGAAGACGTGGATATAGCGTATGGTCTAGGGCTGTATACATGTTTTCTAGGACTCTCTAGGGCTTTATCCAAATGCCGAACGATTGGCTTTGGAGATCAACATGATGAACATTAGCAAAACAGCCAAAAGCTCACTCACTTATAAATCTAACCATGAACTACAACCAGCAATGGACGGTTCTCATTCTGTTGCTTTTATTCCAGAGGTCGTTCCCACCGTCATCCTCACTAATAAGAGTCATCAGAACTATAACGAAGTGGAAAAACTGTTCAGAGACATTGGGACTGATAACTTTTTTGCCCTCGAAAATTATACAGACAAAAATCCAAAGAGAAAAAAGGAAACCGACGAGGCAGTCATCAAATTTCTGTATGAAGTCATCAGCGACGCGACGTTCCGAGCCGACCAACCCCGAAATGCGGATGAGGAGCTGATCGATCGGAAGCTGCTGGTACTGAGATATATTCACAACAGGGAACTGATGATTGTGAAAGCAAATCTACAAAAACAGAGAGATCTAGAGAAGATCCAGATGGATCGAGAATTCAGAATGAGGCAGGAAGAGGAGGAGAAAGCTCGAGAGAAAAGTCGGGAATTACAGAGGGAAAGAATGGAGAGAGTGCAACAAGAATTCAACAGACAGAGGTTACGCAATCAGTTTGAGCACGAACAGAGAATGAGAGAGAAGGAAAACCAAAAAGATAAAAGGAAAAAATAATAACAATGGGCAAATGGTATGCCAGCCGCAGGTTCCATGATCTGAGACACATGTAAATGTTCTGAACATAAAAGCCTATTGTCTGGTGGCCTCAAGCCCTGGGGTGTAGGATGACAATAGATTGTTCTATTAAAACATATAATCTGATTGCATCTTTTATGTATAATAACTCATTTTAATAAAAGATATATTTTATATATATTTCCTGTCGCACTGGTGGGAGCTAGTTTGGTTTTGGTCATTGTCAGCCTAACAGTATCAGCAATTTCTTGGTGGAGTGGTAATTGGTGGGACTAGCATTAGCCATGTTACAGGGTAACGCTAAGTTCTGACTACTACAGGATTTGTTAGGGTTCATACAAAGCTGAACCATCGACTTTTGAATACCGATGTTTGTCTGCTCCGTGGAGAAGGTGGAGACAGCATGAGGACTGCCTGGATAACATGGATACAGCCATACACCAAAAGCCATAGGCTGTATTCATGTATTCCAGGTGGAGCTCGGGCTGTAACCTTCTCCACAGAGCGGGCAGACATCGGGATTTAAAAGTCGATGGTTCAGCTTGGTATAAACCCTAAGAAATCCCGTAGTAGTCAGGTCTATGGGATGGTTCAGCTTTGTATGAATCCTAACGAATCCCGTAGTAGTCAGGTCTATGGGATGGTTCAGCTTGGTATGAATCCTAACGAATCCCGTAGTAGTCAGGTCTATGGGATGGTTCAGCTTTGTATGAACCCTAACGAATCCCACTTCGTCCATCTCTAGTCAGGGTAGTTATACAATACACAGCACATATGCATAATTACAACTTATTAAAGGGTTTACCCAGCATTAGAAAAACATGGCCACTTTCTTCCAGACACAGCAGCGCTCTGGTCTCCATATCGGGTGCGGTTTGCAATTAAGCTCCATTTACTTCAATGGAACGGAGTTGCAAAACCTGCACCCAACCTGGAGACAAGAGAAGTGCTGTCTCTGGAAGAAAGCAGCGATGTTTTCTACCACTGCATAACCCCTTTAGGTAATTCAAGCATATAATTGACAAAGAAGATAAAAGTGACAATTCTATAATAGGGAGGATGAATCAGAGTGTACAATATAGCAGAGATTACAGAGCGACATAATACATAAACGCATCCATCGTAATGGGAAACATGATGGACGATGCTCACCAACCAATAGACATCAGCAAAGGAAACGGCAGAGACACCAACCAACTGTAGGTAAAGATTCGGTGGAACGCAAACAGAATACAACGTAACTGAGCGTGTGTCAGAGGGTCGGCGCATTCACAAGATAACATACTGGTCCCAGGAAACTACTAGCAGGAAATATCAGGCATCACAAGGTACTCACACACATATACCGCCCAGTGTCATCACAAGGTACTCACACACAGATACCGCCCAGTGTCATCACAAGGTACTCACACACATATACCGCCCAGTGTCATCACAAGGTACTCACACACAGATACCGCCCAGTGTCATCACAAGGTACTCACACACATATACCGCACAGTGTCATCACAAGGTACTCACACACATATACCGCACAGTGTCATCACAAGGTACTCACACACATATACCAAACAGTGTCATCACAAGGTACTCACACACATATACCGCACAGTGTCATCACAAGGTACTCACACACATATACCAAACAGTGTCATCACAAGGTACTCACACACAGATACCGCCCAGTGTCATCACAAGGTACTCACACACAGATACCGCACAGTGTCATCACAAGGTACTCACACACATATACCGCACAGTGTCATCACAAGGTACTCACACACATATACCGCACAGTGTCATCACAAGGTACTCACACACAGATACCGCCCAGTGTCATCACAAGGTACTCACACACAGATACCGCACAGTGTCATCACAAGGTACTCACACACAGATACCGCACAGTGTCATCACAAGGTACTCACACACAGATACCGCCCAGTGTCATCACAAGGTACTCACACACATATACCAAACAGTGTCATTTGTGACCCATCGTAATGAGCGCTACACATATTATAACGGGGGGAACCGCATCCAAGCCAAAAAACCGACTGATACGCTGAGCCCACTGCAGGGGACTCCCATCAGGTAAGATCAGTAGGTTTCACTAAAAAAGGGGCCAATGCAAACCTGTGAGGACGATACTAGGGTCAATGGAAGCAGTCATACTTACCTGTGAGGGTCATACTAGGGTCAATGGAAGCAGTCATACTTACCTGTGAGGGTCATACTAGGGTCAATGGAAGCAGTCATACTTACCTGTGAGGGTCATACTAGGGTCAAGAGAAGCAGTCATACTTACCTGTGAGAGACATACTAGGGTCAATGGAAGCAGTCATACTTACCTTAGTAAATCTGTAAGTGAAAATAAACATAAATAGAAATTAATTAAATAAAATGTAAAAAGTGTAAATGTGTAAAGACAAAATAAACGAAAATAAAGTAAAGTTAATAAAATATGACAAAATAATTCTAAAATAAAATGTAGAGGTGGCTCTGGATAGATGAGCAGGATGGTGGTCACCGTTCATCAGTCTTCAATGGAAAGCTTGAAAAATCCTCTAAGGAATAAAGAGACAAATGAAGGTAAGTATAAGAGGAGTCCCAGCTATAAAAAGTAATGTGTCAGTAATGGTTACACATGGACTATGGAAGGGGCAGCTGTGAACAAGACGAGGAACCGCACCAGCAGCTGCTTAACTCTTACAATTAGAGATGAGCGAAATGAAGCTTCCGAATCGAGATTTGTTCCAAACTTTGCAAAAAGTTTTCCTCGCTACGGAACGGAGCTTTTTACAAAGTTCAAAACAAGTTCGTAAAGATGGCGGCCTGCACATCTAGAAGAAAATGGTATACTCATCTGTCCACGCTCCCCTGGTGTCCTCCTCCGTGTCTCCAGCTCGCTCAACCAATTACTGACTGAGGGAGGGGAGCGGCTCCGCTACTTGGTCGTGCTCTCCACCCATCCCACCCAGGTGTATAATTACTTTTGCCAGTATAAGTTGGATCCTGCATGCCCAGAGCATAGGCTTATTATATACCATGGAGAGACCATAGTAGAGTGTAGGGTCCATCCCGGCATGAGGCCACCTTATCATTAGTGGGGTGGTTAACACTATTTGCAGATGGTAACCAAAAGCCTCATTACTTTTATGGAGATTTTTTGGGCAGTTGGGGGGGGGGGTGTCTTTTAGTGATTTTCATATCTGTATTGGGTCTGTATTTGGTGGACTGCTTCATTTCTCTGTGTTTTTGTGCAATAACTGACTGAGACTGGAGAGTGCCATGGCCAGTGATTGGCTGAATGAGCTGTCACTCTCCAGACTAGAGTGACTGACTGAGATGAGACAGCGCCACAGCCAGTGACTCAAGTGTCAGGTCCCTTAAGGAGATAGAGAGTCACTTATAGTTCATTCCACCCCAATATCCCCAATATACCATCAACTAAACTCATGTAGAGAACGATCTCCGTGTCTTCTCATAGACTTATGGCCCTATTCCACGGCTATTAGCGCTCGTTTGCTTCTCGTTCGCCGCTCGCTGCCGCCGCTATTCAACGCGGCTGCAGCGAGCGGGTGAGTGCGGGAGGGGCGGCGGGGAGCTGCGGGGGGGCTGCTCGGAGGATCACTGATCGTCCGGGCAGCCCATAGGATATAGCAGCGTCTGCTGCCGATGCTCCTATTCAACGGAGTGACGGCAGCAGATCGCTGCTATATCAGTCGCTTGTTTTTCAACATGTTGAAAAACAAGCGACTGCAACGATCAGCCGACATGAACGATGTCGGCTGATCGTTGCACTCTATTCCACGGAACGATTATCGTCCGTAGCGGTCAATATCGTCCGAAAACGAACGATAATCGTTCCGTGGAATAGGGCCATTACACAGTGTTTGGACTATGACCTCAGGTTACTGTGAAAGGTTGATAATCTCCCCTCAGGCATCACTGAGGACATCTAGATTACAGATAGGGTAAGAGGGTAAGGACGGACACATCTGTAATAATTTCCCCGAGTAACAACTGGAAAACCCCTTTGACAATAAGGAATCAGCTTCTCCTGGACAGGACAATGACATGTGCTCATTGATATGATGTATCACCCGTCTGTATCACCCCGCTGATAACAGGAACAATATACCAGCACAGTAGCGGCACACAACCTGGATATCTCCAGCAGTCTTTGTACTTTCACTTTTCTTGTTATTTTTAGGTGTATTTCCTGGTCTCTGGTTTTCTTCATAAAGTTGGGGGATGTCCCCCTAAAATTGCTTCAGTAACTTATAATCACCTAATAAAGTCACTTTCCAGGAAACAACGACCATGTAAAAGGTTCGGGCGTTTCAGAGAAATCATCGTTTAATAAAGCTGCGGGTACTTGGGTAACTGGTCATTGGGTGTCTCCTTCTAGAAGAGTATAAGGAGAGACCTGACTCAGTATAAGGCCATGTTCACATGGCGCAAGACACAGGCCGTTCTGTGACCCGGCTGGGTCTCAGGACGGCTGTTGTCAGAGAAGATCATCCCAGACGGTACTACCAGCAGTAAGAAGTCCTAGACTTCCCGCCCAGGAAAAGTACTATAAAAGCGCCCAGAAATTATTACTACTGACCATAAGTATCTGGGATAAAGTCATATCTTGGTGATACCCCTCCGGAGTTTTCTGAGATAATAATATTGTTGGATCAGTGTAGATCAGATGACTCTCAGCATAGACCGTATATCAGATCAGTGCAGATCAGCTCTCAGCATAGACCGTGTATCAGATCAGTGCAGATCAGATGACTCTCAGCATAGAGCGTATATCAGATCAGTGCAGATCAGTTCTCAGCATAGAGCGTATATCAGATCAGTGCAGATCAGATCAGCTCTCAGCATAGAGCGTATATCAGATCAGTGCACATTAGATGACTCTCAGCATAGAGCGTATATCAGATCAGTGCAGATCAGATGACTCTCAGCATAGAGTGTATATCAGATCAGTGCAGATCAGATGACTCTCAGCATAGAGCGTATATCAGATCAGTGCAGATCAGATGACTCTCAGCATAGAGCGTATATCAGATCAGTGCAGATCAGCTCTCAGCATAGAGCGTATATCAGATCAGTGCACATTAGATGACTCTCAGCATAGAGCTTATATCAGATCAGTGCAGATCAGTTCTCAGCATAGAGCGTATATCAGATCAGTGCAGATCAGATCAGCTCTCAGCATAGAGCGTATATCAGATCAGTGCAGATCAGCTCTCAGCATAGACCGTATATCAGATCAGTGCAGATCAGCTCTCAGCATAGACCGTATATCAGATCAGTGCAGATCAGCTCTCAGCATAGACCGTGTATCAGATCAGTGCAGATCAGATGACTCTCAGCATAGAGCGTATATCAGATCAGTGCAGATCAGTTCTCAGCATAGAGCGTATATCAGATCAGTGCAGATCAGTTCTCAGCATAGAGCGTGTATCAGATCAGTGCAGATCAGATGACTCTCAGCATAGACCGTATATCAGAACAGTGCAGATCAGATCAGCTCTCAGCATAGAGCGTATATCAGATCAGTGCAGATCAGATCAGCTCTCAGCATAGAGCGTATATCAGATCAGTGCAGATCAGCTCTCAGCATAGACCGTATATCAGATCAGTGCAGATCAGTTCTCAGCATAGACCGTGTATCAGATCAGTGCAGATCAGATGACTCTCAGCATAGAGCGTATATCAGATCAGTGCAGATCAGATGACTCTCAGCATAGAGCGTATATCAGATCAGTGCAGATCAGCTCTCAGCATAGACCGTATATCAGATCAGTGCAGATCAGATCAGTTCTCAGCATAGACCGTGTATCAGATCAGTGCAGATCAGATGACTCTCAGCATAGACCGTATATCAGATCAGTGCAGATCAGATGACTCTCAGCATAGAGCGTATATCAGATCAGTGCAGATCAGTTCTCAGCATAGAGCGTATATCAGATCAGTGCAGATCAGATGACTCTCAGCATAGAGCGTATATCAGATCAGTGCAGATCAGCTCTCAGCATAGACCGTATATCAGATCAGTGCAGATCAGATCAGTTCTCAGCATAGACCGTGTATCAGATCAGTGCAGATCAGATGACTCTCAGCATAGACCGTATATCAGATCAGTGCAGATCAGATGACTCTCAGCATAGAGCGTATATCAGATCAGTGCAGATCAGTTCTCAGCATAGAGCGTATATCAGATCAGTGCAGATCAGATGACTCTCAGCATAGAGCGTATATCAGATCAGTGCAGATCAGTTCTCAGCATAGAGCGTATATCAGATCAGTGCAGATCAGTTCTCAGCATAGAGCGTATATCAGATCAGTGCAGATCAGATGACTCTCAGCATAGACCGTATATCAGATCAGTGCAGATCAGTTCTCAGCATAGAGCGTATATCAGATCAGTGCACATCAGATGACTCTCAGCATAGACCGTATATCAGATCAGTGCAGATCAGATGACTCTCAGCATAGAGCGTATATCAGATCAGTGCAGATCAGATGACTCTCAGCATAGAGCGTATATCAGATCAGTGCAGATCAGATGACTCTCAGCATAGAGCGTATATCAGATCAGTGCAGATCAGCCCTCAGCATAGACCGTATATCAGATCAGTGCAGATCAGCTCTCAGCATAGACCGTGTATCAGATCAGTGCAGATCAGATGACTCTCAGCATAGACCGTATATCAGATCAGTGCAGATCAGATGACTCTCGGCATAGAGCGTATATCAGATCAGTGCAGATCAGATGACTCTCAGCATAGAGCGTATATCAGATCAGTGCAGATCAGCTCTCAGCATAGAGCGTATATCAGATCAGTGCACATCAGATGACTCTCAGCATAGAGCGTATATCAGATCAGTGCAGATCAGATGACTCTCAGCATAGAGCGTATATCAGATCAGTGCAGATCAGCCCTCAGCATAGACCGTATATCAGATCAGTGCAGATCAGTTCTCAGCATAGAGCGTATATCAGATCAGTGCAGATCAGTTCTCAGCATAGACCGTGTATCAGATCAGTGCAGATCAGTTCTCAGCATAGAGCGTATATCAGATCAGTGCAGATCAGTTCTCAGCATAGAGCGTATATCAGATCAGTGCAGATCAGCTCTCAGCATAGACCGTATATCAGATCAGTGCAGATCAGTTCTCAGCATAGACCGTGTATCAGATCAGTGCAGATCAGATGACTCTCAGCATAGAGCGTATATCAGATCAGTGCAGATCAGATGACTCTCAGCATAGAGCGTATATCAGATCAGTGCAGATCAGCTCTCAGCATAGACCGTATATCAGATCAGTGCAGATCAGATCAGTTCTCAGCATAGACCGTGTATCAGATCAGTGCAGATCAGATGACTCTCAGCATAGACCGTATATCAGATCAGTGCAGATCAGATGACTCTCAGCATAGAGCGTATATCAGATCAGTGCAGATCAGTTCTCAGCATAGAGCGTATATCAGATCAGTGCAGATCAGATGACTCTCAGCATAGAGCGTATATCAGATCAGTGCAGATCAGCTCTCAGCATAGACCGTATATCAGATCAGTGCAGATCAGATCAGTTCTCAGCATAGACCGTGTATCAGATCAGTGCAGATCAGATGACTCTCAGCATAGACCGTATATCAGATCAGTGCAGATCAGATGACTCTCAGCATAGAGCGTATATCAGATCAGTGCAGATCAGTTCTCAGCATAGAGCGTATATCAGATCAGTGCAGATCAGATGACTCTCAGCATAGAGCGTATATCAGATCAGTGCAGATCAGTTCTCAGCATAGAGCGTATATCAGATCAGTGCAGATCAGTTCTCAGCATAGACCGTATATCAGATCAGTGCAGATCAGTTCTCAGCATAGAGCGTATATCAGATCAGTGCAGATCAGATGACTCTCAGCATAGACCGTATATCAGATCAGTGCAGATCAGTTCTCAGCATAGAGCGTATATCAGATCAGTGCACATCAGATGACTCTCAGCATAGACCGTATATCAGATCAGTGCAGATCAGATGACTCTCAGCATAGAGCGTATATCAGATCAGTGCAGATCAGATGACTCTCAGCATAGAGCGTATATCAGATCAGTGCAGATCAGATGACTCTCAGCATAGAGCGTATATCAGATCAGTGCAGATCAGCCCTCAGCATAGACCGTATATCAGATCAGTGCAGATCAGCTCTCAGCATAGACCGTGTATCAGATCAGTGCAGATCAGATGACTCTCAGCATAGACCGTATATCAGATCAGTGCAGATCAGATGACTCTCGGCATAGAGCGTATATCAGATCAGTGCAGATCAGATGACTCTCAGCATAGAGCGTATATCAGATCAGTGCAGATCAGCTCTCAGCATAGAGCGTATATCAGATCAGTGCACATCAGATGACTCTCAGCATAGAGCGTATATCAGATCAGTGCAGATCAGATGACTCTCAGCATAGAGCGTATATCAGATCAGTGCAGATCAGCCCTCAGCATAGACCGTATATCAGATCAGTGCAGATCAGTTCTCAGCATAGAGCGTATATCAGATCAGTGCAGATCAGTTCTCAGCATAGACCGTGTATCAGATCAGTGCAGATCAGTTCTCAGCATAGAGCGTATATCAGATCAGTGCAGATCAGATGACTCTCAGCATAGAGCGTATATCAGATCAGTGCAGATCAGCCCTCAGCATAGACCGTATATCAGATCAGTGCAGATCAGTTCTCAGCATAGAGCGTATATCAGATCAGTGCAGATCAGTTCTCAGCATAGAGCGTATATCAGATCAGTGCAGATCAGCTCTCAGCATAGAGCGTATATCAGATCAGTGCAGATCAGATGACTCTCAGCATAGAGCGTATATCAGATCAGTGCAGATCAGATGACTCTCAGCATAGAGCGTATATCAGATCAGTGCAGATCAGATGACTCTCGGCATAAACTGTATATCAGATCAGTGCAGATCAGATGACTCTCAGCATAGAGCGTATATCAGATCAGTGCAGATCAGATGACTCTCAGCACCCTAAGCGGTCAGCTCAAGGGAATCGCATGAGGCTGCAATGCCCGGCCCAGCCGCCACAATCCCCCGCGATCTGACATCAAGGAAGTATCTTGAGGATGAGCCCTCAGTAATCTTATCTCCGAAACCTTCTTCAAACCTCAATAAAGCGCAAACAACATTTCTTCAGTCTAAAGTCCTAATGGTGAACATTCCCTGGTTTCCTTATTGCTATGAACTGAGATATGTGTGTGGCGTCGCCCCCCTGGAAGGCGCGGCCGGTCACTTGGCAAGTGGTTAAGTATGACGCCACTACTGTTGTGGTTGGCCGAAGTATAGCCCTGCCCGGTGGTAATTTGTCATGATGCCAGTGCCGGTTGGGCACACGGGTATGGTGGCACACCTGCTTTTATTTTAGTGGGCTGGCTATACCTTTTTCCCCTGTGGACAGTAACCTGCCGGGCTGTTGCGGGGTCTCTTGGGCAACTATCATGGTGGTCCAGAGTGGAGTAGTGACCCACCCAGACTATTGGCACTGCCACCCACAGAAAGGGGAGATGACCCAAGGAAGGTGTGTTTACTGTGTAGGTGTTTGGTGAAGAACCACAGAGTCCCGTTAAAATAAATATGATCTTGTTTACTCTGAAAACACTTGATACAGGAAGCAGATAATACAGCTTTGATTACGATACTTCACACATGATAGACCAAATCTGTACTGAGAGTGGAAGAGGAGACACAGCTGTGCTGGCTAAGAAGAAGGTTAAGAAGAGTAGAGAGGAGGATGTTGAGAGAGTCCAGACCACAGTAGTACTGTGCTCTGCTGGAACTTCAGAGGTGGAAGAAGTAGAATACTTGAAAGTAGAGAGAATACTTGTGCATGTGTTTTGACTCTTTGGTCTTTGCCCCACCTATTAGCCACCAGTGTCGGGCAACCCGTCCTAGAGGGTGACACAAGCCGCAGACATTGTTACCTGGGATGAGCAGTATGCTGAGGGTTCCCTGCTTACACCCGCGCTGAAAGACAGAGTGCCTAGGCTTCTAGCAACCGTGCTCGTTCCGGATCAGTTCCTTCACTTTTTATGGATACTGTCCTGCACTGTGTTTCTTCTGGTTCTCGGCGTGGGTTGAGATGATCCCTGACTTGTCCTCTCTATTAGCGACTTAAGACTTCATAGTGTTTGGTAGTGTTGCTTTAGGGGAAACTGTGTCTAAGTCTAGCATATACATGTGCTCTGCTCAACGTCTGAACCACAACTAACTGGATACTTCTTCTACCCGTGTGACTTCCTTCCTACAGCGCATGTAAGCTGTGCTGTGAGTGGGTGAGGAGTGGATGTGAAAGATGTAAAGAGAAAGGTGATAGGAGAGAAGAAAAAGAACTCTCATTTGTGTACAGATCCATGTGATACATAAGAAAACAATAACCCTTTAGCTGTCCTGCTCTGTAGTTACTCTTAGTCCTCTGCGTAGGTTGAGGTGATCTATTGGCTAGTCCTCTCTTGAAGGGTTTAGCACTGCATCACACAACGTGTTGGTGCTTCAAGTAGGAAGTTTGTAAGTGGGCTCTGTCCTGTGTCCTACCCATGCGGGGTACTACTCTTCCATAGAGGGGACCTGGCAGAGGGCCAGGGCCCAGGTAAAACCACTGTGGAGAGCGTCCTTTCTCTACCAAGGCTCAACTAAACTTCTCCATTATCCAAGGGACTAACTTCCTAATCAGCGTGTAAGGTGCGCTGTGGTTGGGTGGAAAGAGTGCAACAAAAGAGTGGATAGGAGAGAGGTGATAGGACAGAAGAAAGGAAAGATCCCACTAGTCTACAGAATCTGGTTTACACACATACAATAACCCTTTGGGACGCTTGAGCTCCGCAGCTTCCATACTTTAGTTATACAATACAGCGACATCTAGTGGTCATCTTTAATAATATTGTAGCTGCAATAAGACCAAAAAAGTACAGATTTTTACGAATGGTGTGAATAGCAACACCACCCCTAGTGGGACACCGTATTAGCAACATCGGTAATGGGACACCACATGTGACTTTGTAACCCTCATGTGAGCATGTGTCCCTCATGCCACTATGCGAACCTTGTGTGAATATGTGACCCTCATGTGACTATGTCTGCCCACCTTCATCATGTCTGCCCTCCTTCATCATGTCTGTGCACCATCATCATGTCTGCCCACCGTCATCATGTCTGCGCACCTTCATCATGTCTGCCCATCTTCATCATGTCTGTCCTCCTTCATCATGTCTGCGCACCTTCATCATGTCTGCCCACGGTCATCATGTCTGCCCACCTTCATCATGTCTGTGCACCTTCATCATGTCTACCCTCCTTCATCATGTCTGCCCTCCTTCATCATGTCTGCCCACCGTCATCATGTCTGCCCACCTTCATCATGTCTGCCCACCTTCATCATGTCTGCCCACCGTCATCATGTCTGCCCACCTTCATCATGTCTGCGCACCTTCATCATGTCTGCCCATCTTCATTATGTCTGCCCACCTTCATCATGTCTGCGCACCTTCATCATGTCTGCCCACGGTCATCATGTCTGCCCACCTTCATCATGTCTGTGCACCTTCATCATGTCTACCCTCCTTCATCATGTCTGCCCTCCTTCATCATGTCTGCCCACGGTCATCATGTCTGCCCACCTTCATCATGTCTGTGCACCTTCATCATGTCTACCCTCCTTCATCATGTCTGCCCTCCTTCATCATGTCTGTGCACCGTCATCATGTCTGCCCACTGTCATCATGTCTGCCCTCCTTCATCATGTCTGCCCTCCATCATGTCTGCCCTCCTTCATCATGTCTGCCCTCCTTCATCATGTCTGTGCACCGTCATCATGTCTGCCCTCCTTCATCATGTCTGTGCACCGTCATCATGTCTGCCCACTGTCATCATGTCTGCCCTCCTTCATCATGTCTGCCCTCCTTCATCATGTCTGCCCTCCTTCATCATGTCTGTGCACCGTCATCATGTCTGCCCACTGTCATCATGTCTGCCCACCTTCATCATGTCTGCCCTCCTTCATCATGTCTGCCCTCCTTCATCTTGTCTGCCCACTTTCATCAGTTCATGAGTTTTTTCTTCAGATAAGAGGTACCCCTATGGGAGCTAAATTCTCACCCACGCTGGCGGGCCTGTTCGTGGCATGGTGGGAGGAGAGATACATCTTTTGTCACTCCAACCCCATACTATTAGATCGATTCCAGTAGGCGAATTAACACGAGTCAAACGCGCTTGTTCCTCTTCCACTACATGCAAGCTACAAACTACAGAAGCATGCAAACGCATGATGGAACGAGGTCACAAGCGCACTCATCTGAACAGGGCTCTCAAAATAACTTCCAAAAAGACAAGAACCACCCTATTAAGGGATAAAAATAAAATCAACCAGAGCGATAAGGATACTCCTATTACTTTCTCCACACGGTTCTCTACTGAATACAAGCACATCACTGACATCCTCATGAAAAATCTTAACATCTTACGACAGGACCCCATACTAAGTGACATCTTAGACAGGGGTATACGTTGCGTGGCACGCAAGGGACGCACACTGGGCGATCAGCTCTCCCCCAGTGGACTGCCACCTCTGAATTCTAACACATTGCATAACAGATCGGGCAACCACAGATGTGGCTTGCCAAGATGTAACATGTGCAGATATATGCTCACAACTAAAATTTACACCAATAGTGAGAACACACACACATATAGAATCATGGATAATATTAACTGCGAAAGCGATCATGTCATCTACATTATAGAATGCACATCATGTCGATTAAAATATGTAGGGTGCACTATACGTAAACTCAAGAGGAGAATCAGTGAACACATAACAGACATTAAGAAAGGACACACTACAAGTTCATCTGGTGCAGTCAAACATTTTATTGACGTACACCGCAGCAACATGTCCTCATTCACATTTTACGGTATCAAGATAGTAGAAAACTCAATGAGAGGAGGCAACAGACAACAACTCCTCCTACATAAGGAGGCGGAGTATATCTTTAAGCTGAATACTCGTTTTCCAAATGGACTAAATTTTAAGAATGATCTCCTATATCACTATACTTATTGATTTTTTGCCTCATGTTTCTGCATCTTCACACTATTTTTACGCAGTACAATCATGTACATTCACAAAGCTTTTTATTATACCTCACTTCTTTTTATGCAGTTAGGTATACATACATTTATAAGTGCGTGCATATGCTCCCATCCATTCCTTTAGGTACACCCGATCATTTATGTGCAACCTTTAATTTAATTTAATTTACTTTATTTATGGTTTATGTACTATGATCATATTTGCTTGAGCCAATAGTGGGTGTATTTTCGGATTCACTTATATATATGTACATTTCCACTCCTGCACCACACTGGTTTGCTATACCGACTCTTCTCCCCCTCCCTTTCTCAATTATGTTGAGCTGCTTCACACCTGAGTACAAAGAAACCATACACCTTACCTGATAGGCTGCTTTCTGTTTTTAATCATGTGTGTACTGAGTGTGCATTATACCAGGACTAAGCGCGCATGCGCGCGAAACGCGTCGGTTTTAACCCGCAGCAGATTTTACTTGTTTGATATGGAATAAAGCATTAAGATTTTAATTCTTCCTTGGAGTGCCAGGACCTTTGCTTTTTACCACTTTCATCATGTCTGCCCTCCTTCATCATGTCTGCCCTCCTTCATCATGTCTGCCCACCTTCATCATGTCTGCCCACCTTCATCATGTCTGCCCTCCTTCATCATGTCTGCCCACCGTCATCATGTCTGCCCTCCTTCATCATGTCTGCCCTCCTTCATCATGTCTGCCCACCTTCATCATGTCTGCCCACCTTCATCATGTCTGCCCACCGTCATCATGTCTGCCCTCCATCATCATGTCTGCCCACTGTCATCATGTCTGCCCACCTTCATCATGTCTGCCCTCCTTCATCATGTCTGCCCACCGTCATCATGTCTGCCCTCCTTCATCATATCTGCCCACCTTCATCATGTCTGCCCACCTTCATCATGTCTGCCCACCGTCATCATGTCTGCCCTCCATCATCATGTCTGCCCTCCTTCATCATGTCTGCCCACCGTCATCATGTCTGCCCACCGTCATCATGTCTGCCCTCCTTCATCATATCTGCCCACCGTCATCATGTCTGCCCACCTTCATCATGTCTGCCCACCGTCATCATGTCTGCCCACCGTCATCATGTCTGCCCACCGTCATCATGTCTGCCCACCGTCATCATGTCTGCCCTCCTTCATCATGTCTGCCCTCCTTCATCATGTCTGCCCTCCTTCATCATGTCTGCCCACCGTCATCATGTCTGCCCTCCTTCATCATGTCTGCCCTCCTTCATCATGTCTGCCCACCGTCATCATGTCTGCCCACCGTCATCATGTCTGCCCACCGTCATCATGTCTGCCCACCGTCATCATGTCTGCCCTCCATCATCATGTCTGCCCTCCTTCATCATGTCTGCCCACCGTCATCATGTCTGCCCTCCTTCATCATGTCTGCCCACCGTCATCATGTCTGCCCTCCATCATCATGTCTCCCCACCTTCATCATGTCTGTGCACCTTCATCATGTCTCCCCTCCGTCATCATGTCTGCCCTCCTTCATCATGTCTGCGCACCTTCATCATGTCTGCGCACCTTCATCATGTCTTGCCTCTTATCCGCTTGCCTGTCTCTGCCCTTGGCCAGTACCCATGCTCCTCTCTTTCTATCCCCTCAGCACCTCACCCCAGTGTCTCTTGTCCCATTGAAGCAGCCGCCACCTACACTGGGACAACTTATGGAGATATCCACCCGGCAATCCCCTGCAATGAAGACCAGGTCCTGGTAGGGGAAGGTGGAAGCTTGGGGACTACATAGCCATATCAGCTCGGGGGCACAGCGGGTCCACATCCATTGCCAGTTACATACACCAAGTGACCCCATAAAACTGCTTTCCTTTTAACCCCATTATCACAATATAGGTTACTATGAAGACGTCACCGCGCTCTTATACACATACAGTATATTGTTATGCTGTGTTATAGTGATAGTGGCATATTATGGACACCAATAAAAAACAGCATATTTCACAGGGTTTGAGAAGTTTCGTCCCTCAATGTATCTGCAAGGTGGTTACTGGTGGGATAAAGCATTGGGAGTGAGTGGTCAGTGGGCAGTATAAAACATGCCATATTAGGGTCAGTTCACACTACGGAATCAGTGCCGAATCCTGCCTGCTATGTGTTTCAATGGGAGGCCACTCTCCGCGCTCTGCTCAAAGAATGGACATGTTAGGGCTATTGTAAAGGAAAAAAGCAACCTATAGATAGTATAAAGAAACTGGGGGTGTAGCTGATAGAGAGACGTATGAAATTATACAGAAGGAAACATATCACAGAGAGGATATATCTATATATCATTATCATTATACAGAAGGAGACATGACATAGGAGGTATACAGAGACTGGGGGTGTAGCTGACAGAGAGATGTATAAAATTATGGATAAAGTTGGATAAAGCCCTAAGGCTATGTGGAAATCATGGATATAGTCATTGGCTGTCTCCATGTTTTCCAGACAACCTTAGAGCTTTATCCAACTTCAGCAGCCGCCGCTAATCAAATACCGAACGATCGGGTTGAGATGGACTAGAACCTGAACCCGGTTCGCTCATCTCTAGAGATGACCCAAGGATGGAGCAGTGACTATGCAGGTGCCAGAACAATAATCACTGAGTCCTGTTACCATAAATAAAATCTTCTTTACTGTGAGAATACTTGGTACAGTAGCTGATCATAGACTGTAGACGTGACAGAACACAATCTGCGCTTAGAGCTTTAGAGTAGAAGAGCTGATAGGAGGTTGTGCTGCAAGTTCAGAGTAGTGGAGAGGAGTTTGTGCTGAGAGTCCCAATCCAGATTAGAAGCGTGCTCTGCCGGAACTTTGGAAGTAGAAGACTGAAGAATATTAGAAATAGAGGAATACTTTTGGCCGTGTTTCGACCTTTGTTGTTGTGATGTCACCTGTTGCCCTACAATGTCAGGTAATCCATCCTAACAGGGTGACACAAGCCCCAGACCTTGCTACCTGAGTTGAGCAGGGTGGCCAAATTACCTGGTTACACGCGCTTCGAGATAGAGTAAGTAGGCTTGTAGCAACTTTGCTCTATCCGGATCAGCTCCTCTTGTTTCAGGATACTGTCCTGCAATTTATACGTGTTCTCTCTGTGGGTTGGGGTGTTCTCTGACTTGTTCTCTCCTTAGTAGCTTAGCACTGCATAGTTGGATCAAAGATAGCGATTAAAAGAAATGTCTCTCCGTCTCCCATGTGCATCCACTACCACACTCCTGACTAGACTACACTGGATACTGACTGGAGGGTGGGACCTGGCAAGGCCATGGCCCAACTGGACTACAACAAGGACTGTCTTGTCTTGCGTCCTCTCTCTACCAAGACTTGAATTAGATTTACTAAGTGTGGGCGTGTACTTCCTCTCCCCATGTGACAACTTCATACAGGAGGTGTAATGTCCCCTGTGAGTGGTGGAGAAGAGCGTACAAAGGGAGAAAGGAACATTGAGATAGATGAAGAAAAGAGGAGAGCTCTTATTGGTGCGCAGATTTCAATAAACAATAACCCCTGGGTTACTACAATTGTGCAACATACAAGTGAATATACAGATAAAAGCGACATCTAGTGGCAAAACTTAAGTATGACTTTATTACCACGTTTACTTGAAGTACAGACTTTTGCGAGAGCTGTACAAAGTAGCAACACCCGTGGTGGTGGTGGTGGGGGGGCAAACCCCTCATGTGCCATGTGCAGGTCTTCTCATATACATGAGTTCCTACCACCACCGCAAAGCCAGCGCCCATGGGAATGGGGGGGGGGGGGGGGGCAAACCAACAGTCCAGCAACCCCAATGTAGCAGGACCACGCCGCCCTGCAGACACAGCAAGCAGAGGCAATGGCCGCCAGCCAACACCAGTGTGAACAGGTCTAGAAGCTTACTCCATGTGCTGCAAGTTAGGCTGAGAGAAAGAAAAGGTGCTTACCATGCATCCCACTTCTGCAACCACCGGTAATCAAATGCCACACGCTCAGATTCAGAAGGGCCCGGGTGTGCTACAGATTCACTCATCTCTAGTGGTCAGGTGTTGTAGTGGGGTATAAGGGGGGGGGGGGGCACAAGAACAATTGCCCACGTCTATACCACCTTATAGCCTACAGGGGCAGTAATAGACGGTATCAGTATCGACATGAGGAAATGTTCGGAAGGACTGTGGATGTAACCTGAGTCTATGCTGGAGATGCAGGAGGGTTAATACCTGTAAGGACTTTACTGGGGAGGACTTTGTCTCATTCCAGTCCGTCAGTCACTAAGGAGAAAGCAATCTGAGCAGACATGGAAGAAATGAGACAATTCATTCAAAGCTTTAGCTTTGATCATTGTAAGAGCGGAAACCAAGGCTTCGACCGCATTCTCATCCAGCTCTTCGGCCTCTTGGGTCATGGGAAGTCCTCATTCATTAACACCTGCATCTACGTCTGGGAAGATGGAGAATTCCAGAACTGGTCGAAGTCTCGGGGAGGAGACGGAGGAAAAACAACAGAGAGGATCCCGTATCAACTCACGGGGAACATCACCCTGGTGGACAACAGAGGCTGCGCTAAGATGGACGACCACGAAACGGGAGAAATCTACGCTCAGCTCGGTGAGTACTGGACCCAGGTAATCCGGTCTCTAAGGCCGTGTTCACATGGTCAGGATTTAATAGCAGTTGTTGGATGTAAAGCCAGGATCTCCTTTTCTCATCTGTTTCTGGCTTTGTATTGAATAATTGTAATTATTGCACCAAGTCATATCAGAGCAGACCCCAAAGCTGTGGGTGGAATCGGAAGGGACCCCCCCCCCCCCCCCTCGCAGCAGAATAAGCAGTCAGGACAGTCAAAAATGTATGTTGAAAATCTGCTGTGTTTTCAGACAGAAGGAAGTTATCAATGCATGAGGATTAAAGGGATATTCCACTCACACATAACTGGTGATATGACATGGAGAGAGAGGAGCGGCCGCACATCCCACACGTGGCTGACACGTATCCTGCCAATTTGGGTCATGTGGGTCTTAAGGGGGAGTGCGAGCTGCTCAGAAAAGGGAGAACTGTAAAACACGACATGGAGAGAGAGGAGCGGCCGCAAATCCCACATATGGCTGACACTAATGCCGCTAGGCCTATTTTAAAAACCGTCAGGGTGACGGTATATAATCTGATCAAACCATAATAGCCCCGTGTACCACGTGCAGGTCCCCTGGTTCACACGGGTCCCTACGCTTAATTCACACTGTGTCGGTCAGCGACCGCCATCCCCGCAACTTGTGTTGTTTGGGGGCAGCCTTCCCCGCCGGTGATGCCGTCTGGGTTTTGGTGGGGCATTTTGGATTTGGTCCTGTGACATTGGGGTTGCGGGGCCGTTCCATGGCCTCCCTTCCCTGCATGTGCACGCTTTGCAGGGTTGGCGGTCACTGACCGACACGGTGTATAGTTAGTGTAGGGACCCGTGTGAACCGGGGACCTGCACGTGGTACAGGGGGCTATTATGGTTTGATCAAATTATATACAGACACCCTGGTGTTGATTTTAAATACAGGCCTAGCGGCATTAGTGTCAGCCATAGATGGGATGTGCAGCCGTTCCTTTCTCTCCATGTCGTGTATAACTTTTGATATGTTGCTTCCCATGGTGAGACTAACAATCCCTTTAATACTTGTTATTAAATATTCAGTCTCCTACCCCCAGTTCTCAGCTGCTGCTTTCTGCTGAAGACACAAAAATCTGCATGAGCTTTTCTCTCTGTCTCCCCATACCCCCTCCTTTCTGAGACAGCTGATGTAAACAAGTCCCTAGCAGGCTGTATCTGCAACATTGTAACTTCTCTGTAATGCTGGGAGGATTAATAACAGTTCATTAGCAACCTGACCTTAGAATAATCCTAACATCATTACAAAGGAGCAAAAAAGTGGCAGATAAAGCCTGCCAGAGGCTTGTTTACATCAGCTGTCTTAGATGGGGGGCGGGGGGGGGGGGGGGGAGACAAAGGACCCTTGAAATTTCTTATATCAGACAAACATAACTGGGAATGGAGAGCTGAGGAACCTCCAATATTCTATCTAGTCTACTCTCAGTCTATTTCATTGCTGTTTCTCTTTTCCGGTGTGAAGCCTCAACTCAGCATTAAACCTGAACATATATACTGTAAATGATGTAAAAAAAAAAGATATTCTGATCATACTGTTTTTAATTTGTAATTGAGAATTCATTAAAGTAAAAATAAAAAAAGCTAAATAAATAAAAAAATTAATTACTCCCAAAAAATCCTGACCACTAGGTGTCTCCCTTTGCTGTCCACTGCCTGTTGTTATGGAAAATCTGTCTCTAGTTACAGCCTCACCAAGACAGTAAGCAGGGGAAGGGCTTAGCATATGTTATGTGCACAAAGAGGGAAGAGAGTGTAACCCCTTCCTTGCTGTGCTGCTATTGGGGGCACAGCTCAGTCACTCCATTACATAATGTACTGTAAGAATCAGTCCCAGTGTGGTCAGTGACAGCACATTCATCAGCACTGCCGTGTCATAGCAGAGAGGAGTAGGTGCTATGCTGTATATGTATACTGGGAAACCGTCCAGCTCTGCTCCATGGAGTGGACTCTCAGGGGCTCGGTGAAAGCAGCGAGAGACCCAAATCCCCCCTTGTCCCCACTCAGTAACCAAACGCTGCTTGTCAGGGCTAGTACTGAGCCTGAAAAGTAATATTCCATGGTACACACTGTTTCAACCCTAGGTGCATAGCTATATAGGACTCACATATAGGAGCCCAACACACACGGTGGCTTCACTCTGTCTGTACCTCTGGCTTACACTGTGGTGCCTCGCTCCATCTGGAGGTTAAAGGGTTACTCTAGCCAATGAAACTTTGTGCTGTAGAGCTGGGGCTGTATAGAAAGTAACAGAGATGCTACTCTTACCTACCTGCTCCTCTGGGGTCCTCCTGTACCGTCTTCAGGTCTCCTGCTACTTACAAGAAAGACTTATCTCCACAATGTAGGTAGTCACTGACCGCTACCTTGTCCTGCTTCAGTCAGTGATTGGCTGAGCGAGCTGTCACTGCTAAGACAAGTCTGTTATAGGAGCGGCAGCAAAAGCCGTCAGCGGGGGACAAGAAGACGCCGCAATAGGACGCAGAATCCGTCATACCCACCCATATAAATTATCACTCTCATGTATCACAAGGAAGGATAAAGAGAAGAGTAATAGAGAGAGGTCAGAGAAGGAGGGTCATGTGACCAACATCCCAACTCTGCTGGGATGGAGATATATATACACTACAGTTCAAAAGTTTGGGGTCACCCAAACAATTTAGTGTTTTCCATGAAAAGTCACACTTCTTCACCCCCATACGTTGTGAAATGAATAGAAAGTAGAGACAAGACATTGACAAGGTTAGAAATACTGATTTGTATGTGAAATAACATTGTTCTTCCATCACACTTTGCTTCCGTCCCAGAATCCTCCTTGTGCACCAATTCCAGCATTGCCCACCTTTGGCATTCTAGCTATTAATCTGTTGGGGTAAGCTGGAGAAATTGCCCCCCACGCTTCTAGAAGCAGCTCCCACAAGTTGGATTGGTTGGATGGGCACTTCTGGCGTACCATACGGTCCAGCTGCTCCCACAATGGGGTGGTGATCTGGTGACTGCGCTGGCCACTCCATTACCTAGGATAGAATACCAGCTGCTGCTTCTGCCGGAAATAGTTCTTGCACAATTTGGAGGTGTTTAGGGTCATTGTCCTGTTGTAGGATGAAATTGGCTCCAACCAAGCGCTGCCCACTGGGTATGGCATGGCGGTGCAGAGTGATGGCCTTCCTTATTCACAATCCCTATTACCCTGTACAAATCTCCCACCTTACCAGCACCAACCCCAGACCATCACATGACCTCCACCACGTATAACAGATGGCGTCAGGCATTCTTCCAGCATCTTCTCATTTCTTCTGCGTCTCACAAACCTTCTTCTTTGTCATCCAAACACCTCAAACTTGGATTCATCCGTCCACAACACTTTTTTCCAGTCTCCCTCTGTCCAATGTCTCTGTTCTTTTGCCCATCTTACTCTTTTTCTTTTATTGGCCAGTCTCAGATATGGCTTTTTCTTTGCCGCTCTGCCCTGAAGCCCAAAATCCGGCAGCCGCCTCTTCCCTGTAGATGGTGACACTGGTGTTTTGCGGGTACTATGTAATGAAGATGCCAGTCGGGGACCTGTGAGGTGTCTGTTTCTCAAACTAGAGACTCTAATGTGCTTATCTTCTTGCTTAGTTGTGCAACGTGGCCTCCCACTTCTTTTTCTACTCTAGTTAGAGCCTGTTTGTGCTGTCCTCTGAAGGGAGTAGTACACACCGTTGTAGGAAATCTTCAATTTCTTAGCAATTTCTGGCATGGAATAGCCTTCATCTCTAAGAACAAGAATAGACTGTCGAGTTTCAGATGAAAGTTCTCTTTTTCTGGCCATTTTGAGCGTTTAATTGACCCCACAAATGTGATGCTCCAGAAACACAATCTGCTCAAAGGAAGGTCAGTTTTGTAGCTTCTGTAACGAGCTAGACTGTTTTCAGATGTGTGAACATGATTGCACAAGGGTTTTCTAATCATCAATTATCCTTCTGAGCCAATGAGCAAACACCTTGTACCATTAGAAGACTGGAGTGATAGTTGCTGGAAATGGGCCTCTATACACCTATGTAGATATTGCACCAAACACCAGACATTTGCAGCTAGAATAGTCAGTTACCACATTAGCAATGTATAGAGGGGATTGGTTTAAAGTTAGGACTAGTTTAACGTTATCTTCATTGAGAAGTACAGCGCTTTTCCTTCAAAAATAAGGACATTTCAATGTGACCCCAAACTTTTGAACGGTAGTGTATATATATATATATATATATATATATATATATATATATATATATTTTTTTTATAATCTTCTCCTGTCACTCCGCCAGGTAATCTGCTGCCTCTTGGTAAAACGGTGGAATGGAGCAAAGGATTTGGACTTGCAGAAAGGATAGTCAGAGCCGAGAAACAAGTCAAGACCTCAGATTTTATTGTTCCTGTGTTTGTGCACAGGTGAGTACAAGACCGAACCCCGACACATCTACACGGGGAGGAACACACTCTTCTAGAACTAAAATTCTAGCCTTCTCCATAGGGGCAGTATTATGTTAGTATATTCCTGTATATAGGAGCAGTATTATAGTAGTTATATCCCTGTATATAGGGAGCAGTATTATAGTAGTTATATCCCTGTATATAGGAGCAGTATTATAGTAGTATATTCCTGTATATAGGAGCAGTATTATAGTAGTATATTCCTGTATATAGGAGCAGTATTATAGTAGTTATATTCCTGTATATAGGAGTAGTATTATAGTAGTATATTCCTGTATATAGGGAGCAGTATTATAGTAGTTATATTCCTGTATATAGGGAGCAGTATTATAGTAGTTATATTCCTGTATATAGGAGCAGTATTATAGTAGTATATTCTTGTATATAGGGAGCAGTATTATCGTAGTTATATCCCTGTATATAGGGAGCAGTATTATAGTAGTTATATCCCTGTATATAGGAGCAGTATTATAGTAGTATATTCCTGTATATAGGAGCAGTATTATAGTAGTATATTCCTGTATATAGGAGCAGTATTATAGTAGTTATATTCCTGTATATAGGGAGCAGTATTATAGTAGTTATATTCCTGTATATAGGAGCAGTATTATAGTAGTTATATTCCTGTATATAGGAGCAGTATTATAGTAGTTATATCCCTGTATATAGGAACAGTATTATAGTAGTTATATTCCTGTATATAGGAGTAGTATTATAGTAGTTATATTCTTGTATATAGGGAGCAGTATTATAGTAGTTATATCCCTGTATATAGGGAGCAGTATTATAGTAGTTATATCCCTGTATATAGGAGCAGTATTATAGTAGTTCTATCCCTGTATATAGGGGGCAGTATTATAGTAGTATATCCCTGTATATAGGGGGCAGTATTATAGTAGTTATATCCCTGTATATAGGGAGCAGTATTATAGTAGTATATTCCTGTATATAGGAGCAGTATTATAGTAGTATATTCCTGTATATAGGAGCAGTATTATAGTAGTTATATTCCTGTATATAGGGAGCAGTATTATAGTAGTTATATTCCTGTATATAGGAGCAGTATTATAGTAGTTATATTCCTGTATATAGGAGCAGTATTATAGTAGTTATATTCCTGTATATAGGAGCAGTATTATAGTAGTTATATCCCTGTATATAGGAGCAGTATTATAGTAGTTATATTCCTGTATATAGGGAGCAGTGTTATAGTAGTTATATTCCTGTATATAGGAGCAGTATTATAGTCGTTATATTCCTGTATATAGGGGGCAGTATTATAGTAGTATATTCCTGTATATAGGAGCAGTATTATAGTAGTATATTCCTGTATATAGGAGCAGTATTATAGTAGTATATTCCTGTATATAGGAGCAGTATTATAGTAGTATATTCCTGTATATAGGAGCAGTATTATAGTAGTTATATTCCTGTATATAGGGAGCAGTATTATAGTAGTATATTCCTGTATATAGGAGCAGTATTATAGTAGTTATATTCCTGTATATAGGGGGCAGTATTATAGTAGTTATATTCCTGTATATAGGAGCAGTATTATAGTAGTTATATTCCTGTATATAGGGGCAGTATTATAGTAGTTATATTCTTGTATATAGGAGCAGTATTATAGTAGTTATATTCCTGTATATAGGAGCAGTATTATAGTAGTTATATTCCTGTATATAGGAGCAGTATTATAGCAGTTATATTCCTGTATATAGGGGGCAGTATTATAGTAGTATATTCCTGTATATAGGAGTAGTATTATAGTAGTTATATTCCTGTATATAGGAGCAGTATTATAGTAGTTATATTCCTGTATATAGGGGGCAGTATTATAGTAGTTATATTCCTGTATATAGGGGGCAGTATTATAGTAGTAAATTCCTGTATATAGGAGCAGTATTATAGTAGTATATTCCTGTATATAGGAGCAGTATTATAGTAGTATATTCCTGTATATAGGAGCAGTATTATAGTAGTATATTCCTGTATATAGGAGCAGTATTATAGTAGTTATATCCCTGTATATAGGGGGCAGTATTATAGTAGTTATATTCCTGTATATAGGGGTTACTATTATAGTAGTTATATTCCTGTATATAGGGAGCAGTATTATAGCAGTTATATTCCTGTATATAGGGGGCAGTATTATAGTAGCGCAATACCTTATCCAGACTTGTGCTGCTTGGGGGCGACCTTCTCCGCCGGCGGTGCTGGCCGGGTTCTGGTGTGGTGTTTTTGGGTCTGGTCCTGTGGCATGGGGGGTCGCAGGGCCGTCCCATGGCCCCCGTTCCCTGGCTGTGCACGCCTGCGGGGTTGGTGGCCACTGACTGGCACGGTGTGGACTTAGTGTAGGGACCCATGTGTATCAGATACCGGCACGAGGTACATGGGGCAGTATGGCTTGATCAATTCATACACAAAATTCTGATGTGTTTTTTATTTAGCCAAGCGGCACTAGTATCAGCCATAGGTGTGAGGTGCAGCACTCTGTTTCTTCCCTGAACCGCATTATAGTAGTTATATTCCTGTATATAGGGGGCAGTATTATAGTAGTTATATTCCTGTATATAGGAGCAGTATTATAGTAGTTATATTCCTGTATATAGGGGTTAGTATTATAGTAGTTATATTCCTGTATATAGGAGCAGTATTATAGTAGATATATCCCTGTATATAGGGGGCAGTATTATAGTAGTTATATTCCTGTATATAGGAGCAGTATTATAGTAGTTATATCCCTGTATATAGGAGCAGTATTATAGTAGTTATATTCCTGTATATAGGGGGCAGTATTATAGTAGTTATATTCCTGTATATAGGGGGCAGTATTATAGTAGCTATATTCTTGTATATAGGAGCAGTATTATAGTAGTTATATTCCTGTATATAGGAGCAGTATTATAGTAGTTATATTCCTGTATATAGGGGGCAGTATTATAGTAGTTATATTCCTGTATATAGGGGGCAGTATTATAGTAGCTATATTCTTGTATATAGGAGCAGTATTATTGTAGTTATATAAGCACAAGCCATTGAGATAGACAGTAGAAACCAGCGGCACTCACCGGGTTAATGCAGCAATCGTGGTTTATTTACAAGATGTCATCATGCAGGTGACTTCAGGGCAGTGAGAGACAGGTCCAAGGGTGCTGTGCACCGTGGCTACAGCCGTTTCGCGGGCTAACTTTCCCGCTTCATCTGGCCTCCTGGGTTTGAATCGGTTGTCAGTTTAAAGCCTCGTCTTCTGACATCACCGATAGGGGGGGGTGTAAAACACCCAATCCAAAACAAAACACCATGTGAACAAGTCCTACAATTAAAAACATGTAAGCAAGATGTGGGGACGTAAAGAACAGGTCAGAGAGCTAATGCACTGGTTCTTATGCATCTGACTATGTACTATGTGGTTTTTACTCCTATGTATGTTAGCAGAGCGAATGTGACTTCTTGTGAGTAGTAGGCTCATTTAAGAATGGATACAATGTGTCTAGTAGCCCGCTGGGGCTGCCGGATCGCTGTGCTGGCTATCTCCCTATCACGTAAGGTCACTTAACCTGGACATACAAACAATTTCAGAATACTACGGTTTGCACATCTACTTGCTTGGTTATAGTAGTTATATTCTTGTATATAGGAGCAGTATTATAGTAGTTATATTCTTGTATATAGGAGCAGTATTATAGTAGTTATATCCCTGTATATAGGGGCAGTATTATAGTAGTGATATTCCTGTATATAGGAGGCAATTTTTATTGGTATAAAACAAACATAAATACAGAAATACTTTTCCATCAGAATAAATAAAAAATAATCATACAGTATAACTTATACTTTTGCAAAGGAAAATAAATTTATACTAATTGTAACTTAAGTCCATTTTAACTAAAGGGGAAAAGAAATAAAAGTAAATAAATAAATAATAGCCTCCATGACAATATACAATATACAATACAATACAATACAATACATTAGTCCAGATGGACGTTCCTCCATAATCTGATGTTCTCCCCTTTTTTCCTGACCTCTAGTGCCTGGATCCACCTGAGCTCTGACAGAATGAGGGATATAGCTTTGGTGGGATTGAATGTCTCACTATGTATGGAGACTCGTGTTCTTGTGTGCCAGTGATAGTACTTGGTCACAGAGATGATCAGATACAGGGCCCCCGGTTGATGTTATTCCCATTAGATGTGACCCCATAGATGATTTCTGGGTATTTCAGGGACTGTAATGTTGGGATCCTTAGCTTGGCTGATATGTCACACCAGATTTTCCGTCCACCCCAACACTCTGAGATGAAGTGATCCATAGTCTCCTCCTGCTGACAACCCAAGGGACACATGCGATCTGACACACTGAGGAACTTTAGGTTTCCCCTAACAAAAAGCTTCCCCTGTAATGAAAGCCAAGCAATATCCCAGAACTTAGGGGGGAGCCGCGGATCATTGAGAAGCCTCAGACTATCCTGCAGGGTTGTGGTCGGACAGTCTCTAAGTACAGGCTGTACACTGTAGAAGGTCCTACACACTCTGGAGTATAGATCTCTCCTGGTTTTACTCTCAATGAAACACTTATCTATACCCCATTTCTTGAGACATCGTATTCCATACTCCAGATACTGGGGAAGGTGTCCAGGAGTCAATCTCCCCCTCTTGAGACTGCCGCCTCGCATCCAAGGTTCTGCAAAAGGCAATATCCAATCCCTGATACTATTCACCCACAGAGGACTGTTGTTTGAGTCCAGGCAACCAAAATTAACTTTAAGAAACATGGAGTCAAAAAACACCCTTGGATTTAACATATCTAGCCCACCCTCTTTCCTCTGCAGGTAAGTTATCCCTCTTTTTACTGGGTTCAACCTGTTCCCCCATAAGAGCTGGAAGAACAGGCTAAAGAGCCTAGCCGAGAAAGATTCTGGCAAAGGAAAGACGACAGAGACGTACAAGAAGACGGGGACCAGGTAAGTCTTCAACATTGAGATCCGCTCTCTATAGGTCAGCCTCCAGTTCTTCCACCGCTGAACCTTTACATTTCCGGCATCCAACTTCTCTTCCCAATTTAACCTGGAATTATCGTCCCTCCCAAATTTAACCCCAAGGATCTTAATATGGGTGGAGGCCTTGGCAAACTGCGGCAGATCAAAATCTGGGTCTGTACTCAATGTCCAGAGAGCTTGACTCTTCTCAAGGTTGACCAGAGACCCTGAGGCCTCCGAGTAGCTTCTGATGGCTGCAGACAACATCTCCACCTCACGAGGCTCAGATATCACTACAGTCACATCATCCGCGTAGGCAACAACATCCAGGGGCAAGCAATGGGGGACTGGTACCCCCTGAAAACCACACCGCTGCAGCGATCTCAGGAACGGATCGATAGCAAACACATACAGCAGTGGACTCAGTGGGCAACCTTGTCGCACCCCTGCCTCTACCCTGAACGTGCCACCCTGCCAACCATTGATCAGAGGAAAGCTCTCAGCCTCACAATACAAAGTTCTCAGCCAATCTATGAATTGTCCCGGAATACCGTACTTTGATAAAGTGGCCCATAGATACGCATGATCTACTCTGTCAAAGGCTTTAGCCTGGTCAAGACCAACAACATATCTCCCACACCCAAGGGCTTTACATCTCTCAAACATCTCACGAATAGAGAGCACCGCTCCAGAGATGTTCCGCCCTTTTACCGTGCCATACTGACAGCCTGCCAACAGTGCCGGGGACAAACAAACTAATCTAGAAAACAGAATTTTTGCCAGAATTTTCCTGTCGACATTCAAGAGGGCAATTGGCCTCCAGTTCTTGATGTCGCTAGGGTCTTTACCTTTAGACAGCAGAATTAGCGATGAGACCCTCATGGATGGAGGCATCAGGTGATTTTCTAGACAATTCCTATATACATCCACGAGGATTGGAGCCAAGAGGTCTCTGAATTTCTTATAAAATTCAGCTGTAATACCATCTGGACCTGGTGCCTTCTTCAGATGTAACTTATCAATGGCCTCTTTGACCTCCTCCACCGATAATTCTGCTGTCAAAGGAGAAAAGTCCAAATCATTAGTATCAGGCACTGGAGTTGCCTCCAAGAATTGGGTCACTTTTTCTTTATCCAAAGCCTTCCTCTGAAACAAGTCAGTATAGTAAGATCTCACGACCCCCAGGATACCCTCCCGCGATTCCTGCAAAACACCCTGGGAGTCAGTGAGACCGCTGACAGATTTCTTTGCCACGCGCTCCCTGCAACTCTCGAAGGGATCAGGAGACCCTAAGGACCCATAATCCCGTTCAACCACCAGGGAGGTATACCTGCTATACTGATACTGCCTCATCTCAGATTTCAGCCGGTCAATCCTTTGTTGGTCATCCCCTCCCGCCGAATAGAGTGACTCCAATTCTTTACGCAGTCTTAGATACTGGCCATACTTACTCTTCCCTCTTTTAATAGACAGTTTCCTCAAGAGGGAGCCGATCTCCTCCTTGACATCCTCCCACCAGTCAGCCATGTTGTCATAAAAATCCACTCTCTCAAGTTGGTTCTGGAGGAGGGAGTGAATACAATTCTGGACATAAACATCATCCAGGAGGCTGGAATTAAGTTTCCATAACCCCCTACCAAGATCTGGGCGTTTGGCAACTCCCAGGCAGAAACACAAGGCCAGGTGGTCGGAGTATGGGACGGCTTTCTCATTTATCCCGCTAACAGTTTCTGTGGGATTCACAAACGCCAGATCTATTCTACTCCTCCTATCACCACAGCAGTATGTGAATTTCGGCCTCCTCCCACCCTGTGAAAAGACGTCACTCAGACCAGCCTGCAAAATGATGTTATTAAGGACTGTAGAGTCCCTGACCACAGCTCTGCCGGAGGACCTGTCACCTGATGACCGGGCAACATTAAAGTCTCCAGCTAATACAACAGGAATAGAGGTAAATAGGTATGGCTTCACCTCATTAAGGACATGGATCCTTTCAGTCACTGTCTGTGGGCCATAGATGTTAATAAACCTCAGCCGTCTGCCGTGGACAGTGACCTCAAGGACCAGACACCTCCCCATAACAACCTCAGTCATCCTATGTACAGTCACGTCAGTGGTGTTAAACAATATGGCTACTCCAGCATAAGGCTCTACAGCCAGTGACCAAAAGGACGGACCAGACGTCCAATCTCTCTGGGCCTCAGACAACAGTCCAGATGACGTCAGACGTGTCTCCTGTAAGAAGATGACATCAGCATTCAGGTGTCTCAGATGGTCGTATACTGCATGTCTCGTCCTTCTTACTTTTATACTGTTGGCATTACTGGAGATGATGTTTAATGAGAACCCAGCCATGAGAAGACAATAGAAGAAGACCATATACGTGACTGCCATCATCACATGTCAGAGTCGCTGTCTCTACCTCCAGTCTCCATGTCTGAATGTGTCGGAGTCTCTATAGTGGGGGTTTTCTTTTTTGTGCGGGGGAGCCCTGTGTCCTCTTCACACTCTTTATCAATCCTTTCTAGCTCTTTCTCATAGTCACCATCTGATTCTGAGAGGACATCATATCTATTAGATAAGACCATGACTCCATCACCGCTAGAGACCTGTTTCTTTGCCCTCTGGCCTGCACTGGGACTCTCCTCAGGTTTGCGGGTGGACGGGTCTTTTTTCTTCCTCTTGTTACTCTTTATTTCCTCAAAAACAGACGGTGACATAGAGGAGACTACTTGTGGCTGCTGCTGGTCTGAGGTGGCCTGTGTGTGTCCCTGCACCCCCTCTGTGCATCTCTGTACCCCTGCTGTGTGTGCTTGCACCCCCTCCGTGTGTCTCTGTACCCCCTCTGTGTGTGCTTGCACCCCCTCTGTGCATCTCTGTACCCCTGCTGTGTGTGCTTGCACCCCCTCTGATGATGGACCTGGTGTTAAATTGTCGGACCCCTGCTGGACCTCCTGTCTGGTCAGTACTGTCCCTGATATTAGAGCCTCCTCCTCTAAGACATCTGCCGCCGCCAGCAAGTCCTGGTCAGGGAGATCTCCACATATGTTGTGCCAGGCATCTGGGCATTCCCTGTGCGGGTGGCCAATCCTACCACATAGGTTACAGCGGATGTTCTTGCAGATGGAACTGACATGGCCGACCTCCCCACACAGGTTGCACCTCAGCACCGTGCACACACTCGCCACATGACCCAGTTTACCACACTTGAAGCATTTCCTAGGCTGCCCAGGATAGAAACAGACCCCCTTCTCTCTCCCAATGAAGAAGGAATTGGGGAGATGCAGCGTGATGTTATTGTGCTGGCGCAGCTTTACCAGTGCCCTCCACCCGCCTGTCCAGATACCATCATCATCACGGGCTTTGGTGAGGTCAGACATGAGGTCACAGTGTCGCCTGAGCCATACCACTATATCCTGGGGGGGAACAGACTCATTCCAGAAGATTATATTTACAGTAGCGGTATCAGGCTTAGAAATGGGAATGAGAATGAACTTATTCCAGCCCTCTGTGTCCCTAAACCTGGGAAACTGCGCCCAAAACCGATCCAGACTGGACATAAGCTTAAAGCTAACGTCATAGCCCTGTCTGTCTGGAAGGTTTATTACGGCCAGGATGTCGGCTGGTGTAAACCCCATCTGGTGGCACAGGAGTTCCCGGATCACTAGTCTCCTGGCAGGGAGGTCTTCTTTGTTGCCCTTATGCTTAAACCTCACCACGTTCCTCCTCTTAAACGCCTGGCCGGTATAATGGGCACTGGGGGTGAATGATGGAGCACCCCGACTCCAGGCGTTTCTGGGAGGTTCCTGACGGGGGGCACTCTCAGGGGGTTTAGGGTGAGGATCGGTACTAGAAGGGGCAGCCAAAACCTGTGGGGGTAATGGGGGGAAATCACATGCAACATTATTTTCTATCTCCACCACCCCATCAACCATGGCATCATCAGATGGTTCCATGTCCCACACAGACTGTGTATCCCCTCCAACCCCTGACCCCTCAGCTACACCATGACCACCACTACTGTCCACAGTATGACACCCAGATGACTGTCCACTGTCCTGCCGCTGTGCAGTGTTGGCTGGGACTTGTGGTGCCAATGCTGTTATTACTGGGAATTGTAGTCCACGTGCTGCTGTTTGAGGGAAAGGTAAACCATGACCTCCATCACTGTCCACAGTCTTACACACAGATGACTCCCCATTATCCTGCTGCTGTGCAGTGTTGGCTGGGACTTGTAGTGCCTTTGCTGTTACTCCTGGAACTTGTAGTCCATGTGCTGCTGCCTGAGGGTCAGACACAGCATGATCACCATTACTATCCATAGTCTCACACACCAATGACTCTAAACTGTCCTGCTGCCGTGCAGTGTTGGCTGGGACTTGTAGTGCATGTGCAGTCTGAGGGATAGTTTGTTGCTCAGGGACAGCCGGAGATGTTTTTGGCTGTTGTCCCTGCTGGTGTTTCTTGCCCTCCTGGAACACAAAGCTTGGGGCCTGCAGGATGACACGGGGCCCTCGCTGGGACATAGACGCAGCGTCTGAGGGTCTGGACTGGGATGATACAGTCTGAGCTTGGGCAGCAAAGCGTTCCTGGTTGTGGTAAGTCTCAGCCAGAGGCCCCATCCTCTCCAGGACACAGTCCATCTCCCTCACCACCTCAGCCAGCTCAACGCTCAGTGAGTGCAGCTTAGCATCATACAGGGTGTTACTCTCAGGGTTGACAGTTTTAAGGTTGTATATACAGTCTATTTGTAACTGCAGCATTTGTTTATGGTGTTTAAGCTCCCCCATTCTCCTTACCAGACCTGGGATCTCCTCGGCCATCTGCAGCTCAGGTGCTCTCTTTGCCTCCTTCTCTGTTGGTGCTGCTGGTCTCTCTGGCTTCTCCTCTGGTGTTGGCCTCTGTGGTCTCTCAGGCTGTTTGCAGTCGCCTGGTTCCTGCTTTGCTGCAGATCTGGTCTTGCCATGACCCACCATCCTGGAGACCATCACCTGCTGCCTGATGTTCTCCTGCAGGGTCTGTCTCTCCAGAGATGTCCTCTTCTGTCTGGGTGCAGGAGTGGGGGGCTGTGCACCTGCTGCTTGTCTCACCATGAGTTCACCTTGCTGGCTTGACTTGGGGCTTCCTGCTGCTGCTGCTGCTGTTTCTTTGGTTGTCTTACTGACTTCCATCTTCAAATCTTTCTTTACTGTACTTTTGCTGCTTACATTCACACTGCTGCTTTGCTTACTGGACACTCTGGGATTTTCATCCACTGTAGAATGATGGGAGTTGTCTCCCAGTGTAGGCCTTGGAGCCTGGGCCTCGCTTGGGGAGCTTCCCCACCCAGGGTGGCCCCGCCCTGGGCTTTCTCCAGGCATGAGAGCAATGCAGGAGAGCTACCAACACACGTCCTCACAGGTAGGAGGCAGTATTATAGTAGTTATATTCTTGTATATAGGGGCAGTATTATAGTAGTTATATTCCTGTATATAGGAGCAGTATTATAGTAGTTATATTCCTGTATATAGGAGGCAGTATTATAGTAGTTATATTCCTGTATATAGGAGGCAGTATTATAGTAGTTATATTCTTGTATATAGGAGCAGTATTATAGTAGTTATATTCCTGTATATAGGAGCAGTATTATAGTAGTTATATTCCTGTATATAGGAGGCAGTATTATAGTAGTTATATTCCTGTATATAGGAGCAGTATTATAGTAGTTATATTCCTGTATATAGGTAGCAGTATTATAGTAGTTATATTCCTGTATATAGGAGCAGTATTATAGTAGTATATTCCTGTATATAGGGGGCAGTATTATAGTAGTATATTCCTGTATATAGGGGGCAGTATTATAGTAGTTATATTCCTGTATATAGGAGGCAATTTTTATTGGTATAAAACAAACATAAATACAGAAATACTTTTCCATCAGAAAAAAAATAAATAATCATACAGTTTAACCTATACTTGTGCATAATAAAATAAAATTATGCTAATTGTAACTTAAGTCCATTTTAACTAAAGGGAAATAAAAAGTAAGTAATAGCCTCCGTGACAATATACAATATACAATATACAATACATTAGTCCAGATGGACGTTCCTCCATAATTTGATGTTTTCCCCTTTTTTCCTGACCTCTAGTGCCTGGATCCACCTGAGCTCTGACATAATGAGGGTTATAGCTTTGGTGGGATTGAATGGCTCACTATGGACAGAGACTCGTGTTCTTGTGTGCCAATGATAATATTTGATCACAGAGATGATCAGATACAGGGTCCCTCGGTTGATGTTATTCCCATTAGATGTGACCCCATAGATAATTTCCGGGTTTTTCAGGGACTGTAATGTGGGGATCTGTAGCTTGGTGGATATGTCACACCAGATTTTCCGTCCACCCCAGCAATCTGAGATGAAGTGAAGCATAGTCTCCTCCTGCTGACAACCCAAGGGACACATGCGATCTGACACACTGAGGAACTTTAGGTTTCCCCTAACAAAAAGCTTCCCCTGTAATGAAAGCCAGGCAATATCCCAGAACTTAGGGGGGAGCCGCGGACCATTGAGAAGCCTCAGACTGTCCAGCAGGGTTGTGGTCGGACAGTCTCTAAATACAGGCTGTACACTGTAGAAGGTCTTACACACTCTGGAGTATAGATCTTTCCTGGTTTTACTCTCTATGAAAGATTTATCAATACCCCATTTCTTCAGACATCGTATACCGTACTCCAGATACTGGGGAAGGTGTCCAGGAGTCAATCTCCCCCTCCTGAGACTGCCGCCTCGCATCCAAGGTTCTGCAAAAGGCAATATCCAGTCCCTGATACTATTTACCCACAGAGGACTGTTGTTTGAGTCCAGGCAACCAAAATTAACTTTAAGAAACATGGAGTCAAAGAACACCCTTGGATTTAACATATCTAGCCCACCCTCTCTCCTCTGCAGGTAAGTTATCCCTCTTTTTACTGGGTTCAACCTGTTCCCCCATAAGAGCTGGAAGAACAGGCTAAAGAGCCTAGCCGAGAAAGATTCTGGCAAAGGAAAGACGACAGAGACGTACAAGAAGACGGGGACCAGGTAAGTCTTCAACATTGAGATCCGCTCTCTATAGGTCAGCCTCCAGTTCTTCCATCGCTGAACCTTTACATTTCCGGCATCCAACTTCTCTTCCCAATTTAGCCTGGAATTATCGTCCCTCCCGAATTTAACCCCTAAGATCTTAATATGGGTGGAGGCCTTGGCAAACTGCGGCAGATCAAAATCTGGGTCTCTACTCAATGTCCAGAAAGCTTGACTCTTCTCAAAGTTGACCAGAGACCCTGAGGCCTCTGAGTAACTTCTGATGGCTGCAGACAACATCTCCACCTCACGAGGCTCAGATATCACTGCAGTCACATCATCCGCGTAGGCAACAACATCCAGGGGCAAGCAATGGGGGACTGGTACCCCCTGAAAACCACACCGCTGCAGTGACCTCAGGAACGGATCAATAGCAAACACATACAGCAGTGGACTCAGTGGGCAACCTTGTCGCACCCCTGCCTCTACCCTGAACGTGCCACCCTGCCAACCATTGATCAGAGGAAAGCTCTCAGCCTCACAGTACAAAGTCTTCAACCAATTTATGAATTGTCCCGGAATACCGTACTTTGATAAAGTGGCCCATAGATACGCATGATCTACTCTGTCAAAGGCTTTAGCCTGGTCAAGACCTACAACATATCTCCCACACCCAAGGGCTTTACATCTCTCAAACATCTCCCGGATAGAGAGCACCGCTCCAGAGATGTTCCGCCCTTGTACCGTGCCATACTGACAGCCTGCCAACAGTGCCGGGGACAAACAAACTAATCTAGAAAACAGAATTTTTGCCAGAATTTTCCTGTCGACATTCAAGAGGGCAATTGGCCTCCAGTTCTTGATGTCGCTAGGGTCTTTACCTTTAGACAGCAGAATTAGCGATGAGACCCTCATGGATGGAGGCATCAGGTGATTTTCAAGACAATTTCTATATACATCCACAAGGATTGGAGCCAAGAGGTCTCTGAATTTCTTATAAAATTCTGCTGTAATACCATCTGGACCTGGTGCCTTCTTCAGATGTAACTTATCAATGGCCTCTTTAACCTCCTCCACCGATAATTCTGCTGTCAAAGGAGAAAAGTCCAAATTGTTAGTATCAGGGAGTGGAGTTGCCTCCAAGAATTGGGTCACTTTTTCCTCATCCAAAACCTTCCTCTGAAACAAGTCAGTATAGTAAGATCTCACGACCCCCAGGATACCCTCCCGCGATTCCTGCAAAACACCCTGGGGGTCAGTGAGACCCGAGATTAATTTCTTTGTCACCCGCTCCCGGCAATTCTCAAAGGGACTAGGAGACCCTAAGGACCCATAATCCCGTTCAACCACCAGGGAGGTATACCTACTGTACTGATACTGCCTCATCTCAGATTTCAGCCGGTCAATCCTTTGTTGGTCATCCCCACCCGCCGAATAGAGTGACTCCAATTCTTTACGCAGTCTTAGATACTGGCTATACTTATTCTTCCCTCTCTTAATAGACAGTTTCCTCAAGAGGGAGCGGATCTCCTCTTTGACATCCTCCCACCAGTCAGCCATACTGTCATAAAAATCCACTCTCTCAAGTTGGTTCTGGAGGAGGGAGTGAACACAACACTGGACATAAACGTCATCCAGGAGGCTGGAATTAAGTTTCCATAACCCCCTACCAAGATCTGGACGTTTAGCGACTCCCAGGCAGAAACACAAGGCCAGGTGGTCGGAGTATGGGACGGCTTTCTCACTTATCCTGCTTACAGTTTCTGTAGGATTCACAAACGCCAGATCTATTCTACTCCTCCTGTCACCACAGCAGTATGTGAATTTTGGCCTCCTTCCACCCTGTGCAAAGACGTCACTCAGACCAGCCTGCAAAATCATGTTATTAAGGACTGTAGAGTCCCTGACCACAGCTCTGCCGGAGGACCTGTCACCTGATGACCGGGCAACGTTAAAGTCTCCAGCTAATACTACAGGAATAGAAGTGAATAGGTATGGCTTCACCTCATTAAGGACATGGATCCTTTCAGTCACTGTCTGTGGGCCATAGATGTTAATAAACCTCAGTCGTCTGCCGTGGACAGTGACCTCAAGGACCAGACATCTCCCCATAACAAACTCTGTCATCCTATGTACGGTCACGTCAGTGGTGTTAAACAATATGGCTACTCCAGCATAAGGCTCTACAGCCAACGACCAAAGGGACGGACCAGATGTCCAATCTCTCTGGGCCTCAGACAACAGTCCAGATGACGTTAGACGTGTCTCTTGCAAGAAGATGACATCAGCATTAAGGTGTCTCAGATGGTCGTATACTGCATGTCTCGTCCTTCTTACTTTTATACTGTTGGCATTACTGGAGATGATGTTTAATGAGAACCCAGCCATGAGAAGACAATAGAAGAAGACCATATAAGTGACTGCCATCATCACATGTCAGAGTCACTGTCTCTACCCCCAGTCTCCATATCTGACTGTGTCGGAGTCTCTACAGTAGGTGTTTTCTTTTTTGTGCGGGGGAGCCCTGTGTCCTCTTCACACTCTTTATCTATCCTTCCTAGCTCTTTCTCATAGTCACCATCTGATTCTGAGAGGACATCATATCTATTGGATAAGACCATGATTCCATCACCGCTAGTGACTGGTTTCTTGGCCCTCTGGCCTGCACTGGGACTCTCCTCAGGTTTGCGGGAGGACGGGTCTTTTTTCTTCCTCTTATTGCTCTTAATTTCCTCAAAAACAGATGGTGACTTAGAGGAGACTGTCTGTGACTGCTGTTGGTCTGAGGTGGCCTCTATGGGTGCTTGTACCCCCTCTGTGCGTCTCTGTACCCCCTGTGTGTGTGCTTGCACCCCCTCTGATGATGGACCTGGTGTTACATTATCTGACCCCCGCTGGACCTCCTGTCTGGTCAGTACTGTCCCTGATATTAGAGCCTCCTCCTCTAAGACATCTGCCGCCGCCAGCAAGTCCTGGTCAGGGAGGTCTCCACATATATTGTGCCAGGCATCTGGGCATTCCCTGTGCGGGTGGCCAATCCTACCACATAGGTTACAGCGGATGTTCTTACAGATGGAACTGACATGGCCGACCTCCCCACACAGGTTGCACCTCAGCACCGTGCACACACTCGCCACATGACCCAGTTTACCGCACTTGAAGCATTTCCTGGGCTGACCGGGGTAGAAACAGACCCCCTTCTCTCTCCCAATGAAGAAGGAATTGGGGAGATGCAGCGTGATGTTATTATGCTGGCGTAGTTTCACCAGTGCCCGCCACCCTCCAGTCCAGATCCCATCATCGTCACGGGCTTTGGTGAGGTCAGACATGAGGTCACAGTGTCGCCTGAGCCATACCACTATATCCTGGGGGGGAACAGACTCATTCCAGAAGATGATATTTACCGTGGCTGTATCTGGCTTAGAAATAGGAATGAGGATGAACTTATTCCAGCTCTCTGTGTCCCTAAACCTTGGAAACTGCGCCCAAAACCGATCCAGACTGGACATGAGCTTAAAGCTAACGTCATAGCCCTGTCTGTCTGGAAGGTTTATTACTGCCAGGATGTCGGCTGGTGTAAACCCCATCTGGTGGCACAGGAGCTCCCGGATCACCAGTCTCCTGGCAGGGAGGTCTTCCTTGTTGCCCTTATGCTTGAACCTCACCACGTTCCTCCTCTTAAACGCCTGGCCGGTATAATGGGCACTGGGGGTGAATGATGGAGCACCCCGACTCCAGGCGTTTCTGGGAGGTTCCTGACGGGGGGCACTCTCAGGGGGTTTAGGGTGAGTATCTGTACTAGAAGGGGCAGCCTCAACCTGTGGGGGTAATGGGGGGAAATCACATGCAACATTATTTTCTATCGCCACCACCCCATCTACCATGGCATCATCAGATGGTTCCATCTCCCACACAGACTGCGAATCCCCTCCAACCCCTGACCCCTCAGGTACACCATGACCACCACTACTGTCCACAGTCTGACACCCAGATGACTGTCCACTGTTGGCTGGGACTTGTGGTGCCAATGCTGTTATTCCTGGGACTTGTAGTCCATGTGCTGCTGTTTGAGGGTAAGGTGAACCTTGACCTCCATCACTGTCCACCGTCTGACACACAGATGACGCTCCATTATCCTGCCCCTGTGCAATGTAGTCTGGGACTTGTAGTGCCTTTGCTGTTACTCCTGGGACTTGTAGTCCATGTGCTGCTGCCTGAGGGTCAGACACAGAACGATCAACATTACTATCCTCAGTCTCACGCACCGATGACTCTACACAGTCCTGCTGCCGTGCAGTGTTGGCTGGGACTTGTAGTGCATGTGCACTCTGAGGGATAGGTTGTTGCTCAGGGACGGCCAGAGATGTTTTTGGCTGCTGTGGTCCCTGCTGGTGTTTCTTGCTCTCCTGGAACACAAAACTTGGGGCCTGCAGGATGACACGTGGCCCTCGCTGGGACATAGACGCAGCGTCTGAGGGTCTGGACTGGGATGTTGCAGTTCGTGCTTGTTTTGCAAAGCGTTCCTGGTTGTGGTAAGTCTCAGCCAGAGGCCCCATCCTCTCCAGGACACAGTCCATCTCCCTCACCACCTCAGCCAGCTCAACGCTCAGGGAGTGCAGCTTAGCATCATACAGGGTGTTACTCTCAGGGTGGACAGTTTTTAGATTATATATACAGTCAATCTGTACTTGCAGCATTTGCTTATGGTGTTTTAGCTCCCCCATCCTCCTTACCAGACCTGGGATCTCCTCCGCCATCTGCAGCTCAGGTGCTCTCTCTGGCTCCTTCTCTGCTGGTCTCTCTGGCTCCTTCTCCTCAGGTGTAGGCCTCTGTGGTCTCTCAGGCTTCTCCTCTGGTGTAGGCCTCTGTGGTCTCTCAGGCTGTTTGCAGTCACCTGGTTCCAGCTTTGCTGCAGATCTGGTCTTGCCCTGACCCACCATCCTGGAGACCATCACCTGCTGCCTGATGTTCTCCTGCAGGGTCTGTCTCTCCAGAGATGTCCTCTTCTGTCTGGGTGCAGGAGTGGGGGGCTGTGCACCTGCTGCTTCTCCTGCTTGTCTCACCATGCGCTCACTTTGCTGACTTGGCTTTGAGCTTGCTGCTGCTGCTGCTGCTGTTTCTTTAGCTTTCTCGCTTACTTCCATCTTCATATCTTTACTTTTACTTGTGCCGCTTACTTTCTCTTCATTACTGGTAACTTTGGGATTTTCATCCACCTTAGAATGCTGGGAGTTGTCTCCCAGTGTAGGCCTTGGAGCCTGGGCCTCGCTTGGGGAGCTTCCCCACCCAGGGTGGCCCCGCCCTGGGCTTTCTCCAGGCATCAGAGCAATGCAGGAGAGCTACAAACACACGTCCTCACAGATAGGAGGCAGTATTATAGTAGTTATATTCCTGTATATAGGAGCAGTATTATAGTAGTTATATTCCTGTATATAGGTAGCAGTATTATAGTAGTTATATTCCTGTATATAGGAGCAGTATTATAGTAGTATATTCCTGTATATAGGGGGCAGTATTATAGTAGCTATATTCCTGTATATAGGAGGCAGTATTATAGTAGTTATATTCTTGTATATAGGAGCAGTATTAGGGTATAAACCCACACACCGTATATGCAGCGTATTTGCTGCTGCGATACGCAGCAAACTCGCAGCAAACTCGCAGCAAACTCGCAGCAGATTAGATCTAAATAACTGAACACAGCATCAAATCTGTACCAACAAATCCTCTGCGTTTTTGTTGCATATCTGCTGCATATACGGTGTGTGGGTTCATACCCTTATAGTAGTTATATTCCTGTATATAGGAGCAGTATTATAGTAGTTATATTCCTGTATATAGGAGCAGTATTATAGTAATATATCCCTGTATATAGGGAGCAGTATTATAGTAGTTATATTCCTGTATATAGGAGCAGTATTATAGTAGTTATATTCCTGTATATAGGGAGCAGTATTATAATAGTTATATTCCTGTATATAGGGAGCAGTATTATAGTAGTTATATGTTTGTATATAGGACCAGTATTATAGTAGTTATATTCCTGTATATAGGAGCAGTATTATAGTAGTTATATTCCTGTATATAGGGAGCAGTATTATAGTAGTTATATTCCTGTATATAGGAAGCAGTATTATAGTAGTATATTCCTGTATATAGGAGCAGTATTATAGTAGTTATATTCCTGTATATAGGAGCAGTATTATAGTAGTTATATTCCTGTATATAGGAGCACTATTATAGTAGTTATATTCCTGTATATAGGGAGCAGTATTATAGTAGTTATATTCCTGTATATAGGAGCAGTATTATAGTAGTTATATTCCTGTATATAGGAGCAGTATTATAGTAGTTATATTCCTGTATATAGGGGGCAGTATTATAGTAGTTATATTCTTGTATATAGGAGCAGTATTATAGTAGTTATATTCCTGTATATAGGAGCAGTATTATAGTAGTTATATTCTTGTATATAGGGGTCAGTATTATAGTAGTTATAGTCTTGTATATAGGAGCAGTATTATAGTAGTTATATTCTTGTATATAGGAGCAGTATTATAGTAGTTATATTCCTGTATATAGGGGGCAGTATTATAGTAGTTATATTCCTGTATATAGGGAGCAGTATTATAGCAGTTATATTCCTGTATATAGGAGCAGTATTATAGTAGTTATATTCCTGTATATAGGAGCAGTATTATAGTAGTTATATTTTTGTATATAGGAGCAGTATTATAGTAGTTATATCCCTGTATATAGGAGCAGTATTATAGTAGTTATATTCTTGCATATAGGAGCAGTATTATAGTAGTTATATTCCTGTATATAGGAGCAGTATTATAGTAGTGTTTTATATATATATATATATATATATATATATTTATTTATTTTTTTATTTGTTCATGTTTTTTTTCTCATTTATTCAATTGTTTCTTAGTGTAACAAAAGAAACAAGAAAGGAAGAGAAAGAGGAGTTGAAAATCATGTTTCACACAGCTCAGAAGCTGACAGGTAGTATCTGTCCTCATAGTTTGTATTGTTGGGGTCTGCACACTGTGAGGAGCTCTGGGGTCTTGTTCACACACACTCAGTGCAGTTGTATCACAAGTATTCTTCTTTGTCCATTGTTTATTTCATTGCTGCTGGATTAGTTTTTAGGGGTTTATTTGAAGTCATGTTAGTGAATCTTAGAGGTCTCATTATGTTTCTCCCCATTGATGTCAGTGGAATCTGAGCTTAGTCCAGGAGAAGCTCGGATGCCCCTTCAGGTCAGGGTCAGGGTGTTTTCCACCTTCCCGGTGGTCTGGGCCGGTATACAGCAGTGATCTCAGTCATCTGTCTCAGTTGGCTCTTTCTATATCAGGAATAGGTGACAAATAACTCTCTTACTTTCTTCTGAGACGACTGAATAAGAAGTCTCCTTACTGTGTAGCCTCCTTCCATATTAGACCATAGGAGACCGACGATGACATTTAGCATCACAGGTCATATAGTCATAACCTGACAGGGGATTGGTCAGGAGAGATGGGGGGAGGGGGGCATGATAGGCCCAGAGATAGGGGAGAAAAGTGACAGATCAGCTCCACAAGCAAGTGTCCGACAAGAAATGTGCAGACAGTCGTGTACACACTTAACCCTGTAGTGTCCCCCCCCCCCCGCACGTGTTTGCTGTCAGTGAATGAAACTGTGAAAAACAGAAAATTCTGTTTCATTACACTACATTACTCCTATTACCCTGAGACTATATATAAAGGTTTACACAGTGCCGCCATACACATGTACACGCTCAGCAGCAACGGCCAGGGTTGTGGGACACCGCACCACCACCTCAGTAGATTGGGAGTTGGAATATTTTGTAGACGTTGTGAAGTACGGCCGGAGCTCATGTTATTTCCTATATTTTGTGTTCCAGGGGTTTTCCCTATAGTCGTCCTCACCCATAAGACATCGGGGGCTTTGACTGAAACAGAAGGAATGTTCAGGGACATTGGGGTGGACAGGATCTTCTCCTTTGAAAACTACACCAGAGAAGATCACATGAAAATCAGGGGGAAACACGAGGGGGTCCTGAACTTCCTGTGCGAAGTCATTAAAGACGCTCAGTTCCGTGTGGACCAACCGCGAGATCCATTGAAGGAGATGAAGGAGAGGAAGCAATATGTCCTCAACTACAACATAGAGAGCGCGAAGAAAGAAGAGCGGATGAAGGAGCAGAAGGCAAGGCTCTTAGAGCAAGCCCTGATGGACAAGAAGAAGCAGCAACAGGAGGAGGAGATGAAGAAGAAGAGGATGATACAGCAGCGGCAGCAGATGGAGGAACTGACAAAGCAACAGCAAGAACTGGAGAGGGCGAGAGCTCTGGAGCGGGCGAGACAGGAGGAGGAAGCCAGGGCCCTGGCCGAAAGACTGGCCAAGAAGAAGAATCGGAAAATCCTGGGAATCTTTAAAGTCAAATCATGAAAAATACTCAGGACCCAGACATGAAGAATGGAGAGCCGATAGACAGGTCCTTCTAGCAGTTACCAGAATTCTACAGGACGCCCTAAAGATGAATCTTCTTAGCACCTCCTGCTTGTTCGGTATTCTGTATTCTGTGTTTCTCAACAGATCAATGATCTCATAAATAAAATATCTTCTTTTGTAGCATAAAATAAATCTTAAAGGGAATGCGCCATCAGGTACTTTGCTTTGGATTTTTACCTTAGCGGATCAGTGCTGGCGCAGGGATGACAGTGGCGCGGCCCTTTTTTTTTAACCACCACTGACCCCCAGTGTGACAATCTCCCCCGTGACGCGTCTCTATCAGAAGCAATGCAGGCTGCGTCACAGAGGGGGCTACGTTACACTGGGGTCGGCGGGCCTGCTGACAGTGCTCCCTGCCGGGCCAGTGCGCGGGGATAGACCGCTGCCCTGTGCGCGGGAACAAGGCTGCAGTTCAAAAAAAGGACGGCGTCCCCTGCATCCCCGCGCCGGCAACTATCTGTTAAGGTAAAAAAATCAAAGCAATGTACCTGATGAGGTATTCGCTTCAAATCTAGACAAAACATTCAATAATTAATCCACCAGAAGTATTATGAATGCAGCTCTGAAGACTGATCAAAGCCTGGAGCAACCAATAGGAAGCAGGAAAACTGACGGGGCGCCACTAAACCTGGGGCCACTGCCAGGACCAGTCTTTATACTGCTATACTAGATATGTAGAAAAGCTTATAAACTAATATATAATACAAGAAATAAATCACTTTACAGAAACAACGTCCATCTCATGACTTAAACACACAAAACAGACAGTGAGCATGAGGGTCCTGACGGAAGGAATCCTAGAATTGCCTGGAAGCTCCACATTAAAGATGGAACCAATTTAAAGGGAACCTGTCACTCCCCCGTGTCGGGGTGAAGGCCGCCCGACCCGCTGCTAGAGTCCTGGATACTTACCCCATCTCGCCAAGTCCCACTCCTGGAACCGGTCCCGGGACGGAGATATCCTTGTCAGAAGCCCGGCGCACGCGCTGCATGTATGATTCTCTATGGCCGTTGGACTCATCTCTGCAGCGCGCGCCAGGCTTCCGACAAGGATATTTCCGTCCCAGGACCGGCTCCAGGAGCGGGACTTGGTGAGATGGGGTAAGTATGCGGGGCTCTAGCGGGGGGTCGGGTGGCCTTCACCCCGACATGGGGGGGTATGGTGACAGGTTCCCTTTAATAGTCGGGGAAAGACTTTTAGATTTTTTTAGAATTAGAGTCCCTGTACCGGTAATTGTAGTCAGTGTAAGTGTGATGTATATAGAATAATACCTGTACATTCACAGGCCGGGCCCGCAGGTGTGGAAGAACCTTCCGGTAAGAAGAGTCCCTGCTCCTGTACTCTCATTACTCACAATAATTCCTCAGAAATCAGAAACATTTGGGGAAATCAATGCTACACGAGTTCAATGAGAGACGGACCCGACCTGTTTGTAATCATTTACTGGTCTCCTCCTCTGCGGTCATTTTAGAAAAAAAGCTGAACCCAAGAACAAGAGGAGACAGTGAGAGGTTATAGAGGGGAAGATCAGAAGCAACGTGAGAAAATATTACTTTACTGAAAGAGTAGTAGATGCTAGGAACAAATGTCCAGCAGATGTGGTTAGTAAATCTACAGTAAGTAAATGTAACCTGACTGGTATATACATATATATTTATCCTAAGATAATAAGAAGAGAAATCATATTATGTTCAGCCAGAACCTCCTCCTCCTACCACCCCTCATACAGTATGCTGCATGCTACATGTATCCAGATTGAATGCTTGGATATCCAGGTACTCAGGGTGTCCCGGTCAGCTTGTAGCTAGACCTTCACTTATATATGAGACACTTATATTAGGATAATGTACAGGGAGATTAGAGGTTTTGTGGGCCCCTGGGCGGCAGAGCCTCAGCAGGACCATTTGTGGACAAATCATGTGGCGACAGTAAAACCAACATCCAATGTACAAATATCAGTATCCCCCCATACACTGACCCATTTAGAGGTAGATAACAAGGGTACACAGGCTCTGTACATCATATAAGTGATTACAGTACAGGTACATTCAGTGACTCACAGGGAGCATCTTCTCTGATGGAAGTTGCTCACTTTTTTCTTTGTTTTTCATCTGTTTAAAGGGAACCTGTCACCCCACGTGCCGGGGTGACAGGCTCCCGACCCCCCGTTAGAGCCCCCTATACTCACCTTATCCCGCCGGGTCCCGCTTCTGAAGGTTCCCTTTAAGGCCATTTATCTCTATTTGTTTTCAATCCCTTTAAGGCCATCATAATGACGTCTCCTGGCCACAACTCACAAAAACTACCAGGCAAACATCTTAGGTTCGTCTCTTATACAGTAGAGGCACCCTCTGTGCCCCCATATAGTAGTTAGGTCCCCTGAGTTCCAGCATATAGTGCTTTGTATCCATATAGAAGTTAGTGCCCCATATAGTGGTTAGGCCCTTATGTGCCACCCATATAGCAGTTAGACATCTCTGTGCAGATAATATCCTCCATGTAGGCATCACTCTGTAGGTTATCACTCCTGGTAGTTATCACCCCCACCCCAGTATATAGTATCCTGTAGAGGTAATCCCCCTTCTACCCCCCCCCCCCCCCCCCAATATGTAATAGTCTCCATGTAGTTGGCATCTACCAATATCTAATTATCCCCTGTGTAGTCCCCCCTAAGTAGATGGCCCCTGTGTAGTCCCCCTTTAGTCAATGAAAAGTAGACAATAATGGTGGGTGCAGGTGCCTAGTTTGATACCTTGGGAGAACAAGAAAAGGTAAAGGAAGATGAGTGGCCACTCACCTAATTGCCCCTTGTGCTTTATGTGTATCACTCCTGACAATTAGTGGTATTGTGTCACAGTCCACCGTCACTGCTAGTCTCCCGGCACTACTCTACCCTGTTCTCTAATCCAGCACAGGCAGCGCATGGGCAAAACTGACAACGCAGGCAGCATCTGTAACATGTGCCAGACAAGAGAACAGGGGAGAGAGACCTGCAGTGACATGGGAGCGAGTATGGGAGGGGAGTTTTGTTTTTAGTGCCCGCCATTGCTGCTGCACATAACTTGTTGCCCCATGAATCGTCTGCTGGGCCCCCAAGTGATTGACGCGCAGCTGCAGTGATGTGGGTGGTTCAGACGGCTGTGGGTGCCCCTTGGACCCAGTCGGAAGCCACTGGTGAGCCCTGGCACTTGCCCGCGTAAGCTGGGTGTTGGCGCCGGCCCTGATAATGTGGCTTTCTGAGCACTGGATGACTGCAATTATCTATGGTAAGCATTGTCAGGACAGGGAGGTACAGATACGACAAGACAGTGAGCCCTAGGTCTGAACCCACCCAATGTCCCTGCCTATTTGCCTCAGTCGGCCCTAGGCGGCCGTGGACAACCACGTAGACGTTCCCTACGCTAAATATGTGCACATGGAACAAGACAGACAAACAAACACAAAAGAATAGTCAAACAGGCCGGGTCAAAATCCAAACAGGCAGCGCAGTACAGAATCAGTACCCAATCAGATAGTCAAAAGTCAGGCAGGAGGTCGAGCAAAACAGAGGGATTAGGAACGGGGATCGCAGGAGAAGACAGGGAAGCTGGGACCAGAAAGTTAACCAGCGTTGGGACTCTGCCTCAGCTTTGTTTTATGCTGACCAAGAGCCTAGTCTGGATCCCTATTGGACCGGCGCTCAGATCTTCCAGGTTCCAGATAGGCAGAGAAACCCGTCAATCACAGAGACCAGACAGGTGCAAAAGTCCAAAAGCTTCTCAGCTTAAAGCGTAACCGTCATTTCAGGGTAATTTGTTTGAAAACATTGAATATCAACAGTACAAGCAATTTTAAGAAACTCTGTAATAGGTTTTATGTACTAAAAGAGTTTCCTTCTGTAGTGAAAAAGCAATCTCCCAGCCTCCCCCCTCACATCAGATGAAGCAGGATTTCTCTGTCCATTATGTGGCTATGGAGAGGGGAGGGGCTGTTAGGAGTGAGTGAGCACGGAGCAGTCCTGCACAGCACAACACCCTGCAATCTTCTCTCAGTAAGTTCATAGATAAGCACTGACCTTTCTGACCCCAGAATCCAGCGGTTTAGGTGCCCAGACAGTCTACAAACAGCTGACCTTCATGTCACCTCTTCCTGCTCCCTCATCTCCCTCAGCCCCTCCCCCCTCCATAGGCTTACAATGGAGAGAGCAGAGCCCGTCTTCACTGGCTTCTCTGTAATGAAGACGTGTTTGCCTGATAATGCACAGATAAGAAGTCGGGGGGGAGGCTGGGAGATTGCTTCTTGAGGACAGAAGGAGGCTTTTTTGGCTGATAAAACCTATTACAGAGTTTCTTAAAATCGCTTATACTACTGCTGAGAAGCAATCGGGTGTGGCACACAAAAGCAACACCAGGCCCCGTTCACACCAGGCTACTGCACATTCCTGACAGACATCACGCAATTTCATGAATGGAGGTAATCGACCAAGGATTTCTCAACAACTACAATCCCTCCTAGTAGTAACTCATCCCCCAAACAACTGCACTATCACCAGGGGCGGGCTGGGCCGGGGGGCAGGGGGGCATATGCCCCCCGGGCCGCTCTTCCCCCAGCTGTCAGGGCCGCATGGCTGCTGACAGCTGGCTGGAGTCCTCAGTGCCTCCCCTGCTTACAGCCCCGCCCTCTTCTGTCATATTTACCTGTGGCTGTGCTGTGGATCCGGACTGTGATGGATGCGGCCGCTGAAGCCCCCCCCCCATGACGTTAAGCCCCGCCCCCTTTATGGCCATTATGCAGATAAGCCTATGAGGCTTATGGTAAAAAGCAAACTGCTGTACGCAGTATCTTCCTCCGGCCACCAGAGGCCGCTCTCTCCTCCCAGCTGGTTCTCCTGTGTCTGGGCTAGAAGAGCCTGAAGACAGAGAAGATGGTGTCTGCAGGAAGCAAGGTACCTACACAGCAGGACATAGGGCAGGGGGAGGGGACCAAGGCCCTCCAGCTGTTGCAGAACTACTACTCCCATCATACCTGGGCAGCCATAGGCTGTCCATGCATGATGGGAGTTGTAGTTTTGCAACAGCTGAAGAGCCAAGGTTCCCTATCCCTGACATAGAGGATACATATATACAGGAGGATACATATATACAGGAGACCTACACAGGAGGATACATATATACAGGAGACCTACACAGGAGGATACATATATACAGGAGACCTACACAGGAGGATACATATATACAGGAGGATACATATATACAGGAGAACTACACAGGAGGATACATATATACAGGAGGATACATATATACAGGAGAACTACACAGGAGGATACATATATACAGGAGACCTACACAGGAGGATACATATATACAGGAGACCTACACAGGAGGATACATATATACAGGAGACCTACACAGGAGGATACATATATACAGGGGTACATATATACAGGAGGAGACATATATACAGGAGGATACATATATACAGGAGACCTACACAGGAGGATACATATATACAGGAGACCTACACAGGAGGATACATATATACAGGAGACCTACACAGGAGGATACATATATACAGGAGGAGACATACAGAGGAGTATATAGAGGATACATATATACAGGAGGATACATACAGAGGAGTATATAGAGGATACATATATACAGGAGGAGACATATATACAGGGGTACATGGAGGATACATATATACAGGAGGAGACATACAGAGGAGTATATAGAGGATACATATATACAGGAGGATACATACAGAGGAGTATATAGAGGATACATATATACAGGAGGAGACATATATACAGGGGTACATGGAGGATACATATATACAGGAGGATACATACAGAGGAATTCGGGCTGGGTGAGTAAACAAATTAATTCGCCCAGAAGGTTAGAATCGATTAGATTTTTGTAAAAATCTTAAATTAAATTTTCACAAAAAATCATTGCAGGCGGAGCAGCATGGATTGTCGGGTTGGCGGCCGGGCAAGAGGTGCAGGTCAAGCGGGCGGCGCAGAGGTGAGGTGCATGGCGGGCTTATGGCAGTGCGTGGAGTGTCGGGCCGGAGGTGAGGTGCAGGGCGGTCGGGCAGTCCACCTAACAGAGCTGCGACTGACCTGCCTGAGCTATAAATATCACGTCCTGCTCCCCTCCCGGCCACACGTGCAGGTCCCCGGTCTCTGGAGCAGGTGATATCACCACTACAGTCCCTGCGGCCTCCTTCAAAGACCGGGGACCTGCACGTGTGGCGGGGAGGGGAACTTGTGTGCCAGGGTGAGAGGAAGAGGAGGAGGGCTATGTGCACTCCTGCCCCAATCACCCCCAGCTGCCCCAGTCCCCCTAGAGTCACCCCCAGTCTGCCTCAGTGCCCCTCAATCACCCCCAGTCTGCCCCAGTCCCCCTCAGTCACCCCCAGTCTGCCCCAGTCCCCCTCCGTCATCCCCAGTCTGCCCCAGTCCCCCTTCAGTCAACTCCAACTGTCCCCAGTCCCCCTTCAGTCAACCCCAGTTTGCCCCATACACCCCCAGCTCTCCCAGTCACCCTCAGCTCCCCCAGTTTGCCCCATACACCCCCAGCTCTCCCAGTCACCCCCAGCTCCCCCAGTTTGCCCCATACACCCCCAGCTCTCCCAGTCACCCCCAGCTCCCCCAGTTTGCCCCGTACACCCCCAGCTCTCCCAGTCACCCCCAGCTGCCCCAGTTTCCCCCAGTGACCCCTCAGCTATACCCGTATTACTACTACACCCCTCATCTTTACCTGTACTACTACAGCCCACATCTGTACCTGTACTACTAATCCCCCTCATCTGTACTACTAATACACCCCTCATTTATACCTGTACTACCTCACCCCTCATCTTTACCTGTACTACTACTACTAATGCCCCTCATCTGTATTACTAATACCCTCCATATCTATACCTGTACTACCTCACCCCTTATTCACTATACCTCCACTACTACACCCCTTATTCACTATACCTCCACTACTACACCCTACCTAGATGGAGGCACCAGTGGTATGGTGGTATAAGTAACTATGTGGTGAAGGAGTGGTGATAATATTTGTTACTTATATAATGGTAATAGATGATGTGGCTATGGGGTCATAGAGCACAGTTATGGGCGTGGCTATGTCCCTCTTTCCCCCCAGCAAAAGTTGGGGGGTATGCATATATACAGGAGTACATAGAGAAGACATATATACAGAAGTATATAGATGATACATATATACAGGAGTACATAGAGGATACATCATATATCCTCTATGTACTCCTGTATATATGCATCCTCTATGTACTGCTGTATATATGTCTCCTCTGTACTGCTGTATATATGCATTGCATATTCCATCGTGAATATATATATATATATATATATATATATATATATAATGTATATACGCACACACAGGAGGAGACCTACACAGCAGTACATAGAGGATACATATATACAGCAGTACATAGAGGATACATATATACAGGAGTAGACATACACAGCAGTACATAGAGGGGACATATATACAGGAGGAGACATATACAGGAGTACATAGAGGATACATATATACAGTAGTACATAGAGGATACATATAAGTATGTGTGTTTGTTGTTTTGTTTATTATTATTTTTAATAATGGGGGGTGCACACACGAGGGGGGTGTTCTAAAAAGAGGAATGCCTATACCCACAGGACCACAGCAGTAAAAAAAAATACAGAAACCCCAGCTTTCCCAGCATCTTGTATTTGTAGTCAGTATAATGGAGGTCACCCAGCTTTTCCACCATCTTATACTCAGTATGATGGAGGTCACCCAGCTTTCCCAGCATCTTATAGTCAGTAGGATGGAGGTCACCCAGCTTTCCCACCATCTTATACTCAGTATGATGGAGATCACCCAGCTTTTCCACCATCTTATACTGCGTATGATGGAGGTCACCCAGCTTTCCCAGCATCTTATAGTCAGTAGGATGGAGGTCACCCAGCTTTCTCACCATCTTATACTCAGTATGATGTGATCACCCAGCTTTCCAGCATCATATACTCAGTACGATAGAGGTCACCCAGCATTCCTTGCATCTGTCTATGGGTACGTTCCGTGTCATCGCTGAGCCGCCCCATAGACTTATACAGGAAAGTGACTTCTGATCCCTTCACAGGGCACAGTAGGATATTTGGTCACAAATGACGAAGATGTTATAGGTAAGGGCCAGAGTGGTCCTTAAAGGATGGGCCGCCAGCCTGCTACTTATGGGCCAGTGCTGTGTGCTTGCCCCCCGGGCTAAAATTTGCCAGCCAGCCCCTGACTATCACTCTCCAAAACCTCATATATAACCATTTATGTAACCTCCAAACTTACACGTACAAAGTCTCAGTCTTTCCTTGTCTTTGGCTCTCTTAATCTATCTTGGGCAGGAGCTGTAAACGGAAAAAAGCAAAAAAAAACAAACAACAACCCTCAGCTGTCAGCCTCTCACCAGCAGCTCTCTCCTGACTCTCATAGCTTCCGGCACAGGCAGCACGATTCAGAGACGTTGCCTGTGCCAGACATCCCCAGCAGTCTCATTCATTTCCAAATGTGCCATGAAGAATGATCTGTGTCCTGAATTCCATGGAGGGCCCCAAACATCTGTGCTGTCCTGCAGTCTGTACGGGCCCCTCCACCGCGCATAAGTTATATGCCCGCCACTGTCTCATTCATCTTTGTTCCCCCTCCTCTATTCCTGCTCCCCCCCTTCCATCCCCGCTGTCCTTCTGCTAGTCCCCAATATCCTTCTTCCATCTCTGCTCTCCTTTAATTGAGAAGTCCGGCAAACATTTTTATTAAAGTATTGTATTGTCCTCCAAAAGTTATAAAAATCCCCAATATACACTTATTATGGGAAATGCACATAAAGTGCTTTTTCCCTGCACTTACTACTGCATCAAGGCTTCACTTCCTGGATAACATGGTGATGTCACTTCCTGGATATCATGGTGATGTCACTTCCTGGATAACATGGGGGTGTCACTTCCTGGATAACATGGTGATGTCACTTCCTGGATAACATGGTGATGTCACTTCCTGGCTAACATGGTGATGTCACTGCCTGGATAACATGGTGATGTCACTTCCTGGATAACATGGTGATGTCACTTCCTGGATAACATGGTAATGTCACTTCCTGGATAACATGGTGATGTCACTTCATGGATAACATGGTGATGTCACTTCCTGGATAACATGGTGATGTCACGACCCGACTCCCAGAGCTGTGTGGGCTGTGGCTGCCGGAGAGGATGATGGCAGGGGGATGCTCAGTGTCCCTCTAGGTCCCTGTGTCCCTCAGTGTCCCCCTGCAATCATCCTCTCCAGCAGCCACAGCCGCACAGCTCTGGGAGTCGGGTCGTGACATCACCATGTTATCCAGGAAGTGACATCCCCATGTTATCCAGGAAGTGACATCACCATGTTATCCAGGAAGTGACATCACCATGTTATCCAGGAAGTGAAGCCTTGATGCAGCAGTAAGTGCAGGGAAAATAGCACTTTATGTGCATTTCCCATAATAAGTGTGAGTTGGTAATTTGTTTAACTTTTAGGGGGCAATTTAACTATGCTTGCTCTACTTCTACCATACATGCCCTCCCTCTACTATCCCTGCTCCCCCTCTATCCCTGCTCTCCTTCTTCCATCCCTGCTCCCTCTATACTGTCCCTATTCTTCCTCTATCCCTGCTCTCCCTCTTCCATCCCTGCTCCCTCTATACTCTCCCTATTCTTCCTCTATCCCTGCTCTCCCTCTTCCATCCCTGCTCCCTCTATACTGTCCCTATTCTTCCTCTATCCCTGCCCTCCCTCTTCCATCCCTGCTCCCTCTATACTGTCCCTATTCTTCCTCTATCCCTGCTCTCCCTCTTCCATCCCTGCTCCCTCTATACTGTCCCTATTCTTCCTCTATCCCTGCTCTCCCTCTTCCATTCCTGCTCCCTCTATACTGTCCCTATTCTTCCTCTATCCCTGCTCTCCCTCTTCCATTCCTGCTCCCTCTATACTGTCCCTATTCTTCCTCTATCCCTGCTCTCCCTCTTCCAATCCCTGCTCCCTCTATACTGCCCCTATTCTTCCTCTATCCCTGTTCTTTCTTTAGTATCTTTTCTCTCCCTGTACCATCCCTGTTTGCCCTACACTATTTCTAGTAATGTTTTACGACCTCCCCCCTCCGCAGGCCTTTTACCATCACTGCTCTTGTCTACATTTGTTTCTCCCATTACCTTCCCTACTCTCTCTTTGCTATCCCTTCTGTCCCTTTACCATCCCTGTTCTCACATGAATGTTAATGTTAATGCTCTTACTTTACTATCCTGGCTTTCCCTCTATCATCCCTGATGTCTTTACTCCCCCTATACAATCTCTGTTCTCCCCATACTATGACCCTCCATAATCCCTGCTCACCCTCTAACATTACTGCTCACAGTATTCCATCCCTACTCTCCATCTACCCTCTCTACTCATACTACTACATCTCATCCTTTATCATCCTTGCTGACGTTTTCCCTATTTGCTCTCCCTCTACTGCCCCTACTATGGCAGCTTTCCCTTATTGCTGCTCGCCCAATACCTTTCCTGCTCACCCTTTACTATGTCTTCCAAACGTCTACTGGTTTGTCTCCACCATCTCTGCTCTTCTCATACTGTCCTTATTCTCCCTCTATCTTCCCTGTTCTCCCTCTATCATCCTTATTCTCCCTCTATCATCCCTGTTCTCCCTCTATCATCCTTATTCTCCCTCTATCATCCCTGTTCTCCCTCTATCATCCCTGTTCTCCCTCTATCATCCTTATTCTCCCTTCTCCCTCTATCATCCTTATTCTCCCTCATCATCCCTGTTCTCACTCTATCATCCTTATTCTCCCTCATCATCCCTGTTCTCCCTCTATCATCCCTATTCTCCCTTCTCCCTCTATCATCCTTATTCTCCCTCTATCATCCCCATCATCTTCATGATACCTCATGTTGCGTGCGGTGGCACTTTTAAATGGTTAAATCTTTCTATGTGATTTGGCTGTAGATCAAGGCTGATATATGGGGGTCCGAGCAGCTGGATACGTCATTGATGGACTCGTCTAACACCAAGGGAACATCCAGCATGGAAAGCTCCTCTGATGTTTCCCCTTTGGTTTCCAACCAGTTGACAACCAAGTCGTATATTTGTCAGTAGACTGATCCTCCATTCCTACAAGTAATTCTTCCACCAAGACCAAGTTGTATTTAAGCAGAGATTTCGATTTCATAGATTTTTAAAAATTAAATTATTCCCAAGAAATGTCGGCCCCGGACCAGTCAGCCATGTGATATTTCTCAGATCAATGTGGGCAGCTCATGGGGTCAATGGTTTGTATTGGAAAGATGCTTTGCATATATTAACACAGACTTGCAGGATGATGCACATCTCCTATTTTCTCCATGTCCTTTTACATGATCGACAGGTAGTAGTGATCAGTAAAAAGACCAGTGATCAGCCGTCAGATGGGAAATTGCTCATATGTTGGCCGACAACATCTTTTGTGTAGGCTTTAATATCTCTATTGCACGTGAACACGAAAATGTGCGGCTGAATATAATGAAGTGAATAGGCTGCACAAATGTTTGCTCACTCTGGCCACATGGTTGACTGATCCTGTAAAGGCTCTATAAATGATTATTGATGTTGATCTGCCCCCCTTTTCTACGCTAATCAGACTGTGTAAAGGGGTCCTACCACACTCAGAGACTGATGCATTTATATGACACATGGGTGCCTGTTCCAAATGCCTTATCATTCCCCAGCCATCCTTCCCTATATGTGATTACAGCGCAGTTACATCCAGTGACTCACAGGGGACCTCTTCTTTGAGTCAATCACAGGTGACAATTTTTCTAATTGGAGTTGTTCACTTCTTTTTTGTTCTCTATTTGGTCCATCCATCATAAAGACTTCTGACAGCCAGGAATCCCCCTCCCTTCTATACAAACTGCCCATCTTTTTTGCCCCAGACATTAATAGTGCTCACTTTGTGCCCCCATATAATAGGACCCTCTATATTGTAATCAGCCCCCTTTGTGCCCCCATACAGTATATATGTCCCCACTTTGCCCTATATCATATATAAATCCCCTTCTTGAAGACACACAGACGAATGATCTGTATGACCAGGAATCTAGGACATGAGTTCTGGATTCTCGGGAGGACCCTGCAGCCCAGCAGAGACGTTAGGGCCCACCAGAGGACTCTCTGCGGTACTCTGACATCTGTTCTGCACTGCAGTCTGAATGGGCCGCTCCATTGTCCCGGGCTGCACAGGCTATATCTCTGCTCCTAGATAAAAAATAAATCCTGGAAGGAAATTGTTACCTTAAAGGGATTTTCCCTCTGTCATATATTCAGTAATCAGTAACTTTGTAACGAAGCGCCATAAAACAGAACTTTGAGTCACTAGTGAAGAGCACAACTCCGGAGATGGCCATGAAAATAGACAAGCTAAGAAGTGAAATTGAAAACTTTACCTTCCACAATGGAAAAAATGGCAGCCGGGGGTTTAACCATGCTCTAATCCAGTTATTTGGTCTCTTGGGTCATGGGAAATCTTCCTTCATCAACACTTGCCTATACGTCTGGGAAGATGGGGACTTCAAGAACTGGGCAGAGGCTGCTGCTAAGGATGAGGGGTGCACGATGACCAGACTGACCTACCCCCTGACCGGAAACATCACCCTGGTCGACAACCGAGGGTACGCCAAACTGGGGAGCCACGAGTCCGGAGAAATATTTGCTCAGCTGGGTAAGTGAGAGGAATATTAATACTAGATCATAAGGAGACATGACGAGGCGTCCCGTCCACTATACACAGTGTCAGCCCTCGGGGGAAGCTTCTTCTGGGTGGTTGGTGGTATGTAGCATTATTATTCTGAGGAAATCTGCAGAGAATATTGTGAGATTCCCAAGGAACAGTCCAGATGTGGGATCCCTGGGGGCTGGGTAGGCTTGGTGATCCACAACATGGAAGGATCAGTTTTATTGTTTTTTTTGTTTCTTTTCATTGTATAAATTGATTATTATTATTATTATTATTATTATTATTATTATTATTATTATTATTATTGTTATTATTAATATTTCTATGGGAAGTGCAGATTTAGATGCCCACATTACAAGACCTGATTGCGGGTATAATAGATCCCTATGATGCTTTCACTTAGGTCATCAGACGGGATAATATAGGAGTATTATGGGTAAGTATTATTAATGTATTGTGGTTTTCAGGTAATTTGCTTCCTCTGGGTAACGCTGTGGAATGGAGCAAAGGATTTGGACTGGTGGAGAGAATTGTCCGAGCAGAAAGTAAAATAAAACATTCTGACTTCATTGTCCCAGTTTTTGTCTACAGGTAAGAGAAGCACAGAGAAATCCATGGACAGGTCAGACTTCAGGGGTGCTACCCCACCCCCCTCCCCCCAATGACACTGTAAATCTTTAACATTAAACACATGAATCGTAATTAGTCTTGAGCGAGCACTTATGCTTGAGCACTGGTTACTTGACTCGAGTGACAAGCCCCATTGAAATCTATGGGAGACTTAAAGTGACTCTGTACCCACAATCTGACCCCCCAAACCACTTGTACCTTCGGATAGCTGCTTTTAATCCAAGATCTGTCCTGGGGTCCGTGCGGCAGGTGATGCAGTTATTGTCATAAAAACAACTTTTAATCCGGCAGCGCTGTGTCTAACGGCCGGGGCTTACATTTGTATATGTATTAGGCTGGCACCACCTCTCAGTCCCTCCTCCCCACCCTCCTCATCATTAGGAATGCTCCAGGAACATTTACTGCTGTTTGAGCTTTGCACAGGTGTATTAACGATCCAGCCCATGTGCCGGGCTGCCACAGGTGGGGAATAGGAAGCAATCTGCCTGGAGCATTCCTAATGATGAGGTGGGCGGGGAGGAAGGACAGAGAGGGTGTGCCAGCCTAATGCATATACAAATGTAAGCCCCGGCCGTTAGACACAGCGCTGCCGGATTAAAAGTTGTTTTTATGGCAATAACTGCATCACCTGCCGAACGGACCCCAGGACAGATCTTGGAGTAAAAGCCGCTATCCGAAGGTACAAGTTGCTTTATTTCACATCTACTGTTGATTTAGATAGTTATAGTGACAGGTACACTTTAATTACTGGACTATATATATCACGCTGATCGCCTTTTATAGACTTTTACCATCCGTGTGAGGCTTCATTGTGATCTGAGCGGTGAGGTAACTGATGGCTCTAGACCCTGGGAATGTTATTGCGGATGACGTAGAGGAACAATTTGGTGCTTTAGGCTTTTATGGTGAATCCATGGAGAATATAACACCACAGGAAAGACACCAGATTTCACAATAAAGTAGATTTTACAGACGGGAGCTGCTTTGATGCCACTGATCAGACTGGTTTCTTCTTTAATAGTGTAAAGATGGGGGTCAACCCTCATGAGGCCAAGGAGATAAAAAGTTTGCTACTCACCGCGGCAAAAGTTACCGGTAAGGATGAAGCATGTGACCTGCTGATATGTCCTATAGAGAGGGGAGCTAAGGATGAAGCATGTGACCGGCTGATATGTCCTATAGAGGGGGGGGGGAGCTGAGAATGAAGCATGTAACCTGCTGATATGTCCTATAGAGCACGGGGAGCTGAGGATGAAGCATGTAACCTGCTGATATGTCCTATACAGAGGGGGGCTGAGGATGAAGCATGTGACCGGCTGATATGTCCTATAGAGCACGGGGGGCTGAGGATGAAGCATGTAACCTGATATGTCCTATAGAGCACGGGGGGCTAAGAATGAAGCATGTAACCTGCTGATATGTCCTATAGAGCACAGGGAGCTGAGGATGAAGCATGTAACCTGCTGATATGTCCTATAGAGCACAGGGAGCTGAGGATGAAGCATGTAACCTGCTGATATGTCCTATAGAGCACGGGGAGCTGAGGATGAAGCATGTAACCTGCTGATATGTCCTATAGAGCACAGGGAGCTGAGGATGAAGCATGTAACCTGCTGATATGTCCTATAGAGCACGGGGAGCTGAGGATGAAGCATGTAACCTGCTGATATGTCCTATAGAGCACAGGGAGCTGAGGATGAAGCATGTAACCTGCTGATATGTCCTATAGAGCACGGGGAGCTGAGGATGAAGCATGTAACCTGCTGATATATCCTATAGAGCACAGGGAGCTGAGGATGAAGCATGTAACCTGCTGATATGTCCTATAGAGCACGGGGAGCTGAGGATGAATCCTGTTACCTGCTGATATGTCCTATAGAGCACAGGGAGCTGAGGATGAAGCATGTAACCTGCTGATATGTCCTATAGAGCACAGGGAGCTGAGGATGAAGCCTGTAACCTGCTGACATGTCCTATAGAGGGGAGGGGGCTGAGGATGAAGCATGTAACCTGCTGATATGTCCTATAGAGCACAGGGGGCTGAAGATGAAGCATGTAACTTGCTGATATGTCCTTTAGAGCACAGGGAGCTGAGGATGAAGCATATAACCTGCTGATATGTCCTATAGAGGGGGGGGAGGAGCTGAGGAGGAAGCATGTAACCTGCTGATATGTCCTATAGAGGGGGGGGGGAGCTGAGGATGAAGCATGTAACCTGCTGATATGTCCTATAGAGGAGGGGGGCTGAGGATGAAGCATGTAACCTGCTGATATGTCCTATAGAGCACGGGGAGCTGAGGATGAAGCATTTAGCCTGCTGATATGTCCTATAGAGGGGGGAGCTGAGGATGAAGCATGTAACCTGCTGATATGTCCTATAGAGCACAGGGAGCGGAGGATGAAGCATGTGACCTGCTCATATGTCCCAATAGTGCACGGGGCGTTGAGGATGAAGGTAAGTTTCTCACCTTCATCCTCATGACCTGTTTCGGGATATTGGCAGTTTATTTGATATGCTAATGAGGTGTTTTGGTGCACAGGGGGTGGCAATACCATCCCCAGTGCACCAAGCTACCCCACTTCTCCTAATAAGTATTGGGGGTGGCATTCTGCTAATTTTAGTTACAAAGGGGTGGGTGGGCTTGCCATACTGATTAGAGCACTGAGGGTGGTAGCCCGACCCCCAGTGCACGAAAACACCTCATTAGAATATTAAATATACTGCTAATACCCCAAAAATGACATTGAAAATGAAGGTAAATAACTTACCATGGTCCTTAGCGCCCTGTGCCTTTAATAGGTTCTCCTGCGCATGTTTGAGATCTCTTACAAGAAAAGGAAAGTAAATGTAGAAAGAATTACAGTTCAATTGAAGGTGTCTCTGATTCTGACCAAACCTAATGACCTTACCATCATCTCTGCAGTAGTGTCCAGGGTTATTAACAAGCAGAAAGCCCCTGTAAGATCCACAGCTAGTGTCCACCCTGGAATAATTCCCATCTGCTTCATTCACAGGGATTTACCCCCTTATTGTCCTCACCTTCAAGACAAATGGAAGCCTGACCGACACCATGGCGGCATTCAGGGACATGGGAGCCGAGAAGATATTCGCATTTGAAAACTACACCCAGGAAGACTGTAGTAAATTAAGAGGAAGACATGAAGAAGTCCTGAAGTTCTTATCTGAGGTTACTGAGGAGGTGCTGTTCCGAATCAACCATTCCCGGGATCCAGAGAGAGAAATGAAGGAACGGAAACAATTTGTGCTAAACTATGTACATGACCGAGATAAGCAGTCACAGGTGGACGAGATGGAGAAACAGCGGCTAAGGGATAAAAACGAGCAGATGGCCCAACTCAAGGAACATCAGGAGGCGCTAGAGAGGCAGAAAGAGAGGATAAATAGGGAGATGGTGGATGAGCTATGGAGGAAACAGGAACAGTTCCGAAGGATGAACCTGGCTGACCAGGCCAGACAAGAAGAGGAACTCAAGGAGCGGAGGGCCAGGAGTGAGAGGAGAAATAAATGGAATCGTATGTTTCGACAGTAACATTCTAGACAATGAGATGAGCTTCATCTTATCACAGTCCACTACCTTACCTGATGCTTCCCATTTACTGTGTTCTGGATGGATCCCAGGAGAGCTCTCCATTCTGAATGTGCTGAGCTAATCCCCAATCCAGTATAAAAATAGAGGGCTGCCAATGGTCCCAAAAACCCTCAGGGGTAACAGAAGATGCCAGGAGCCTGAAGGGTGTCAACAAAGCCTTATCCCATCATGAACTTGGACCAATTTCCAGATGCTTTAAATGTGTCAAAATATGTGTATGATGGAATAAAAGGTCATCGATATACTGCAGGCTCCTGGCATCTTAATCCAGGTCAGCACGTGGGAAAAATTGTCCCCATTTTGGGTCAGAACGGTCAGGTACAACAGAGGCGAAGCCCGATTAGATCCAGAATCAATACAGAGACTAAAAACCTGAAACATCTTCACAGTTCTCTCAATGTCATGTCTCATATGCACCACCAAGCTGAGTGCAGGACTGGTCTATCAGAGCCTGCTTATTGGTGGATGCAGTATTGCACTATGGGAGCGTCAGGTATCATAATAGTAGCAAAAGAGAATCCAGTCGATCCATCCATGATCCGAGAGATCCATCCGTGATCCAAGAGATCCATCCATGATCCGAGCAATACATCCATGATCCGAGAGATCCATCCATTATCCAAGAGATCCATCCGTGATCCAAGAGATCCATCCGTGATCCAAGAGATCCATCCATGATCCGAGCAATCCATCCATGATCCGAGAGATCCATCCGTTATCCAAGAGATCCATCCATGATCCGAGAGATCCATCCGTGGTCTGCCCCGGTGTAAATCTGTCACCACGTGATGTCATTCTTAATCAATAAAAATTTTTTAAATCTCCTCTGGTGCTCTGGATCACTTTGTCATTGTTATTATTGTATTTCTGACCAGATGCTTCTTGTCATTTAAGGGAACTATCAGCAGCTTAGAAGAATCCAACCTGCTGATATGTCCCATTGCACAGGAGAGGATGTTATGTCTCTTATCTTCCTCCTCAGTGCCGTTACGGTGCAGTTAGTCGTGTTCCTCATGGTCCTGTGAGACCCCTAGAAGATGGACACCCATTAGGAACACTGCCCATCCCCATAGCACCGCCCTGGTCCACCCGCGGCTGGCCCGTTGCATTCATTATCGTTAGAAAGGAGTGGAACGGCCAGGGGCGGATGGGTGCTATCAGGGTGGGCAGTACTCCTAACGGCCCCACCGGTTCTCCTAATGGTCTCACCGGTCAGTGGGGAACACGACTAACTGCACTGGAACAGTGCCAAGGGACATAGTTAGAATCGTCTAACCTGCTGATAGTTTCTCTTTAAATGGTGTCAACTTCTAAACTCCACAATGGATGTTCAATCACTGCAACCAGCCTGAAAAAGTCTCTGCTACATTATGTGTATGATTGCTTCTGTGGTAACACATGGAAACAGCACAAAGTGTCACATAAGTTTCTAAAGTGAAACAGGGACATCTATCGCCCTGACAGGTGCTCCTGTTTGCAGTAAACTACCTGGAATAGGGAATTCTCCTTAGGCTGTGCTCATTTTTATGTGGTTTTGATACAATCTCAGCTAAATTATGGTAAAATTGTACCATTTCACTAAAAACACATACAATATGCGCCATGTGCGAACACTGTCTTAGAAACACAGACAATAGAACACAATGGCCGCCTTCAAGAGGGCATATATCATGGTAAATGTGGCGGGGGGGGGGGGCAGGCCACGCCTCCTACCTGCATTGCTGGTTTGATCGCTTAATGCTGACAATCCTCTCAATGCTGACACCCCCAACATCCAGGCAACATTATTTTATTTGTGGTCCGGGCTCCAGGCTAATGCCACGGCATCATCCAGTGTTAGAGTCTGTGCACACTACGGAATACGCGCAAAGACTTCAAGCGGATTCCGACGCATGGCCTCCACTTGAAGTTCCGCCCATCCCATAGAATCAATGATATTCGCCAACTAATTCTGCTGTCTGCCCAAAAGAATTGACATGTCAATTTTTTGGGCGGACAGCGGAATGTGCATTCTCATCCAGTTCTTTGGCTTCACAGGTCACGGTTAGAGATAATCGAACAGCAGAAAATCTCAGGTTCTATAGAACTTAAACCTTGTCGAACCTTCCGCATTTGATTCCCGATGCCTTCCCGGTCTGTGGGGAAGGAGGAGACAGCTCAGGTACCTCATGGAATTCTGGGATACAGCTTATTACCTAGTCTGAATCCCAGAATTCCAGGCGGTACCCGGGCTGTCTCCTCCCTCCCCACGGATCGGGAAGGCATCGGGAATCAAAGGAAGAAGGTTCGACAAGGTTTAAGTTCTATAGAACCTGAGATTTTCTGCTGTTTGATCTCTAGTCATGGTAAGTTGGCTTTCCTCAACAGCTGTAAGTACGTATGCGAGAATGGGAGGTACAAGACCTGGACAGATTCTGATAATACCGATAAGGGTCACACAGTGGAGAGGGTCTCCTACCCCCTGACCCAGAACATCACCCTGGTGGACAACCGCCTCTTCGGCTTCATCGGAGGCTACGAGACTGGAGAGATCTTTGCTCAACTGGGTGAAAAGGAAAGATGACGTGTGATCTGATGGGGGAGAGCTGGGGCGTATGTGGATGACCTGTTGATGACCTGTGGATGACCTCTGGATGACCTGCAGTTTATACTTTGCTCTTAAAGGGAATATTTTTTTTTTTACTGATTAGATCCAGATACTGAAACATTTTCTTTTTTTTTGTGATTTTCTGATTGTAATTTTTTTGTACATTATTATGGGGGCTGCGATCATGCCTGAGCTGTAACAGCACTAAGTGATATGCTTTGCAGCAAACCCCATGCACATACACAACAACAGACGGAAGTTGTCTCACTAGCCTGAACATTAAGGGTTTCTGAGCATGCTCTGTGACCTCTGTGAGATCATTCCACTGGGAGGGGGAGGCTGAGCTTTGAGCTTCATTTATTGCTATCTCTGTTTAGCTTTACCTTTCACTGTAATGCCATACAAATCCCTTCTCAGAACAGGAAGTTTCAGCCTAGTTTAGGCTTAGTGGTATGAATGGAAACTGCAAGATTTCAGAGAAATACATATATATATACATTGTCATGGAGCCAGATGATACCATCTTCTTCTCTGATGTGCAGCTTTGTCTTGTAGGCAATTTATTGCCCTTGGATGAACCAGTGAAGTGGACCAAGAAGTACGAGCTGATCAACAGGATCAATGAAGCCAGAAATAGTGTCTAAAGCTCAGACTTTGTGGTTCCAGTCCTTGTCTCCAGGAGACTCTGTGTCCCCGACAGGCAGTGATTGCTAAGACACAAGTATATAAATAAGATGTCACAGGTCTGGGCAGGGGTAGCCTCACAGAGCCAACTGGATATATCATTTCCCATCCTCCTCCTTCCATCCCCTGGCCCATATGAGTTTATGAACGTGTATTGAGATGGCAGCTAAGACAAAAGGAATAGAGAAACCTACAAAGCTATAATACCTAGAGAATGGAAGGTGGCTGAAGATGTGTGAATTATACACGGTGCAAAAATCCCTACAGTCTGCTTGTCTACACTACAATACAATAGATAGATCCAATACAGGGAGAGAAGGGGTTACTGGTGCACCGGGTCTGCACGCTGCTATGTGAGCTGAAAGGAAAGAAACAGCAGCAGCAGCACAGCAAAGAAAGGGTTACACTGACCGAGAAGCTAAAGGGGGATACGGAGAATACACTGCAGCTATACAGCAGTAAGTGCACTGATATTTACACACGGTCAGCTGCCCAGAGGGTTATTGGAGAGATGAGATGGAAACTTAGATTTACCTAGGACCAGTGAGAATCAGCAGACTGGCTCAGACAGGACTCACTTACTGTCACTCTCTATCTCTCACACTCTGTCTCTCTCTGTCTCTCACCCTCTGTCTTTCTATCTGTCTATCTCTCTCTCTGTCTCTCACCCTCTGTCTTTCTATCTGTCTCTCTCTGTCTCTCACCCTCTGTCTTTCTATCTGTCTGTCTGTCTCTCGCCCTCTGTCAGTCTGTCTGTCTCTCTCTCTCTTTCACTCTCTCTCTGTCTCACCACTTATGATAAATATGTAATGGACACTTATATATGATGTATTTACTAATATTATATCCTATGATAATCAGTGGGAATGGTGGAGCTCCCCATAGAGTTTCCTATATTACGAGCCCCTTACTTACATGACCTGCCCTCCCCATTGTAGATGCTTTCTATGTTCCCTCCATATTACGGTTTATACCTCATTATTTTCTAGGGTTGCTGCCTGTCCTTATGCTGCCTGTCCTTATGCTGCCTGTCCTTATGCTGCCTGCTCTTATGCTGCCCGTCCTTATGCTGCCCGTCCTTATGCTGCCTGTCCTTATGCTGCCTGTCCTTATGCTGCCTGCTCTTATGCTGCCCGTCCTTATGCTGCCTGTCCTTATGCTGCCTGTCCTTATGCTGCCCATTCTTACGCTACCCGTTCTTACGCTACCTGTACTTATGCTACCCTCTTTTATGCTGCCCGCTCTTATGCTGCCCGCTCTTATGCTGCCCCTCCTTATGCTGCCCGTCCTTATGCTGCCCGTTCTTATGCTGCCTGTCCTTATGCTGCCCGTCCTTATGCTGCCCGTTCTTAGGCTGCCCGTCCTTATGCTGCCCGTTCTTAGGCTGCCCGTTCTTATGCTGCCCGCTCTTATGCTGCCCGTCCTTAGGCTGCCCGTTCTTAGGCTGCCCGTTCTTATGCTGCCTGCTCTTATGCTGCCCGCTTTTATGCTGCCTGCTCTTATGCTGCCTGCTCTTATTCTGCCCGTCCTTATGCTGCCCGTCCTTATGCTGCCTGCTCTTATTCTGCCCGTCCTTATGCTGCCCATTTTTAGGCTGCCCGTCCTTATGCTGCCTATCCTTATGCTGCCAGTTCTCATGACATCTCTTCATTTGCTGTCTGTTCTCATGCTGCCCGTTCTTATGCTGCCCGTTCTTATGCTGCCCGTTCTTATGCTGCCCGTTCTCATGCTGCCCGTTCTCATGCTGCCCGTTCTCATGCTGCCCGTTCTTATGCTGCCCTTTTCCATAATACAGGTTGTAAGGTTAAATCTTGTCTTTCAGCACAGATAAAACAGTAACAGCGGATGAAGAAGGAGAACTGAAGTGTTACAGATCTCTGAGACCATCACAGGTAACCGCAACGACTCCGGACTATACTGGGTCAGACCAACTACCCCGGGAGCCATCGGTGCCACCTCTTCCCCCATCTTACAGATCTAAATAATTTTAATTAAAACAAACCAGACAGTAATTACGGTCCGGCACTTACAGGACATTGACAACCCGGCATCACCTATCGTGAATTTAGGAAATTAATGTAATATGATGCAATAAAATAATGATGGCCGTGCTTGTTGGGTGGGATTGGACTCTCTACACCCTCACGCAGGTTTTCCTTAAGGGTGCGTTCACACATACATGATCCGCAGCAGATTTGCAGCTTCAAATCTGGGCCATCAAATCTGCTGCAGATCCTGTAGGTGTGAATGCACCCTAAAGGGGAATTCCGTCCATTAATAAAACCATGCAGCCGGCAGGGGAAATTTCATAACAAGTAGGAACTTATCTCTCCCCATGTCCATGGTTAGTGGTGGGACCGGCCTTGGGACCCCCACCAGAAGTCATTTTTCCCCGAGTTGTGATGACTCGATGGAAAATGCCTTTCCCGAATGATGGACTGGCCACTCAGCCAATCAGTAACTGGAGAGATGTCCCGCCCCAGTCACTGACTGGCTGATCAGCCTGTCCATCAGCCAGGTCATGACGTATGCAGCGTTTGATACATCTAAATGGAAACCATCAACAGTTTAGATGAACCTACCTGCTGATATCACGAGGCGCTGAGGATGAAGGTAAATTTTCTTAGGTTAGATTTGTTTCCCTTTAAAAAGAAGATGTAGATCAGCTGTTCCAGCACAAAGTGACACAACAATCTTGATGGTTCCAGTTCTTAGCAGAGGCACAGAAGCTTCATGGTTAACTAGAGTAACTAGAGTTTAGACCGCTCAACCCTGCAGACTGGATTCAAGTTCCTGTTCTTTCACGGGAGCCTTCATCCTACAGTAGCCATGCCACATCACACAGGTCCCAACCCCTTCTAGTACTTTCCGCCTCACGTCTGCTCCCAAGTATCTTACTGTAAACGTTCCCTCCATATTGTAGATTAAAAAATTATTTCCTGGCTGAAAAGAAAAGTCTTAGACTAGCTTAAGACTATAATAGGAATACTCACCTGCCCCGATGCCCCGCATCTAACTGGATTGTCCTCTTCTCCAGTTGCTCATACTGGGGGGAGGGGGAGGGGGGTTTGACACCTTTTTTTAGGTATGAAGTGTACAGCACTGTCCAGTAATATTACTATGGCACAGGTGATATACAGTAATGTTGGTCCCTCTCTCCAACACTCCATTAGAGAGCGGGGAAGTCTTTAGATTAGACACTGAGGGGGACAGCCGAATATTCTAAGAGGTACAAGCCTTTTAGAGAACCCGGCCGGCGCTGTGGCCCTGTGTAACAAATCTGCACTTGTGAGCAGACATAAATCATGATAACTCAGGCGCATGATGAGGCCACGCCTCCTCACCCCCTTGCTACGCCGCTCCTGTCTCCCCATTGGGCACGTGGAGGATACGGCAGGTATATGACAAGGAGAATGGGGGGATCTGGGCCTTCTCCCTGGGATACGCCCCGGCTGCAGCATATACTGCGGGCTATAAACTGTTTATCTCTCAGCTGTTCACCATAGACATAAATGACTCACAGAGCTTCTACCAGGCTCCACTATCAGGGCCACAATGTTGACCCAGTGTTTCAGAAAGTTTCAGGTTTTAGGTACCAGTCTCCTACTACAGCTCATGACTCCGATAGTGTTATCACCTATCACAGCTCATATCCTCTGGTTTTGATAGTTGCTGTGCTCACCCACCATCCCCCAAACCAGTATAAGCCAACCCCAACTGCTTTGGAACTAACTACAGAAGGCCAATGGCAACTTCAGCCATATCACATTATAACCAACGTACACTACACAACCATCAGCCTAAATCATATTAGTCCTGAACACTAATAGTCTTTTGTTAGCCATATGTCATATGTCCGTAACAAACCAAGTCCTCATCGAGGTCCAGCAGTGATTCTGGACTCCATTTCCAAGAATTCATTTGCTCTCCCAGTAGTCACTTCTTTCACACTGGTTTTGCCATCACACTGACTGGCAACCTTAGGGTTCTCCACCTCCACAGTAAGATACTTCAGGTTATTCTCTCCCTACAGCTGGACCTGCTGGCTCCATAGTGAGAGGGTCAGGCCCATAGAAGTCAGGTCAAGCACCTACCATAACTTCATGTATGAAGCACAAGATCTAGCTGGACGAGCTCTGTCTGTCCAGGCCCTATACAAAGGTATTATGTATAAGATCTGGCTGGACGAGCTCTGTCTGTCTTGGCCCAGGTATTATATATAGGATGCATCTGGAGGAGCTCTGTCTGTCTTGGCCCTATACACAGGCATTATCTTTAGGATCTGGCTGGAGCCAGCCATAGCGCACACACAGCCTGCTAAAGCCATAGTGCGGTGTCCCACCACTGGTGTTTCTCTTGTGCACCTGTCCTAAAGTTCGCACTAAGGTTAAGTGGTGGATGAAGTGTTTAGTTTCCCCACTAGGTGTCACTGTTGTTTTTATATATCTTTCTTTGCACAGCTGAGGAAGGTAATGGGTTAAAGAGGATCTGTCAGAGCCCGGCCGACCCCCTCTAGAGACCCTTATACTTACCCCGTACACAAAGTCCCGCTCCTGGAGCAGCTCCCGCCGCCGAGATATTATCGTGGGAAGCCCGGCATGCGCGCATCAGAGAGCAGTCCGACGCTCATAGAGCATGAATGGAGCTGTCATTTTCTATGAGCGTCGGACTCATCTCTGATGCGCGCGCACGTTGATATGCGCGGCTCCAGGAGTGGGACTTTGAGTACGGGGTAAGTATGAGGGTCTCTAGTGGGAGGGTTGGCCGGGCTCTGCCCTGGCACGGGGGGGGGGGGGGGGGGGGTGACAGGTTCCCATTGAATGTTTTTGTACTATCCGACAAGTGCTGACCACTAGTAGGTGCTCTTTCTTCCCTGACCTATGCTGTCTGTCCTCTCTTGCATGCACATAGCCCTATAGGAGGAATTAGCTCCATGTGGGAGAAAGTGTGAGGCGTTAGTTGTTGGAGGTCAGTGAGGTCGGGTACAGGAGAGACTAGCTCTGACTGAGATCGTTTTTACACCAGTTACTGCTACCTATGCAGGGCTAAGCTAAAAGTAGGAGAGAGCAGCCACAAAGGAATACCCTAGCCCACACCAGGAACTCTTCTAAAAAGTGCAGGGCAGACTCCTGAAGAAAGAGGAGTGGACTCCAGTAGGACAAAGCTACCGTTATCTAAGAGGTCTATGTATGCTACTGTGCAGTGCAGGTCAACTGGGAAAACTTGGGCACCTTGCCACACTCAGATAAGCGGTGACTGGGACTCGTACTACACTAGCAGGATGAGTGGCTCACAGCTGCAGGCCAGAAGGCAGTCAGACACAGGTCTAAAGGTGAGTACGAGGATTACTTTACTACTTAGTTATTCACACTACAGTTCTGGCAGAGTACAGAATCTACACTGGGCAAGGGCTCCTCTGGCAAACTCCTCTCCTCTTCTCTCTACCTCTACCATGCACTACAACTACTTCTATTCAAGCTTCTAGTCTTTCCAAGCACCTACTTCAAAGCACTAAGTCAGCACTCAAGTCTGTGTCAAGATTATTACTGTCTACAGAGTGTGTACTGTTATCCTGTCAAGGTTCTACAGTAAATTGTTATATTTTTATATCATATGCCAGCACTCTGTCTACCTCTGTTCACACCAGCAGCTATACACACACCACCGCACACCTTGGGTTATTTGTCCCCTTCTCTGTGGGTGGCGGTACCGACATCCCGTGTGGGTCAGTTACCTGCTGCATTCTAGGTTGCTGTGACAAGAGCCCAAGGGACCCGCAACAAACCCTGAAGGTTACTGACATAAACCGGCCATATACTAAGCAGGTATCAACATCACACCTGTGCTGGACTAGCACTAGCGTCACGACAAATAACATCACTGGTCGAGTAGCAACAATGCAGTAGCTCCCACACAGCCTGCTGCAGCCATAGCATACACACACACAGCTTGCAGTAGGCATAGCGCGCACACACATATATACACACACACACAGCCTGCTGCAGCCATAGCACAAACATACACAGCCTGCTGCAGCCATAGTGCACACACACAGCCACACAGCCTGCTGAATGCGTAGCACTAACATACATACACAGCCTGCTGCAGCCATAGCACGCACATACACAGCCTGCTGCAGCCATAGCACACACATACACAGCCTGCTGCAGCCATAGCACACACACAGCCACACAGCCTGCTGAAGCCATACCACAAACATACATACACAGCCTGCTGCAGCCATAGCACATTCACACACACAGCCTGCTGCAGCCATAGCACACACACACACACTCACACAACCTGCTGCAGCCTTAGCACACACACACACAGCCTGCTGCAGCCATAGCACACACACACTCACACAACCTGTTGCAGCCTTAGCACACACACACACAGCCTGCTGCAGCCTTAGCACACACACAGGCACACACTGCCTGCTGCAACCATAGCGCACGAACATACACACAGACTGCTGCAGCCTTAGCACACACACAGAGCCTGCTGCATCAGAGTGCGTGCACACACACACACACACACACACACACACAAACACACACACACACACAGCTTGCTGCATCCATAGCACACTGAAGAAAAAGACACAATCTTCTCCCAGAGGCCACTGCCAGGTGTATGGAGCTCAGTCAGGGAAGTTTATTACACATAGCTACTGATACTTGTACACAAATCACAATAGAGATCACAAGCCTCCAGGGTTCAAAGTCATTCCCTGAGCAATAACAAGGAAGGGAAAATAAGAAAAAGCCCAAGACGTCCCATCCTATCTCTTCATTTGAACTTTGTATACAATATAATTCAGGCTGGAGAAGACTTAGCAGATCAGTCATGGAGATCAGAGAACTAACACAATACATCAAAGGCTTCAGCTTAGACCGGTGTGAGCGTGGTGGTCGGGTCTATGAGCGCATCCTGCTGCAGCTCTTCGGTTTCTTGGGTCACGGTAAATCGTCCTTCATTAACAGCTGTAAGTACGTCCTGGAGGATACGGACTATGTGAACCATGCGGGGGCGGACATGTCTGATGCCGGACGCACCAGAGCCAGGGTATCCTACAAGCTGACAGACTGCATCACCCTGGTGGACAATCGTGGCTGTGCAAAGATGGACAGCTATGAGACCGGAGAAATATTCGCTCAGCTCGGTAAGTGAAGTCCAGAGAGTGTGCCAACATATCAAACAACTGGTGTGTGGGCATCCAATCCGGAGCTAAGCTTTAGGTCACATGGGCAGTTTTGTTACAATGTTGTCATGTATAGAAGCCGTATTGTTGAGCACAATGCACACGACTCCTATTTCCAAAAGAAAAATAATCCAGCAGCTGTCCGGTTAAAACTGACGGGCAAGAGAAATCCATAAAAGAAAAAAATTATTAATTTTGTTTCACTTTTCACACCATTCTTTCTCTTTTTTTCCCACTAAGGCTGGGTTCACACTACATTTTTTTCATCCATTCTTTTAAAAATTTCGATTACATAAAAAAAAAGATCAAAACACATTGCTTGTTTTTTTACGTACCCAAAAACATGGTCAACCACATTTTGGTGTACACTAAAAAGGATGCGTCTTGATCCGTTTTGATTTTATTTTTTTTAATAATGGAAGCCAATGCAAAAAGCGATTAAAAAAGGACTCACACAAATGCAGCCACTTTTCCATCTGTTTTTTTTATTTATTTTTTGTAAAAAGGGATGAAAAAAACATAGTGTGAATCCAGCCTTATATAGAGGAGTGATATCTCCATTTTATTATGCCGTGACCAAGGCTACACGGCATGCCAAAACGCGTCTACGTTTCTGAGCCTCTCTGTACTGTCACAATGGGCAAAGGTTATTGTTCTGAGCCTCTTGGTATAGTCACAATGGTCTGAGGTGTTAGTTCTGAGCCTCTTGGTATAGTCACAATGGTCTGAGGTGTTAGTTCTGAGCCTCTTGGTATAGTCACAATGGTCTGAGGTGTTAGTTCTGAGCCTCTTGGTATAGTCACAATGGTCTGAGGTGTTAGTTCTGAGCCTCTCTGTACTGTCACAATGGGCAAAGGTTATTGTTCTGAGCCTCTCTGTACTGTCACAATGGGCAAAGGTTATTGTTCTGAGCCTCTCCTTGGGGTCACAATGGAAAGAGGTATTTTGGTTGTAAACTTTTCTGTGTGGTCATGATGGACTGAAGTGTTGGTTCTAAACCCTTTTGTGGTCCCAATGGGCCGGGGGTTGGGTTTTAGCCCCCTATTGTTTGCTGTTGACTTGTGAAACATTTCTGTATCTTGCAGCCAACATTTTACCCTTGGATGAGCCTGTGGAGTGGAGCAGAGGATTACGACTAGTAGACAGGATTGTGGAATCAGAGCAAAATGTCCGGTCTTCAGATTTCATCTTTCCATTGTTCCTCTATAGGTAATTACATCATTGGGTCCACTCCTGCTAAATGGTGGAATGGGCGGAGGGGGGGGGGGGGGGGGTCAGGAGAATCACCTCCAGGATATATAACAAAGTCTTGGTCTTAGTGTACAGTATGTCAGAAGTCCATTACAAATCAGCACCTTGTATCCTGTGGGCTTGGGGCCCATTGACCCCGCGTAGTGGGAGCACCGCATTAAGAAACACCATGGGAGGTAGAATTCATGTGGTTTTCATGGAGAACCTGACATAAAATATTGGAATCTGCATGAAAATAAGTCCTGGTTAGTCACGATAAACTTTTGACATTCTTGTGACCGTGATTTAGTTGGAGATTCAGTCCAGTCTGATATTCATAGATACCATCACTATGACCATGATCAGTAGCACAACCATGGCTAACACCTCCTCCTCCTTACCCTCCTCTCTCCCACTATCTATCTCATAGCCAACATCACTGCCATCATCATTGTCTTCATCATCCTTCCATAACCCTTGGAGGTGGTGGTGATGGGAGGGAAGGTCAAAGGGTCTTACTCCAGTATCACAACCAACAGAGCCAGCGATGAATAAATAGCTCTAAAAAAACTTCATTAAAGGCAAGCTGATAGGTCTATACAGCACCCCACCGCATGCAGGGTAAATATCCTGGGAGATGTGGTCACTGTCCTCCTAGTAGGGATCAGTATGGCCGTGTGGCTCCCTATGCTTCTTGGTCCCTTTGGTCTCTTTGGTCTGGCTCATCGTCCATCCCTATATCCAGGGCTAGGCAGAAATATTAGATAGGTTCCAGGGATCTGGGAGCGGAGCCTCAGCCATCTGGGCACTGGGCTCCAGCAGATCACTATATAAGATCTCCACATCTGGAGCAGCACATTGTGGTCACATATTAGACAGGGGGCTTTGGGCTTGTTCCTTGGTGAGGAAGGTTCGGTGCAATATGGCGGCAAGATCGGCGTAAGGGAGTTATTACTAAAACTATTGCAGGGGAGAAGTTTATAGGATTGTGTCTGATCAAAGATGACGATGTCTTGTGTCCTCATTAGTGTCTGAAGCGGAACGTTCTGCGTTTGATTCCCTGCAGCAGCATAAGTTAGCTGCCACTATAGGGAGTCCTGGAGTCCATGGATACAGTTACAGACTGTCCACCCCAGTGCGACATCCAACTTATGCTGCTGCGGGGCTTTCCACAGGCTCACTCAACACTAATCCTGATCCGTCTGTATTTACAGCATAAAGAAAGGAATTCATGAATCTGAAGCCAAAGATTTGGAGAAACTTCTCAAGACGGCTAAAAAGCTGACAGGTAAGAATAAACCTCAATAACCATCAATGATTCATAGATAGATAGATAGATAGATAGATAGATAGATAGATAGATAGATATGAGATAGATAGATAGATAGATAGATAGATAGGAGATAGATAGATAGATAGGAGATAGATAGATAGATAGATAGGAGATAGATAATAGATAGGAGATAGATAGATAGGAGATAGATAGATAGATAGATAGATAGATAGATAGGAGATAGATAGATAGATAGGAGATAGATAGATAGGAGATAGATAGGAGATAGATAGATAGGAGATAGATAGATAGGAGATAGATAGATAGATAGATAGATAGATAGATAGATAGATAGGAGATAGATAGATAGATAGATAGATAGATAGATAGATAGATAGATAGATAGATAGGAGATAGATAGATAGGAGATAAATAGATAGGAGATAGATAGATAGATAGATAGATAGATAGATAATAGATAGATAGATAGATAGATAGATAGATAGATAGATAGATAGATAGGAGATAGATAGATAGATAGGAGATAGATAGATAGATAGATAGATAGGAGATAGATAGGAGATAGATAGATAGATAGATAGATAGATAGATAGATAGATAGATAGATAGGAGATAGATAGATAGGAGATAGATAGATAGATAGATAGATAGGAGATAGATAGATAGGAGATAGATAGATAGATAGATAGATAGGAGATAGATAGATAGATAGATAGATAGATAGATAGATAGATAATAGATAGATAGATAGGAGATAGATAGATAGATAGATAGGAGATAGATAGATAGATAGATAGATAGATAGATAGATAGATAGATAGGAGATAGATAGATAGATAGATAGATAGATAGATAGATAGGAGATAGATAGATAGATAGATAGATAGGAGATAGATAGATAGATAGATAGATAGATAGATAGGAGATAGATAGATAGGAGATAGATAGATAGATAGATAGGAGATAGATAGATAGATAGGAGATAGGAGATAGATAGATAGATAGGAGATAGATAGATAGATAGATAGATAGGAGATAGATAGATAGATAGATAGATAGGAGATAGATAGATAGATAGGAGATAGGAGATAGATAGATAGATAGGAGATAGATAGGAGATAGATAGGAGATAGATAGATAGATAGGAGATAGATAGATAGATAGATAGATAGATAGGAGATAGATAGATAGATAGGAGATACATAGATAGGAGATAGATAGATAGATAGATAGATAGATAGATAGATAGATAGGAGATAGATAGATAGATAGATAGATAGATAGATAGATAGGAGATAGATAGATAGATAGATAGATAGATAGATAGATAGAAGATAGATAGATAGATAGATAGATAGATAGATAGGAGATAGATAGATAGATAGATAGATAGATAGATAGGAGATAGATAGATAGATAGATAGATAGATAGATAGATAGGAGATAGATAGATAGGAGATAGATAGATAGATAGAAGATAGATAGATAGATAGATAGATAGATAGATAGATAGATAGATAGATAGATAGATAGATAGATTTCTATGTAATAATTATTGTCCTCTGTTTTCAGGGATATTTCCCATTATTGTCCTCACATATAAGACATGGGGAAGCCTGACGAAAATTGAAGGAATTTTCCGTAACTTGGGAGCAGAGAAGATTTATGCCCTGGAGAATTACACCCCGGAGGATCACCTCAGAACACGGGGAAGACATGAAGCCGTCTTAAGGCTTTTATATGAAGTTATCAAGCAGGTGGAGTTTTGTCTAGAAGAAGCCCAAGACCCAATTCAGGAGATGAAGGACAGGAAACAATTCATCCTGAGGTTCATCTATGAGCGGGAGGTGGAGAATCAGCAACATGTCCAAGAGTCTGTGAGATGCAAAGAACAATGGAAGGAGAAGAAAGATACGAGCTGCCCGCAGGACCAGGACCACACCGAGCGGGAGGAGGACAGGAGACATTTTGAAGAAGAAATGAGGAGGTTACGGGAGAGCTTTGAGTTTCAGAGACAATGTGATGCCCAGAGACACGATGCAGAACTGAGGGGATATCAACGACAGATAGAACTACTGCAGAGAAAGGACAATTGTGTCATTCAGTAAGGCGATGATGTCATCATGATGTCACCTGTCCATTATAGCTCTCATCTCCCTTTTAATCCTGCATATACAGATTCTCTGCCCCCAGGGGAACAAAGGATTGATCATTCTGAAATCCATGGAGGACAATTGGTTAACCCTGGAATCTGGGTATGACAACTGTGAGCGCAGTGTTGGGATCTGGGTACGAGCACTGTGAGCGCAGTATTGGGATCTGGGTACGACCACTGTGAGCGCAGTGTTGGATCTTGGTACGACCACTATGAGCGCAGTGTTGGGATCTGGATACGACCACTGTGAGCGCAGTATTGGGATCTGGATACGACCACTGTAAGGGCAGTTCTGGGATCTGGGTACAACCACTGTGAACACAGCGTTGGGATCTGGGTACGACCACAGTAAGCGCAGTGTTGGATCTGGGTACGACCACTGTGAGCGCAGTATTGGGATCTGGGTACGACCACTGTAAGGGCAGTTCTGGGATCTGGGTACAACCACTGTGAGCGCAGTGTTGGTATCTGGGTATGAGCACTGTGAGGGCAGTGATGGGATCTGGGTACGACCACTGTGAGGGCAGTGATGGGATCTGGGTATGACCACTGTGAGGGCAGTGATGGGATCTGGGTACGACCACTGTGAGGGCAGTGTTGCGATTTGGGTACGACCACTGTGAGGGCAGTGTTGGGATCTTGGTAAGACCTGGGCTGAGGTTATCTTCCATAGGCACCTATGTGAGTTTAGTCTCTATAGCCACTGGGCTAGTTTATCTTCTGTAAGCACTTAGCTTACCCTCTGTAGACACCAACCTGAGTTTACCCTCTGTAGGCACCAGGCTGAGTTTATACTCTGCAGTCACCAGGCCCATATTACTCTCTGTGGGCACCAGGCCAACTCAGCTTATATTTGGTGAGCACCGAGCTGAGTTTACTCTCTGTGGGCATCTGAGTGTTTCGTTTTTTAAGCCCTATGCTGGGTTTACCCTCTGTGAGCACTGTTGTGGGTTTATCTTCAGTAAGGTAGGTTTAACCTCTCTGGGCACTGGACTGAGTTTACCCCCTGTGGGCACTAGGCTGAGTTTACCCTTTGTGGGCACTAGGCTGAGTGTTCCCTCTGGGCACTGGGCTGAGTTTACCCCCTCTGGGCACTGGACTGAGTTTACTCTCTCTGGGCACTGGACCAGGTTTACCCTCTCTGGGCACTGGACTAAGTTTACCCCCTGTGGGCACTAGGCTGAGTTTACCCTTTGTGGGCACTGGACTGAGTTTACCCCCTGTGGGCACTAGGCTGAGTTTACCCTCTGGGCACTAGGCTGAGTTTACCCTCTGGGCACTGGGCTGAGTTTACCCTCTCTGGGCACTGGACTGAGTTTACTCTCTCTGGGCACTGGACCAGGTTTACCCTCTCTGGGCACTGGACTGAGTTTACCCCCTGTGGGCACTAGGCTGAGTTTACCCTTTATGGGCACTGGGCTGAGTTTACCCTCTCTGGGCTGAGTTTACCCTCTCTGGGCATAGGGCCACATCTGACTATCAGTGAGCTATACTGTAGCAGGACTTTGACCTCTTTGCTCCTGGCACAATGTAACTTCTGTATATCATAGCAACTATAATCTCCCTCAATAAACCTTGGTACCACAAATGTCTCTTTCTTCACTTTTGTTGTGATTATTTCCTTATGTTTTATCACAATTGATTCTAATGAAGCCTGTGTAGATCTGCCATATACATGCACGTCCCAGGTGCTCTCATGGGGTTCTCCTTGGTCCAGATTGGTAGCCTCCATCTTCTTACCACATGCCAACAGATAACCCTCTTTTCTATGTGCTCCTCCTCCATACTGTACCCAACTGTCTCATATCTATACATTGATTCTATTGGCCGGTAGAATCTCAATGTGGTAACAGTATTGGGTTCCCATCCTTATCTGGGCCTTCTACCTTTACGATTTATTTCACAATGGACTTATGGATCCAACACCCAACATGTAAGGTTTTTAGCCACACACCAGTGAACGTTGATCTTGTGCGTCATAATAATAAGGTTCTGGGGCTTTCTTTTAACAAGGAGATGGAATCTAGGCCTACTTTGAGGCATCAGCTTCTTGTAAGAATTTCTCGCTTTTGGATTACACTTCTGCCTCTCACACCAACAATACACCAACAGCACCACACCAAACAACAACAATAGTGTCAAGAGGCAAGAACAGAATGTGGACCCCATGGGAATCTTTAATGGTGTAACAGTGGGGTGAATGGGCCAATAAATCCTCCATTGTGTCTTCTCCTTGTTGAGCTTGCTCTACAGACTTGAACCTTTTATCCTCAGGAATATCCAGGGAGGTGAACTTTAGTATTGATATAAGTTATAGACTCACTTAGTCCATTATCCCACCACCCAACATCTAAATATCCATGGTCCGGGCTTAGAGTTTGGACCAGAGATGAGCGGACCAAATACATAGGGCCCAGGTTGGGGCTAAATCTGCTGAATAATAGTCTCAGCCACATGGTAGAAAGGAGACAGTAGGAGGACACACAATGACTGTAGATACAGAAGCACTGCGGAGAGGGTTTCACATCTGCTACTCCTCAAATGGGATATTATTTGACTGCCTGGAAAGAATTATTACTCCTTCCATTACCCTTGTGTCTATATAAACACCGTTGAACATCTGACATCAAAACGGGATTGTTTTTGAACATTTCTTAGTCTTAATACGCATAAAGTTGTTATGCCAGGGTCCCATGCGTGTACCCAATGCATTCATGCTGCTGTACATTTGACACTATCTTTGCCCTAAAAAGCTCCAAACTACTCAGATATCCTCCAAGCTGACCTAAAAGTGTCACATGCCAAAAACTGGCAAACCTGCCAATCCCTGCTTATCCCTAGTCTGGAGGTCCCAGAATTTTAGGATATACAAATCCACAAAGAAAAGAATATGCTCGACACCACCTATGTAATAAGTTTAATAAAGCCCTTGTTGACTGAGCTTCCCCAGATGGTATCTGATGTGAAAGCCCCCCGGAGGTGCTCTGCTCAGTCCAGTAATAATGCTGCACTTTGTGATCTTCTCGCTGTATGGCTGATCAAGAGTGGAAAATAAAAGACCTTCACCTGGTGAGTGCCATTTCTTCTTCTCTCTACCTTACTATTATTAATGATACCAGACAGAACACCACCGGGGGTCTTCTTCTCTCTACCTTACTATTATTAATGATACCAGACAGAACACCACCGGGGGTCTTCTTCTCTCTACCTTGCCATTATTAATGATACCGGACAGACCACCACCGGGGGTCTTCTCTCTACCTTGCCATTATTAATGATACCGGACAGACCACCACCGGGGGTCTTCTCTCTACCTTGCCATTATTAATGATACCGAACAGACCACCACCGGGGGTCTTCTTCTCTCTTCCTTGCCATTATTAATGATACCTGACAGACCACCACTGGGGGTCTTCTTCTCTCTACCTTGCCATTACTCTACGGAGCTGATTTCTGTTGGTTTCTTACAACTATTGCCGTACCCCCTCCTGGTGCAGATGAAAGCTAAAACTTATCAGAAATGGTTGATCCTAGAGATCCTGAGGCTGATGGGGCTACAGCCTGACCGGTCCCTGTATGGCTCTTCTCCAGTGAATCCTCTCCTGCTCCTCATAGACCCAACCATCTCAGCAGCAATGATTGACACAAGGCCCCAGTTTTAGTATTTTTAGTGCTAGGCGTCACTTATCCACAATAGCAGCTCCGGTGTGATGAAACGACCTCAGAACGTTCAGCCACTCATAAAACTCTTATAATCTATGCACCCAGATGACACGGTGAGATTGTAGGAAGTAATTTTTATAAGTCATACAATACAATACAATATGGCTGCCATTCACATTGGCAGATGGACTGTTGTGGAGACCCCCGATGCACGACCTCTACAAGGTTCTTTTCTTCCTGTACAATTTTCTGGCCAGTAACAAAGTCACACACCCAACAGCCGCGAGGACAACTATCTTCTGTTTTGAGAGACATGCAGATAATTACTCTCAGTAGACAATTCATGGACTCAATGAGCTCTTTATGTGACATCAGATGAGATTTAGAATCATTAGATCTACTCGCCATATATCCCTATATACCGCCCTATATACTGTATAAATATGATAATAATACAACAACTTATAGTTAGGGTTTTTAGAGGAGCCATCAGTAGACAGAAACCCCAATGACACATGGCTCCATATTGGCTCGCACACACTCCATTTAACTCACAACAGCCCATCATTAGTAGAGTTAATCGAAACTCGGAAAATCCTAGGTTCGATCGAACTCGAACATTCCCGGACCTTCCGCATTAGGTTGCTGATGTCCTCCTGTTCCATGCGGAAGGAGGAGCGTGCCCGGGGACCGCCTGTATTTACCGGATTCAGCCTATTACCAGGCGGTCCTTGGGCTGTCTCCTCCTTCCCCACGGACCAGGCAGGCATCGGGAATCTAATGTGGAAGGTCCGTGAATGTTCGAGTTCGATCAAACCTAGGATTTTCCGAGGTTCGATCAACTCTAATCATTAGCAGAAAGTTCTAGAACACTCAATACTGATGACAAAGAACCATAAAAAATCCAACTCATCTATTCTTTTGGATGGTATCTGATGGACATTGGACTGAAAAACACTCAATGGGGGAACTTTCCCTGCTAGATGGCAAGTAAAGTTGACTACGGCTTTTGACCGGATTTGTATGTGGAGCAGATTATCTAGAGAATCTGCACTTTCTTTTACTGATTTATGATGTTTTAGAGCCGGTCACAGTCCAGGGACAAGCGTTATCCCTTATTCTAAATAAAGGCAGATGCAGAGAACTCATGTCTGTAGGTCATAAGGAAGTGAAATCTGGTAATACAAAAGTAAATTCTTGTGGAAAATTCTATACAGTCCTTTACGGTAATAGGAGGCTATAGGTTAAAGGGGTTATGGTACAAAGCACCCATGTAATGCCCGGCCACTTCTATATTAGGGCCATGAGGTCAAAGGGTCCCCATCTATAGGGCCCCCTAGGCTCAGATGTCTCTTTACCCAACTCATGCCCCTGTCATGGCCTTCTATATATACAATGAACATATACATATACAATGAATTTATAATGAACATCCTACTGATGGTCAATAACCTTCTGGGTTACCTGTCTATACCCTGAATCTCTCCCTCCACCGTATACGGTACCAACCCATATTTTGTGCTGCTCTTGTTCTTGTTTCTTATGAGCTGGAAGAGAAGGAGACGGAGAAGAGTCAGGAACGTCCCATGAGAAATTGTATCTTCCAACAGGATGGAATCAGTATAGTGAAGGTTCTAGATGTGAGAAACAGTGGAAAGTCTGGAGATTGTTCCACCGGAGGATGGAGGAGCTATCAGTGTCTCTATTACCTCTCTGGAAGGTCTGGAGAAGGACTTGCTGCTTGTGTGCGGGAATCGGGTTCTTCTCATCCACAGAAAAGAGCAGGAGCTGTGAGGCCCATCGGGAGATGCTGGGCTGGCCCTCCAGAATCCGCTGCCTCGTCTCCTCATCACTCTTGACCAAGTCGTCCACAACTACCATCACATTGTCACGGCCTTAGAAGACAAGATGTCCCACCATTACCCAGAGCCCTTCACAGGACAATATCAAAGAGAGTTGGGGTTGGCATAGGAGTGTCTCTAATATTTACAGGGTGGTTATAGCTATGGTGTTACTACTACCCCACACCCCAATAGCTGCTCCTCTTAGGCCATCTTAGGCCTCTCAGTCCTTCAATAAGAGTAAGTTACTTAAATACAAACAACCATCTCCTATACAGAGGAAGTTACAGATGTGTAGGGAGGTCGTGTATCTCCATGTGATGGAGTGGGACCATTACAGAGGGAAAAAGGCTCAAACAAGTAAAGTTTCAACCTCCCCAACTGTATCCCTGATGCACTTGAGAGGAGATTTCAAAGATGGAGACCCTCATAGAGACGAGGTTTCAAGAGGAGGAGCTACAACCTCACCTGTGTGTCCTTCTTAAGTTGTGAAGCAAAGGGGTGCTCCGGCCGGCAAGTGGGGTGTGTGTGTGTTTAACTTACGAACTCGCAGTGGGATGTCAATCCCGCTGAGAGTATGTATTGTCATAGGGATGAACTGGCAACGGATCCACTGCGGATCCGGTGTGTGTGAAGGCACCCTTAAAGGGATTATCCAGCGCTACAAAAACATGGCCACTTTTCCCCCTCTCTTGTCTCCAGGTCAGGTGTGGTTTGCAATTAAGCTCCATTTACTTCAATGGAACCGAGTTTGAAACCCCACCCAATCTGGAGACAAGAGAGGGGGAAAAGTGGCCATGTTTTTGTCGCGCTGGATAACCCCTTTAAGGGGAATGTGTCATTAAAAAATGACTATTTTTATGGTAAATATATATATATATATATATTTATATTTATTTTATTTTCCATCTTTCTATCTATATTATAAAATAATCCTGATATCTTGCAGTTCTCATTCTCACCACTGGGGCTAAAACTAAGCTGAGACTTGCGTTTGTGTCTGTGGTGATAAGAGGAGGCTGCAGTAAAGTGATCTGTACAGCATTGCAGGGTCATGTGACACCAGTGAATAGAGGAGACAATAGCAGCTTCCTGTGAACTGACCTCTTCACAGGTCACAGAGCGCGCTCAGTATTCATCTGTCTCATGTCTCACATTCATCTGTCTACTGTCGTCTATGTCCATGAGTCTTGTTGTAAAGCGTGTCACTACATGCTGTTCGACGCCCATCCCCCGTTTACACAATTTACACAATTTTCAGACCTGCAGATAGGATTATGAAGATTCTAAAAACACTTATTTTCCCCTGCAATATTTAGCCCACATAGAAGAGCCTAAACATTACACTTTACCCAACGTCTCGGAAAGTTCCCGGAGCTCGAGGTCATACAAGGAGTCGGTGACGTCCGTGAGGTTTATCCGCCCCTGGTTTTTGGTGTGGTAAAGGATGGAGAAGGAATGTTTCTCCATCTCAGATCTCCATTCCGCTTGGTTGCTGTTGGTTATAGGCAGGTAGGTGACTCTGCCCAGTAGATCTCGATATGTTTGGGACCTCAGGTGGTTGATCATCCATAGAGCGTTGCACTCTGCTGCCCGGGAAGTCACCGTCACATCAAGCTTATCTGGTTTCATATTGGAAACTGATGGAGAGGACAAGAGAAGAGGTTCAGTCCCAGATGGTTCTGCTTCATCTTACCTCCATGACATCTGGTAATGTGACCCTTGGAAAATATCCTGGACCCCCTGTACTTACAGGACGTCACCAGCTTCATTACTCCACCCAATGATTTGTCACAGCTCAACCTTGTGCTCCACGTCCCTCACACAAGAGGAGAATATTGTGTTACTCCAGGTCAAAGAGAAGAGGAAATTGTGGAGCTATGTTGTAATTTACATGACCAGAATAACCCCTAACGTCATAATAATAATGATAATAATAATAATAATAATAATAATAACCTGTTCACGACTAATCACGTAACTGTACGTCCTTTTTTGCGGCGAGTTACCGCTCAAAGATGTACAGTTACGTCCTGGGATGAAACGGGCACAGGAGCTGCACCCGTGCCATTCCGCGGCAGGTCTCGGCTATCGGTGATAGCTGGGCACTCAACACATCGTGTCGAGCACAGATTGCGGCAGTTAACCCTATAGGTGCTGCGATCAGGCCGATCACAGCGCCTATAGTGAACAATAGAGGGAGAAACTTCCCTCTTTTCCCATCAGGGCTGTACGGAAGCGATCGCACAGCCTGTAAGCGTGCCTTTACACAGAGGTTTATCTGACAGATTTTTTAAGCCAAAGCCAGGAATGGGTCTGGAAAGAGGAGAAATCTCAGTCTTACCTTTATGACCTGTTCTCTGTTAATAGTCTGTTCCTGGCTTTGGCTTCAATGATCTGTCAGATAAATCTCTCTGTGTGAAGGCTCCGTAAGGCTGAGCTTGGTGCTTTGCCTATTTTACAGATTGCACAGAACAATGCAGATCAGCAGTAATCAGGCGATCAGATGGTCCCCATGGTGGGACAGTAAAATAAAGCACAACAGTAAATAAAACATACAAATAAATAAAGAAAAAACACATAAAATCCCCAATAATGATTATTATAAAACTTATTAATTAGTTATAATACTTAAACAGCTCCTCCTCGTCCTCCTCCTCCTCTTCCTCCTCCTCTTACCACTCGTATAAATAAAACCAGTATCCCCAGTAAGGGCACCTTCACATTTTTTTGGATTTGTATTTTTTTCCCAGCACCTTTATGTGGACAGACTATATGGGTGTTTTTATAGATGGGCGTGTCTTACAATATTCATCATAGACTTGTATGGTTATCATTGTTAGAAAATAGAAGTCGATGGGCAGAATTGATGAATGCGTGTTCCATTTTTATATAGTTTTATGTTGGTTTTTATTTCTCCATTTGTATTTCAGCAACACCAAAAAACTGTAATAAAAATGTAATAAAAAATAAAATAAAGATGAAACAGACGCAATGTATTATAAGATACGGATCAGATACAATATGGGACCAGAGAGGGAATAAATCCCATTACCCTCTTACTCATCTGGGTGTGAGCAGTAATCCTGTGATCTCTATTCCCTGTACGTCAGCCGCCCCTGACACTACTACAACTCCCACTATCACTCCCATCTGGATAACGGGACACAGTGATATTACTCCCGGGTCCCATTACTACTACTATACTGACACTGATAGCAACACCCGTCACCGCTATGACTATTACCTTTGTTCCTGTTCTATGTAGTGTCACCAGATCCAGCGTCACCAGATGCCGACATTGTGAGATCTGTGGTGACTGGCCAATAGGTGTATACTGTGGCCCCTCCATACACTGTAGTCCCTCTGCATACTGTGGCCCCTCCATACACTGTAGTCCCTCTGCATACTGTGGCCCCTCCGCACACTCTGGCCCCTCTATACACTGTGGCCCCTCTGTATACTGTGGCCCCTGTATACTGTGGCCCCTCCATACACTGTGGTCCCTGTATACACTGTGGCCCCTCTGTATACTGTGGCCCCTCCATACTGTGGCCCCTCCATATACTGTGGCCCCTCCATACACTGTGGCCCCTCTATACACTGTGGCCCCTCCATACACTGTGGCCCCTCCATACACTGTGGACCCTCTATACACTGTGGCCCCTGTATACACTGTGGCCCCTCCATACAGTGTGGCCCCTGCGGTTACCTGGAGAGGTATTGCTGGTGCAGTCAGCTCTCCCTCACACACAATGCTGCGACCTAAAGGAAAAGTGAAAGTAAAAAAATGTCCAGAGGGAGGAGGAGGGTGAGAGTGATTTACAGGAAACCAGAGAGAGAGACAGGGAGAGAAACACAGCGACAGAGATAGAGACAGACGGAGAGACAGAGACAGCGAGACAGAGACAGCGAGACAGACGGAGAGACAGAGAGAGACACAGAGGGGAGGAGGGGGGTGTGAGGCTGACTTACAGGAAACCAAAGAGACAGAGAGAGAGAGATAGACAGACAGAGACAGAGAGAGAGAGAGATGGTGAGATAGAGAGAAAGAGACAGACAGAGACGGACAGAGGCAGAGAGAGAGACTGAGAGAGATAGATAAACAGAGAGACAGACAGAGAGAGAGAAACACAAAGAGAGAGAGAGAGACAGAGAGAGAGAGACAGAGAGAAAGACAGAGAGAAAGGAAGGAGCAAAAAAGAAAACATCCAGCAACAAAAAACCAACATCAGAAAGAAGACGGAGGCGACATGAGCTACAGAGGGAGGTGAGACCCAGACTGTGTGTGTGTGTATGTGTATATATATATATATATATATATATATATATATATACTAGAAAATGTACCCGGCGCTGCCCGGGTATAAAGTGTCAGTGTGTTAATTAGATTTGTTCTAAGGTGCCCAGGAGGCCAAGCTAAAGGTATTGTTTCATCTGAGTTAATCAGTGGAATTAGTGTATACCTGTAGTGCATAGTTGGAGGGGTTCTGTATACCCACAATGTATAGTTTTTAGGGGTCTCGCATATCTGTAGTGCATAGTTGGGGGGGCTGTATAACTATAGTGTATAGTTGAGGGAGGTCCTGTATACCTGCAGTGTACAGTTGGTGAAGGTCCTGTATACCTATACTGTATAGTTTGGGGGTCCTGTATACCTGTAGTATATAGTTGGTGCTGTATACCTGTAATGTATAGTTGGTGGAGGTCTTGTATACCTGTAGTTTATAGTTTGAGGGTCCTGGATACCTGTAGTGTATAATTGGTGGAGGTCTTGTATACCTGTAGTATATAGTTCAGGGGTCCTGTATACCTGTAGTAAATAGTTTGAGGGTCCTGTATAACTATAGTATAGAGTTGGTGGAGGTCCTGTATACCTGTAGTGTATAGTTTGGGGTGCTATATACCTGTAGTATATAGCTGGTGGAGTTCCTGTATACCTGTAGTATATTTGGGGTCCTGTATACTTGTAGTATAGAGTTGGTGAAGGTGCTGTATACCTGTATTATAGAGTTGGTGTAGGTCCTGTATACCTGTAGTGTATGGTTTTGAGGTCCTGTATACCTGTAGTGTACAGTTTGGGGTCCTATATACCTGTAGTATATAGTTGGTGGAGTTCCTGTATACCTGTAGTGTATAGTTTTGGGGTCCTGTAGACCTGTAGTGTATAGTTTGGGGTCCTGTATACCTGTAGTATATAGTTGGTGGAGGTCCTGTATACCTGAAGTATATAGTCGGTGGAGGTCCTGTATACCTGTAGTATATAGTTTTGGGGTCCTGTATACCTGTAGTGTAAAGTTTGGGGTCCTGTATACCTGTAGTATATAGTTTTGTGGAGGTCCCGTGCACTTGTAGTGTATAGTTTTGGGGTCCTGTATACCTGTAGTGTCCTGTATACCTGCAGGGTTGTATTTACCCTTATGGCAGTGTTATTCAGTCACAGTGTGTCGGTATTGGTCATGTCTGGTATGGGGGTGTTATCCAGTCACAGTATGGTGGTATTGGTCAGGTCTGGTGTGGCGGTGTTATCCAGTCACGGTATGGTGGTATTGGTCAGGTCTGGTATAGCGGTGTTATCCAGTCACAGTATGGCAGTATTGGTCAGGTTTGATATGATGGTGTTATCCAGTCACAGTATGGTGGTATTGGTCAGGACTGGTGTGGCGGTGTTACCCAGTCACAGTTTGCCGGTATTGGTCAGGTCTGGTATGGCAGTGTTATCCAGTCACAGTATGGCGTTATTGGTCAGGTCTGGTATGGCAGTGTTATCCAGTCACAGTATGGCGGTATTGGTCAGGTCTGGTATGGCAGTGTTATCCAGTCACAGTATGGCGGTATTGGTCAGGTCTGGTATGACAGTGTTATCCAGTCACAGTATGGCAGTATTGGTCAGGTCTGGTGTGGCAGTGTTATCCAGTCACAGTATGGCGGTATTGGTCAGGTCTGGTGTCGCAGTGTTATCCAGTCACAGTATGGCGGTATTGGTCAGGTCTGGTATGACAGTGTTATCCAGCACAGTATAGCGGTATTGGTCATGTCTGGTGTGGTGGTGTTATCCATTCAGAGTATGGCGGTATTGGTCAGGTCTTATATGACAGTGTTATCCAGTCACAGTATGGCGGTATTGGTCAGGTCTGGTATGACAGTGTTATCCAGTCACAGTATGGCGGTATTGGTCAGGTCTGGTGTGGCAGTGTTATCCAGTCACAGTATGGCGGTATTGGTCAGGTCTTATATGACAGTGTTATCCAGTCACAGTATGGCGGTATTGGTCAGGTCTGGTATGACAGTGTTATCCAGTCACAGTATGGCGGTATTCGTCAGGTCTGGTGTGGCAGTGTTATCCAGTCACAGTATGGCCCTATTGGTCAGGTCTGGTGTGGCAGTGTTATCCAGTCACAGTATGGCGGTATTGGTCAGGTCTGGTATGACAGTGTTATCCAGCACAGTATAGCGGTATTGGTCAGGTCTGGTGTGGTGGTGTTATCCATTCACAGTATGGCGGTATTGGTCAGGTCTTATATGACAGTGTTATCCAGTCACAGTATGGCGGTATTGGTCAGGTCTGGTATGACAGTGTTATCCAGTCACATTATGGCGGTATTGGTCAGGTCTGGTATGACAGTGTTATCCAGTCACAGTATGGTGGTATTGGTCAGGTCTGGTGTGGCAGTGTTATCCAGTCACATTATGGCGGTATTGGTCAGGTCTGGTGTGGCAGTGTTATCCAGTCACAGTATGGCGGTATTGGTCAGGTCTGGTGTGGCAGTGTTATCCAGTCACAGTATGGCGGTATTGGTCAGGTCTGGTGTGGCGGTGTTACCCAGTCACAGTATGGCGGTATTGGTCAGGTCTGGTATGGAGGTGTTATCCAGTCACAGTATGGCGGTATTGGTCAGGTCTGATGTAGCAGTGTTACCCAGTCACAGTTTGGTATACCTGTTGTGCCCTGTATATACATGTACTGTATGGATTTAGTAGGGGGTCCTGTATACATGTACTGTATAGATGGAGTAGGGCAGTGATTTTCAACCTTTTTTGAGCCGCGGCACACTTTTTATACTTAAAAAATCCCGGGGCACACCACCAACCAAAATGGCACAAAATGACACTAAAACAGGACATATTATACATATAGTTAATAATATAGATTCTAAATGTATTTATACTCACTCAGTGTGAAACCTGGGCCTGTTTTCTTCTCCCCCCTGTGCTTCTCTCCACCATACTTCCCCTTGCTTCTCTCCTGTGCTTCTCTCCACCATACTTCTCCCCCATGCTTCTCTCCTGTGCTTCTCTCCACCAAACTTCTCTCCGGTTTCTCTCCCCCATCCCCATGTTTCTCTCCCCCCTGCTTCTCTCCCCTGTTTTTCCCTTATCCCCAGGTTTCTCTCCCCCATTGTTTTCTCCTGTTTCACAGGGGCACCATAGTTTGGGGAACTTTCCCCGCAGCACACCCGACCATGTGTTGCGGCACACTAGTGTGCCGCGGCACACTGGTTAAAAATCACTGGAGTAGGGGGTCCTGTATATACATGTACTGTATAGATGGAGTAGGGGATCCTGTATATACATGTACTGTATAGATGGAGTAGGGGGTCCTGTATATACATGTACTGTATAGATGGAGTAGGGGGTCCTGTATACATGTACTGTATAGATGGAGTAGGGGGTCCTGTATATATATGTACTGTATAGATGGAGTAGGGGGTCCTGTATATACATGTACTGTATAGATGGAGTAGGGGGTCCTGTATATACATGTACTGTATAGATGGAGTAGGGGGTCCTGTATATACATGTACTGTATAGATGGAGTAGGGGGTCCTGTATATACATGTACTGTATAGATGGAGTAGGGGGCCCTGTATATACCTGTACTGTATAGATGGAGTAGGGGGTCCTGTATATACATGTACTGTATAGATGGAGTAGGGGGTCCTGTATATACATGTACTGTATAGATGGAGTAGGGGGCCCTGTATATACCTGTACTGTATAGATGGAGTAGGGGGTCCTGTATATACATGTACTGTATAGATGGAGTAGGGGGTCCTGTATATACTTGTACTGTATAGATGGAGTAGGGGGTCCTGTATACCTGTACTGTATAGATGCAGTAGGGGATCCTGTATACATGTACTGTATAGATGGAGTAGGGGGCCCTGTATATACATGTACTGTATGGATGGAGTAGGGGGTCCTGTATATACATGTACTGTATAGATGGAGTAGGGGGTCCTGTATACATGTACTGTATAGATGGAGTAGGAGGTCCTGTATACATGTACTGTATAGATGGAGTAGAGGGTCCTGTATATACATGTACTGTATAGATGGAGTAGAGGGTCCTGTATATACATGTACTGTATAGATGGAGTAGGGGACCCTGTATACACGTATATTGTATAGATGGAGTACGGGGTCCTGTATACATGTACTGTATAGATGGAGTAGGGGGTCCTGTATATACATGTACTGTATAGATGGAGTAGGGGGTCCTGTATATACATGTACTGTATGGATGGAGTAGAGGGTCCTGTATATACATGTACTGTATAGATGGAGTAGGGGGTCCTGTATATACATGTACTGTATAGATGGAGTAGGGGGTCCTGTATATACATGTACTGTATGGATGGAGTAGAGGGTCCTGTATATACATGTACTGTATAGATGGAGTAGGGGGTCCTGTATACATGTACTGTATAGATGGAGTAGGGGGTCTACCAGTTATTACTGTGGATGTTGTGAGGCAGCTTCCCTAGTAACCATTGCTCCCTGTGAAAATGAAAGCAGTAATCCTATTGGTTGCTAAGGCTCCAACTGCCGTGTCTGCTGCAGCTAATTATATCACCTGTGTGTGCAGTGAGGAGATTTTCCCATTCATCTCTATGGGGCTCCTCTCTTTCCCCTCCCCCTCCCCTCCTGTACATCTGACGGGGACAGGACCTTCGCAATAACCTTCCCGGGCACCCAATATATCTGTGGGCCAAATTTGGGGTCAAACGATTCAGGCGTTTGGAAGTCTATAGAGGACAGACAGACAGACAGACAGACTTTGATTTTTATGATATAGATTATAATAGGTCCGTTTTGGGCGGTAGTCCGGGCCCTGTGCTCTGTGCTCCTGGGGGGCCATGGCCCCCCAAACAGACTTATACTTTAGTGGTGTCTTGTCTCTGGGCTACAGTCCTGCCAGGATTTGCTAAAAAAATACTGCTTTTTTACTGCAATTTTGCACAAGTCAGGTCATCATGATATTATCTGTCCTGTACTATGAACGCCAGGCTAGTGTTGCCATAGTTACAGTGGGTGAGGGGGGGGGGGGTCAGGCCTGGTGAACAGCCCGGGGCCTATGGTAAAGTTAATCCGCCCCTGCACACTCACCTTATATCCTGTGTCCTCCATACCCATCACATACGCAGAGGTCAGACGTTACTATACCGTATATACTGCAGCATAGAACAATCCTACTCTACCTGTACTGTATACATAGATATATAGTCACATATATACTGTATACATAGGGATATATAGTCACATATGTACTGTATACATAGAGATATATAGTCACATATATACTGTATACATAGGGATATATAGTCACATATATACTGTATACATAGGGATATATAGTCACATATATACTGTATACATAGGGATATATAGTCACATATATACTGTATACATAGGGATATATAGTCACATATATACTGTATACATAGAGATATATAGTCACATATATACTGTATACATAGGGATATATAGTCACATATATACTGTATACATAGATATATAGTCACATATATACTGTATACATAGGGATATATAGTCACATATATACTGTATACATAGGGATATATAGTCACATATATACTGTATACATAGGGATATATAGTCACATATATACTGTGTACATAGGGATATATAGTCACATATATACTGTGTACATAGGGATATATAGTCACATATATACTGTATACATAGAGATATATAGTCACATATATACTGTATACATAGATATATAGTCACATATATACTGTATACATAGGGATATATAGTCACATATATACTGTATACATAGGGATATATAGTCACATATATACTGTATACATAGATATATAGTTGCGATGCCCTGGCCCCTGGGGGCCACTTCCGCAGCGCTGGTGTTATGAGCGGGCAATGACCGGGGCAGCTGCAGGGGTTATACTTGTCACGGTATAGGCCTGAGGGCAGCACAGCTGTAGGGCCGGTCTGAGGAATCTGCGGGTGATGATGGGCATGCGATTCTTCGCTGCACCTAGTCAGGGCACCAGTTAGTGGACACCAATGCCAGGGTTCAGTAACAGCGGTTTTATTATAGATAAGGTAACTAGTAGCAACAGTTCTGTCCGGATGCAACCGGGTATATAGCAGGCTCTGACAAATAAGGCAGGAGTGGTGCTGCATAGGCTGTGAGAATACGTGCCGGATGATGGGAGTAGGAGTATGAGAGAAATAGCGTTGCTGGGTGGATTAGCTTGAGAATAATACTTGCTGTGAATCCTTGCAGCGATAAGGAGAGATAACGGAATGACACCCAGATGAGAGAGAAGAATCCGGTCACTTGAGCAGGCAGAAACAGCCGAAGACTGGTATATAGCAGCAGACTTAGTCACTCTTCTGTGGGAGAGGATAGAACCACACAACCTCCTTGCTTGGAAGCAGGGGGGAAGACTAACTTGTCAGCAGGAAGTGGGAGGTCACATGGTTGCTCCTGGCCAGAGCTAGTCGGCCATTGGAGGAACCATGGTTACAGGTCACGTGATCAACAGCCTTGCATACCACTGTACACTGTAATACACAGGAACACATGAGAATACACATGAGAATGCACATGACCAGAGAATACTAGGGGAAAACCAGCAGCAGTTGCAGTGCAAACACTTACCAGAACAGGCATTGACACAGCAAGAGAAATGGCCATAATAGGAGTAGTAGTCTGCATGTTCTGGGACACTGCATACCTCCCTAGCAAATTTGAGCCGACCTCGGCGAATCTAGAAGGCAGCAAACATGAATAGACTGGACAATCAAACAACAGGAATGAATGATGAGAGTGAGTGTGATGAGGTGTGTGTTTCCCACGCCCAAGGCACAGGTGAGAAGAGAGAAAATGAGAAACCCTAGTGGCAGGACTTCACCTAGGGGTGCCTAACGTACTCTGGCGACCAGGTAGCTAGTGCGTGAACCATCTGACGTGTAAGCCAGGACAACTTAACTGCTGGCGGGTGACCCTCAATATTCCAGCCAGTTAGACAGTAGGTTTTCTGTTAAATGTGTTACCCTACTGGAAAAGAGAACTGTGAAGACCTGTGTACTACCTTGGCGTGTCTGAGTAGTATCTTGGATACCTGGAAGAGAAAAGAACAAAATAATAAAAGCAAACATACATGGGGAGCTCCCTTTCATACCACTCAATCACACACACAAGCACTCCACAGGCCAAACACACGAAAAGATATCCAAGGTGCAATATGTATGGACCAGTGTGAAGGTTAGGTATGACTATGTGTGATAACTACTGTGTTGGGACAAGACAGAGGCGAACAAATACTGGAAACAAAAGGAAAGGAAACACAACAGACAACAAATACTGCGAGGTCTTGAGGAGAACTGGCTCACATGAATCTGAATGAAAATCTGAGAAAAATCTGAATGAAAATCTGAGAAAAATCTGAATACAAATCTGAGGAAAATCTGAATACAAACTGGCTCAACTAAATCTTTCCAGCTATAGAGATAATAATACACAATACTGAGACTGGATGAGAAAATACACTCCTACATAAACTGGACTTTCTCTGAGGTATATATGGACTTACTTCTCTTACTCAGAGGAGGAGCTATCTGTCTTAGACACTGGAAAATATACTGTTTTACAAAAGAGGCACTCTACTCTGAGGCAATCTATGTAACCTTGTGCTTACTCAGAGGAGGAAATACAAAGACTTGGATAACACTGGAATACAATAGTACAATAAGTGCAATAATGAAATAAGTGCAATAATACCCTGTGTGGAACACACAATCACAGGAAAGTGCATTAGGAAGGAATGGGTTAAGTGTCTCTGTTAGGTAGAGTCTCTTTTAGGCAGTTAGCCATCGTCCATGTAAAAGGCTCTGGGACAGGCACTAGAGAACCTTTTGTTATTGTAAGTGTCCATCAGCTCATGGCTGGTTAGTACAGGGAACTTGGTCAGGAGGACCAGGCACGAACCTTGAACGTTGCAGGAACTAAATGGTGGAACAGCACACAAAAAAAAAAACACAGTCATAGAACTCAGCCTTTGAAGAGAACACCTAATAGAGGTGTCCTGGAGGACCCCAAATGGCACCCCTCTTCTTCTCCCAGGGGTAATACCGGGAGGAAGCCGGAGCAGGAGCCTCATCTGCTGCGGTGGTGACCACGAGGCTAGGGGTCACGGTGGTCACAGGAGAGACAGTAGGGGCCACATGGTAGGTAGTGGTGGTGGTCGCAGCTTTAGCCACGGCAGTGGGGGCAGTAGAGGGGACTGCGGTAGTAGACGGGCCCGCTGTAGTGGAAGCTGCAGGAGTAGCGCTAGGCATATCGGTGGCAGCTGTAGTGGCAGGCGACAGGGCAGCGAGGGCCTGCTGAATGTCCTCGATCAGCTGCATAATCTTAGGCCCCGGCCCGAGCATCCATTGCGGCAGGGGCGGCGAATCACGCCCTGGAGGTTGCCACAGACCCGGGGATATGAAGGCCTTAGCAGAGTTCTCCCCTTTAGGGCCAGGGACTGAGGACAACAGAGTCGGTCCACTTACAATCTGTTCGCTGTCCGGTGATGAGGACCCTCCGGTACAAGAAGCGAGGTCAGCGGTGCTGGAGTGACCGGGTCCCGGAGAAATGCTGGTCTCAGGTATGGGCCCCTCATTCTGATCAGCAGAGGGCGGGATGAAGGCCCGGCGAAGACTTCCGTCGTCCGACGGGGCAGCGGCCCAGCTGGTGTCGCTGTAGGATGGGAGCGGTGCTAGCAGGCAGGCAGGATTGCTCTCCGGCAGCTCTGGTACTGCGGCTGCAGGCAAACGTTTCTCGGGGGCCGCCATCTTGTCACGCTCCAGCGTGTCTTTGAGGAGGAAGGAGGAGGAGCGAGAGGGCAGAAAGCTCGACTCCCCAATCTGCCCAGCAACTGTGACATCAGCGGCCTGAGATAGCCAATCAGGGGAGGCAGCAGCACAATCTATGGCGCCGGGCGATTCCCGCGCTTTGGCAGCATGGCTGTTAACCCCTTCTGGCCCAGAGTATGGCGTAGCAAGGAATAAGAGGAAGCAGCGGCCATCTTGGATACAGTTTAGGGCCTGGGGCACTTCAATTACGCCCATGATGATTCGGACACAGTCTCTGCAGATAATAAAATGTAAATCTTGCACACCGCGTGGCGTGTGTATCCTGTTCGTGACGCCAAAAATGCGATGCCCTGGCCCCTGGGGGCCACTTCCGCAGCGCTGGTGTTATGAGCGGGCAATGACCGGGGCAGCTGCAGGGGTTATACTTGTCACGGTATAGGCCTGAGGGCAGCACAGCTGTAGGGCCGGTCTGAGGAATCTGCGGGTGATGATGGGCATGCGATTCTTCGCTGCACTTAGTCAGGGCACCAGTTAGTGGACACCAATGCCAGGGTTCAGTAACAGCGGTTTTATTATAGATAAGGTAACTAGTAGCAACAGTTCTGTCCGGATGCAACCGGGTATATAGCAGGCTTTGACAAATAAAGCAGGAGTGGTGCTGCATAGGCTGTGAGAATACGTGCCGGATGATGGGAGTAGGAGTATGAGAGAAATAGCGTTGCTGGGTGGATTAGCTTGAGAATAATACTTGCTGTGAATCCTTGCAGCGATAAGGAGAGATAACGGAATGACACCCAGATGAGAGAGAAGAATCCGGTCACTTGAGCAGGCAGAAACAGCCGAAGACTTGAATATAGCAGCAGACTCAGTCACTCTTCTGTGGGAGAGGATAGAACCACACAACCTCCTTGCTTGGAAGCAGGGGGGAAGACTAACTTGTCAGCAGGAAGTGGGAGGTCACATGGTTGCTCCTGGCCAGAGCTAGTCGGCCATTGGAGGAACCATGGTTACAGGTCACGTGATCAACAGCCTTGCATACCACTGTACACTGTAATACACAGGAACACATGAGAATACACATGAGAATGCACATGACCAGAGAATACTAGGGGAAAACCAGCAGCAGTTGCAGTGCAAACACTTACCAGAACAGGCATTGACACAGCAAGAGAAATGGCCATAATAGGAGTAGTAGTCTGCATGTTCTGGGACACTGCATAGTCACATATATACTGTATACATAGAGATATATAGTCACATATATACTGTATACATAGATATATAGTCACATATATACTGTATACATAGGGATATATAGTCACATATATACTGTATACATAGATATATAATCACATATATACTGTATACATAGGGATATATAGTCACATATATACTGTATATATAGGGATATATAGTCACATATATGCTGTATACATAGATATATAGTCACATATATACTGTATACATAGTGATATATAGTCACATATATACTGTATACATAGATATATAGTCACATATACACTCTATACAGAGATATATAGTCACATATACAGTATACTGTATACAGAGATATATAGTCACATATATACTGTATACATAGAGATATATAGTCACATATATATTCTGTATACATAGATATATAGTCACATATATACTGTATACATAGATATATAGTCACATATATACTGTATACATAGGGATATATAGTCACATATATACTGTATACATAGATATATAGTCACATATATACTGTATACATAGGGATATATAGTCACATATATACTGTATATATAGGGATATATAGTCACATATATGCTGTATACATAGATATATAGTCACATATATACTGTATACATAGTGATATATAGTCACATATATACTGTATACATAGATATATAGTCACATATACACTGTATACAGAGATATATAGTCACATATACAGTATACTGTATACAGAGATATATAGTCACATATATACTGTATACATAGAGATATATAGTCACATATATATTCTGTATACATAGATATATAGTCACACATATACTGTATACATAGGGATATATAGTCACATATATACTGTATACATAGATATATAGTCACATATACACTGTATACATAGATATATAGTCACATATATACTGTATACATAGGGATATATAGTCACATATACACTGTATACATAGATATATATAGTCACATATACACTGTATACATAGATATATAGTCACATATACACTGTATACAGAGATATATAGTCACATATACAGTATACTGTATACATAGAGATATATAGTCACATAAATATTCTGTATACATAGAGATATATAGAGAAGACAGAATATACACGGAGGTTATTTGCGATGCTTCGCCTTTAGCGTATCGCCGTCCTCAGGCAGTTTTATGCCTCTTAGTTATAGGGAAAAGTGATATACTCAATATCCACAATTACATATAATCGATTGCATATGTGGTGACCCCTGGAGATGTTGTGTCGTAGGATCGGCCGGTCACTTCCTAGGTGGTGAGGTGTGACGCCACTCTGGTGGTGGATGGCCGAGATACAGCCGGACCTTGGGGTGATATTTTGTGACGCCAGTGTCGGGTGGGCACACAGGGGTGATGGCACGCCTGCTTTTAGTTTTAAAGGCCGGTTGTACCCTTCTCCCCTGTGGTCAGTGTCCTTCCGGGTTGCTACTGGGTCCCTTGGGTTAGAGTGATCAAGGATGGCCAGAGTGGTGTAGTGACCCTCCCAGGCTATCGGAACCGGGGAAGTGTCCCAAGGTTGCGGTGTGTGCTCTATCCGGATCAGTTCCTGGCTCTTTGGCTTTCGTGCATACTGTCCTGCTCTGTTAATTCTCCTTGTCCTTGGCGTGAGTTGAGGTAATCTCTGGCTTGTCCTCTCCTAAGAGGTTTTAACAGTGCATAGTGCTGTGTAGCGTTACTGAGAAGAACTGAGTACTGTCTGTCCTTCCCATACAAGGTTCTAGCTAAGACTGAACTTTGAGGGTACAGGGACCTGGCAGAGGGCCAGGGCCCAGATAGGACCACTGTGGAGAGCTGTCTAGCTTGCGTCCTTCCTCCACAATACCTAACACGAAAAACCTTTGCACCTCCTCCACCCATGTGACCTACCTCCTAGCGTAACTAACGTGCTCTGTAAGTGGTTGAAGAGAGCAACAGAAGAAATAAAGAGAGAGTTTATAGGAGAGAAGAAAAACAGTCTACTGGTCTGCAGATTCAGGTGACACACGAAGAAACAATAACCCTTTACATTCTTCAGCTGTGCAGCTTCCAAATACACATACACAATATAGCGACATCTAGTGGTGAAACTTTAGTGCTACTTTCATCACCACTTAAGTACAATAAGTACAGACTTTTGCGAGAGGTGTATATAACCGTTACATCCGTGGTAGGACACCACACATATTCATAGAGAAGCAATAAAATAATGTGATTTAAAGATTCTGTCCCTGATACGTGTGATGGTGTAGTGACAGCTAATGAAGTGTCCCTATATAATATACATGAGCCAATATCACCTGCAATTACAGTGCACTCACAACCTGTAACAGGTGATCAGCCTCCATATGTCATACTGTAAGTAGTCTTATCACAGCCACCATGCTCTAGGCACTGTAGAAGAGGCTCCCCTCCTGGCTCGTCACTGCCGGAAGCCTCACACCCCCCACATTGTTAATCCCCGGCACTGAGTCAGATGCACTTTTCCTAGAACATGAAATCCATTACTGAGCTAGCTGTTTGGAACAGATCCAATGTGAGCATGCTCAGGGGCACCAGCAACAGCTCCAGCCTCTTAAAGGGGTTATCCAGCGCTACAAAAACATGGCCACTTTTCCCCCTCTCTCTTGTCTCTAGTTCAGGTGTGGTTTGCAATTAAGCTCCATTTATTTCAATGGAACTGAGTTTGAAACCCCACCCAATCTGGAGACAAGAGAGGGGGAAAAGTGGCCATGTTTTTGTAGCGCTGGATAACCCCTTTAACTTCACGTCGCCTGTTGAACCTTTAGCTGCCACCACTCTTGTAGAGGAGCATCTCATTAGGGCACATCTCCTCCATCTCTCCTGTCTGGGGTCACCACTGATCACTGATGAGTGCAATGGGTTCCAGCTGTATGACAACGGGCAAAATCTGGTAGCAGGTAAACCAGGTAACCAGGTAAACTTGTTTTACTTGTAGGAGCCTAAGTGCAATACAAGAAAGTACACTTTCGGTAACTGCAGTTGCAGGCAGAAGGTAGTAAGAACAGTTAGGACAGCAAGGTAGAGCAGAGGAACGTCTTGAGGGGCCTTTCAAAGATTGCAGTGTACTCTAACCTATAGTGTCAGGTTACCTGTCCTGCTAGGGTAGCACGAGGCCCTGGGTTGAGCAGACTTTCCAAGACTTTCCAGGATAGCTGTGCGTTACAGTAGGATATGTACTGAACTGCAGCTTTATCCTACTGGGGTCAGTATCTAGCTCAGGTATGCTGCCCTGTGTAGTGTAGATGGTATCCCTGGCATGGACAAGGTTCTCCTCAGAGGACGTCCTCCCTCCTGAGGGTCTAGCACTGCGTGCTAGCAGTAGTTAACAACATACAAGAAAGCTCTCTGTCCCTGTTTCTTTCTCTCTCAACTCAACTAGAAAGACCCAGACCCTCCCACCAGGATCTATCTCCTTTTTATAGTTTTTTTTATAGTTACCTTAGCTAGTTAGGGATTATTGGGCTGTGTGTGTGTAAAAGAGAGAACAGAGGTGATAGGCAGAAAAAAAGAGGGAAACAAGCCTGCACATGTGACAGGAAAAAACATGACGTGACAAAAAAACTATTAACCTAATGCCTCCTTCAGCTGTGCTCAGTACAATACATACAAGAAATACAACAGTGACACCTAGTGGGGAAAACACAGAATACACTTCTCCTTCATCCCACTGTGAGAATCTGAGTGATTTACTTTGCCCAGGTGCACAGAAACTTAGTGGCACACCTGTCCTGGGACACTACAGCTGGATTTAAACTTGGCCCCTTGGTCATAGTATTTCTCTGGCTTAGCCCAATCCTTTTGAAGCCAATCTTTAATAATCAGATTATTCGGCAGAACTTGGGAAATGGAAGAGCTGCTGCTTCTTTGCACTTTGGCTAACATCCACTTATGATTCCCACGTCTGCTTATTAGAAGATATAGGTTTCGGTGTACAATCTTTTTTCCTGCTTCTGACTCCTCCTCCTCCTCAGAATCAGCCTCAGAGTCTGAGGAGAGACTGATGGCCGAGCGGGCTGAGACTGAACAGCTGCTGAGGAGATTGATCCGTAGCCAAATAATTGGGCACAAGCGTCCTGTCCCCAGGATTCAGGGAAAGGTTCTTGACATCCTGCGCAGATATTGTGTTTTACCTTGCGAGACCTTGGAGTGGGGGTGGGCGGCCGACATCTGTAACGGACAGATAACAGTAAGGAAACAATCCCCAACAGGAGGGGCAAAATGCTTGTGTCCTTAATTACGGTGACTGCAGGACATTATACATAGACATAGGAGGTGCCTGTACAAGCAGTATGGAGGGCTCCCGTCTGTATAAGCAGTATGGAGGGCTCCCGTTTGTATATGCAGTATGGAGGGCTCCCGTCTGTACAAGCAGTATCGAGGGATCCCGTTTGTATATGCAGTATGGAGGGCTCCCGTCTGTATAAGCAGTATGGAGGGCTCCCGTTTGTACAAGCAGCATGAAGGGCTCCCGTCTGTACAAGCAGCATGGAGGGCTCCCATCTGTATAAGCAGTATGGAGGGCTCCCGTCTGTATAAGCAGTATGGAGGGCTCCCGTCTGTACAAGCAGTATCGAGGGATCCCGTCTGTATAAGCAGTATGGAGGGCTCCCGTCTGTATAAGCAGTAAGGAGGGCTCCCGTCTGTACAAGCAGTATGGAGGGATCCCGTCTGTATAAGCAGTATGGAGGGCTCCCGTTTGTATATGCAGTATGGAGGGCTCCCGTCTGTATAAGCAGTATGGAGGGCTCCCGTTTGTACAAGCAGCATGAAGGGCTCCCGTCTGTACAAGCAGCATGGAGGGCTCCCATCTGTATAAGCAGTATGGAGGGCTCCCGTCTGTATAAGCAGTATGGAGGGCTCCCGTCTGTATATGCAGTATGGAGGGCTCCCGTCTGTATAAGCAGTATGGAGGGCTCCCGTCTGTATAAGCAGTATGGAGGGCTCCCGTCTGTACAAGCAGTATCGAGGGATCCCGTCTGTATAAGCAGTATGGAGGGCTCCCGTCTGTATAAGCAGTAAGGAGGGCTCCCGTCTGTACAAGCAGTATGGAGGGATCCCGTCTGTATAAGCAGTATGGAGGGCTCCCGTCTGTATATGCAGGGTGCACACTGACTGTGTGTGGCGGCCTCCATTGAGGTTGCCCTTATTGTTATGCCGCCAGGAATGGGTTATACCTAGGTGCTACGTACCCCACCTTTTCTCTCTTCTATCCTGGTTTCCCGGGGTTTTGGGCCAATAAGAGGTGTCAGTTGATAACAGAGACCTATTGTTAAGTGACAGCGGGCTGAGTTTCCTGCCTGACATTTGGGCATTGGGAACAGGTCAGATGTGTATGGCAGGAGTCCGGCGGGGGCACACCGCGGCTACCCTCAGGAATACGAGTAGGCACTATTTGTATCAGTTGGTTTCCAAGTTACGGTTGATCAATAAACGCTGTGGCCGACCATCACCCAGCAAATATTAAATGATGTGTTGTGTCTTTAGTATGATTATATATATACTGTAGGCTCAGTGCACAACTTCTTCTGCGGTCAGGATATGATGTGAGACCACAGTACCTACATATGTCTATGGACTACACGTACTACCATTAACATACTGCATCTCCTAGAGCAAAATCATCATCATGAGGGGATGGCTGGGACTATACACTAGTATATACAGTATGAGTGAGAGGTGATATACAGCAGTCAGTACCCGGGTAGGCGATCATTATATGGCATGTGCTGGGGACAACCACCCTGAGGGAGGTTACTCACATTTGCTTAGCGGGAGAGATGTGGGGGGTGCTGCGGGAGGTACTGTGGGGAATGCTGCGGGAGGGACTGAGGGGGTACTGTGGGGTTTGCTGCGGGAGGTGCTATGGGGGGTGCTGCGGGAGGTATTGTGGGGGGTGCTGCGGGAGGTGCTATGGGGGGGTGCTGCGGGAGGTATTGTGGGGGGTGCTGCGGGAGGTGCTATGGGGGGTGCTGCGGGAGGTACTGTGGGGGGTGCTGTGGGAGGTACTGTGGGGGTGCTGCGGGAGGTACTGTGGGGATGCTGCGGGAGGTGCTATGGGGGGTGCTGCGGGAGGTGCTATGGGGGGTGCTGCGGGAGGTACTGTGGGGGGTGCTGCGGGAGGTGCTATGGGGGGTGCTGCGGGAGGTACTGTGGGGGGTGCTGTGGGAGGTACTGTGGGGGTGCTGCGGGAGGTACTGTGGGGGTGCTGCGGGAGGTGCTATGGGGGGTGCTGCGAGAGGTACTGTGGGGGGTGCTGTGGGAGGTACTGTGGGGGGTGTTGCGGGAGGTACTGTGGGGATGCTGCGGGAGGTACTGTGGGGAATGCTGTAAGAGGTACTGTGGGGGGTGGTGCGGGAGGTACTGTGGGGGGTGTGCTGTGGGAGGTACTGTGGGGTGCTGCAAGTAGTGATGACTCAAGAGGTGCTGTGGGGGTGATTCAGGAGGTACTGTGGGGGGTGATGCAGGAGGTGCTGTGGGGGTGATTCAGGAGGTACTGTGGGGGGTGATGCAGGAGGTACTGTGGGGGGTGCTGCAAGAAGTGATGACTCAGGGGCAGTGCAGGAGGTATTGTGGGGGTGTCAGGGCTGCGGTGGCGTCCCGCGCCCTGGACCGCCGCCGCACCCCATCACCCTGTCCTGCAGCCGCCGGTGTCCACATGCAGGGACCGGCGCTGCTGCCACTTCGGCCCCTGGGGGCGCCTCACCTCGCCCCGCTCCTGTCCGTCGCTGTGCCGGCCGGCGTGCGCGTCCCCGCTGTCTCAGAGTTAAAGGGGCAGTCCGCCCCTATTTGGTTGTTGCTCACACACTCTCCTATAAATCCCAGCCCTGCCCCACCACAGGTGTTGGAGCCTCTACATGCTTCCCATAGCGTTTGGCCCAGCTCTCTGTTGTTCCTGACCTCAGTCCTTGTTCCTTGTTCCTGTCCGCTGACCCGGTCCCTAGTCCCTGTCCGCTGGCTGCCTATTGTTCCTGAGTACTGTCTGCCACCTGCGATTACGCCTACAGACCTCTGCCTGCCTACTGCTCCTGCCACGCCTCGCCTGCCGTCACTAGCAACCAAGCCAGGGGTAGCGACCTGGGGGTCGCCTGCCGCAGCAAGCCCATCCCGCCTTGCGTTAGAGTAGGCTCCAACCATGGATCCCGGCGAGGTGCCTGACATCCGTGACGTAGCCAGAGTGGTCGCCCAACAGGCTCAGCAGATCCAGCAGCAATCGCAGCAGATCCAGCAATTGACTGCCGTCTTACAGCAGCATACTACAGCCCAGCGCTCACCACCTCCTACTGCCTCTTCGAAACTTCGACTGGCTCTCCCGAGCAAATACGGTGGTGACCCCAAGTTGTGCAGAGGGTTCCTGACTCAATGCACCATGCACATTGAACTTTTAAGCAGCCAGTTCTCCACTGAACGCTCTAAAGTGGCTTTCATCATCAGCCTCTTGGAGGGTAGGGCCCTGGCCTGGGCCACGCCACTATGGGACCGAGATGACCCGATTACTGCCAATCTCCGAACCTTCCTGGAAGAGTTTTGCTCTGTCTTTGAGGAACCTGCCCGTGCGTCTTCAGCAGAGACTGCTCTACTCGATCTCTTACAAGGGAGTTCCTCCGTTGGCCACTATGCCATCCAATTCTGCACGCTGGCAGCAGAGCTAGACTGGAATGAGGCCACTCTAGTAGCCACCTTCAAGAAGGGCCTGTCCAGTCGGGTGAAGGATGTGCTCTCCGCCCGAGACCTTCCTACCTCCCTGAACGAACTCATCCTACTGGCCACCAGGGTCGATACTCGTTTTTCTGAGAGAGAGAAGGAGGTCCGGCAAGAACGGCGACTAAGCCTGTCCTGTTGCCATCACCAGCTGGCGCCGGTCTTCCATAATCCTGTCGTTACGGTGTCCCAGCCGACTCCTGAGGTTCCTATGCAGGTGGAACGAGCTCGCCTGACGCCTGATGAGAGAACTCGTCGTCTGGAGCTGAATCTCTGCCTCTACTGCGGTGACCCTGATCACTTCCGGCAGAGATGTCCCCAACGTCCTCAAGCGTCCAGGAAACGCTCGCACCTAGGTCCGGTAGGAGAGGCCTCCCTAGGTGTGAATGCCACCTCTCCAAGGTTGTCTATGCCCGTTTCCATCCAGACACCCTCAGGACAAACTCACCAGACCACTGCCTTCATCGACTCTGGGTCTGCAGGCAGTTTCATTGCAGCCACATTGGTCCAAAGATGGCGGCTACCTGTGACCCAGCTAGCCCGATCCCTGTCTATTTCCTCAGTCACTGGCGAGACTCTCACCGAAGCTGTACACTACCAGACTGCACCTCTAGTCCTCCAGGTAGGCGCTTTACATCAGGAGAAGATCTCCTTTTACGTCTTGCGTCATTCCTCTTCCGACATCCTCCTGGGGAGGAGGGACATTCCTCATTGGTGGCCGGGCACCTTGGAGTCCAAAAGACCGGGCAACTGATCTCCCTCCACTACTGATGGCCCAGCCTTTTTCAAGATGTCAAGGACTTTGTGGCTTCCTGTACCATCTGTGCCAAAAACAAGTCCTCCCGATTAAGGCCTGCCGGCCTATTACAGCCCTTGCCAGTTCCAAGCCGTCCCTGGTGCCACATAGGCATGGACTTTGTCACAGACTTGCCTCCATCTGCGGGAAACACAGTCATTTGGGTGGTCACTGACCGCTTCTCCAAGATGTCTCATTTTGTGGCTCTTCCTGGACTTCCATCTGCTCGCCGTCTGGCCCAGTTGTTCTTTCAACACATCTTCCGCTTACAGGGACTTCCCCTTCACATCGTGTCCGACAGAGGCTCACAATTTGTCTCAAAGTTTTGGCGTGCCCTCTGCTCACAGCTCCAAGTGAAGTTGGACTTCTAATCTGCCTATCACCCCCAGACCAACGGGCAAGTGGAGAGGGTCAACCAGATCCTGGGCAACTATCTACGTCATTTTGTCTCAGCTCGCCAAGACAACTGGTCCAGCCTACTTCCATGGGCAGAGTTTTCCTACAACCATCTGGACTCGAGTTCCACAGGCAAGTCAACCTTCTATGTGGTCTATGGGCGTCACCCTCGTCCTCCTCTGCCTCTCTCTCCATCCTCCGAGGTCCCTGCCGTGGAGGAATTGTTATCTGACCTGCAGTCGATCTGGGAACAGACTCGACAATCTTTGCTCAAGGCATCTGACCGCATGAAGGACCAGGCGGATAAGAAAAGGAGACCTGCTACAAACTTTCTCCCAGGTGACAAAGTCTGGCTCTCGGCCAAATATGTCCGACTCAAGATTCCGAGCTACAAGTTGGGTCCTCGATTCCTCGGTCCTTTCTCAGTGCTAAAACGCATCAAACCAGTCACCTACAAACTCCGTCTACCCCCTACTATGCGGATCCCGAACGCCTTCCATGTTTCCCTCTTAAAGCCAGTGGTCCTCAACCGATTCTCCAATAAATCTTCATTCTCTGCTCCACAAGGCGTCTCGGACGACGTCTATATTGTTAAAGATATTCTGGCCATGAAAACTGTCAGAGGTTTCTTCCTAGTGGACTGGAGAGGTTTTGGTCGTGAGGAGAGATCCTGGGAACCCGAGTCTAATATCCTGGATCGGGACCTTCTCAAGGGATTCTTGCAGGCTAGAAAGAGGGGGAGGCAAAAGGGGGGGGTACTGTCAGGGCTGCGGCGGCGTCCCGCGCTCCGGACCGCCGCCGCACCCCCTCACCCTGTCCTGCAGCCGCCGGTGTCCACATGCAGGTACCCGGCACTGCTGCCACTTCGGCCCCTGGGGGCGCCTCACCTCGCCCCGCTCCTGTCCGTCGCTGCGCCTGCCAGCGCGCGTCCCCGCCTCCTAGGGCGCGTGCACGCCGGCTGTCTCAGAGTTAAAGGGGCAGTCTGCCCCTAATTGGTTGCTGCTCTTACACTCTCCTATAAATCCCAGCCCTGCCCCACCAGAGGTGTTGGAGCCTCTACATGCTTCCCATAGCGTTTGGCCCAGCTCCCTGTTGTTCCTGACCTCAGTCCTTGTTCCTTGTTCCTGTCCGCTGACCTGGTCCCTAGTCCCTGTCCGCTGGCTGCCTATTGTTCCTGAGTACTGTCTGCCACCTGTGATTACGCCTACAGACCTCTGCCTGCACTATCTCCTGCTTACTGCTCCTGCCACGCCTCGCCTGCCATCACTAGCAACCAAGCCAGGGGTAGCGACCTGGGGGTCGCCTGCCGCAGCAAGCCCATCCCACCTTGCGGCGGGCTCTGGTGAAAACCAGCGGCCCCTTAGACTCCGCTCCCTGGTGAGGTTAGTGCCATCGCTAGTGACGGTTCAGTGGATCCACGACTCCAGGCGTTACAGGGGGGTCATGCAGGAGGTACTGTGGGGGGTGCTGCAAAAAGTGATGACTCAGGGGCAGTGCAGGAGGTGCTGCAGGAAATGCTGCAGGGGGTGCTGCGGCGTCGCTTCCGGTGACACAGATTCCAATGCAGCTTCTGCTCGCGCCCTGGACACCGCACTTGTAGACTTGAAAGAACCACAAAATGCCATTGGGTGACGCAGCTACCTCTTGTTGGGATTCCCGCAGCAGAAGTGGGCAACTACAAGTTGAGAGGAAATATACCAAAGAACACCCAGATCATAGCCAAAAACATCAAATATTTTATTCAACAAAAAAATATATAAAATACATAAAAACTCAAGGAAACAACACTCCAGTACTTGATCATGTAACTTGCTTGATGGGTATTAAAGTATTATTGATGTAACATCAATCCATTTTCATGTAATAACAGAGCATATTGATATAATAGATAGCAGGGGCGTAACTAGACATGGCTGGGCCCCATAGCAAACTTTTGATTGGGCCCCCCCTCCCCCCCGACTGACCACTAAACGGTCAAGTGAAGTCATAACTACATAACCTCTAGCTCTGGCCAGGAGTGCTTGCAGTTAAAGGGACATTTGCAAAACCCAGGAGACCAGCAGGGCCACCCGGTGCTGCAAATGATGATGGCTCAGGGGGCCCAGTGTATTGCAGGAGCAGGCCATGGGCCCCCTGATGCAGCGGGCCCCATAGCAGCCGCTATGGCTACTATAGTGGTAGTTACGCCCCTGATAGATAGTAACTAGGGGGCATATATTTAATCCAAGTGGAGAATGAATATATCACAACAAATAATAAATAACCGTCAGTGACATATTAGTGACACCCTATATGCACAGTCCAATCCGCCCACAACTACACAATAATAACATGTATCACAAACAACTATGCTCCTATTGCACCTTACCCGTCATGTAAACGCAAGGGACCCCAACGCACGTTTCGTATCTTCCTCAGGGGGCGCTATCTATGTACCTAATGAGGGATCTTTTTATATGGTGAGAGCTGTCATGGCGTCCGCCACATTTCCGGAACGCCAGCGCATGCATACGGATCATGCTGGAATCACGTCCGACCCTCCGCGGCTGTCAGCTGGGGCGGATGAACCGGAAGATAAACCTCCGATCATGCGCACACAGTGTATGACACCGAAAAGGGACAGACCCCGCGCACATGCGCACTCCAGGAGTGGGGACAGAGATTAAGGTTGAACACTCCATACTATCTCAAAGGTTCCGTGTGATCTTATGTAAGTAATATATGGATATGGACCGATTTATCTCATCTTATCGAATAGGAGAAGACAATACTAATTATAACTAACTAATCCAAGGTGCATAATATAGGTGATACTCTTATTAAGTGCTACATATTAAAGTGCATAAAGTCATAATAATCAACCAAAGTGCTAGTGCAAATAGGGGAGTAAAATGATACAATCCCGAAACATATATGTTGTGCAAAAATACAATAAAAATATAAAACATGATATAGTGCAAAAATTGTATGTCCTATCATCAGCCATAAGTAGAATGAAGTGCAAAAGTGCCATATTACATAATAAGTGTAATCATATATACAAATCACCATAATACAATAAATATAGTGGAAATTGCACAAAAAACGCAAAAAAATATATATATATTTTTACTTATTTAGTGAATTACTGTGATAATACTAAATGTCCAATCCAAAGTCCATATTGATCATAATTCCCATCCTGAAATAGTTAATAATCACCGCTCTTCATATTTGCAGCTCCATCAACGATATCTTCTATTCCTCCTAACAAAAGTGCCTCAAAAAAGTTCCCCAAGATATAAAGTAATCTAAAACAATACAAATACACAAAATTAAAATCAGTACATAAGACAACATTATTAAAACCGTGACTGGTCAATATTACAGAAATGGAACAAAGCTACATTGCTCATTGCTACATTGCCCTCTCTATATTTTGACAAGCTACGCAGTCACCGCAAGGAAAACCAATTCTGGGTCTTCCCCAGGGCCGATTCTGGGGTTTCTGCCGCCTGAGGCAAACCTCAGGCGGCCGCCCCGAGTGATGGCCGGCAACCCCCCGCACTCCCCCCCCCCCCCGCGGGGGGAGCCATCCACTCGCCTGTCTCACACCGCAGCCGGCCCGCGCTCTCTGCTGTCTCCACATCCCGTCAGGTCCCGCGATGTCACCCTGCAGCTGTCACGGACCTCCAGGCTGTGGTGAGTGAGTGGGGTGATCGTGGGGGGACACGCTGGGGTGATCGGGTTGCGCGGGACCGCCCCGCGCAACCCGATCACCCCAGCGTGTCCCCCCACGACCCCGGGCACTCACCAACCACAGCCTGGAGGTCCGTGACAGCTGCAGGGTGACATTGCGGGGCCTGACGGGATGTGGAGAGCGCGGGCGACGGGACAGGTGAGCGTCCGCTGTCATTTTTGTTAAGTGATACTTAACAAAAATGACAGCAGGGGGGACATAATGCCGCCCCCTGCCGGACCGCAAAATCTGCCGCCTGAGGTGGAAGGCTCATTCCGCCTCATGGCAGAAGCGGGCCTGGTCTTCCCATGCCAGGAATTGTGTTGGGTTTTATATGACTGCGCACTAACATATCACGGAGGTTTTTTCCCCTCTGTGCTGCCATTGAGGGATGTTTTGGTAGATAACGGTGAAGCACCGGATCAGTGTGTAACACCGACCAGTGCTTCTCCAATATCTGACGCATTTGCCCCCAGCGGCAATTGTAAGTAGATATATATCTCACCGTATCATCACTTTTCTTCTTCCAAGGCATTTTTGGTTTCAACAAATCTTTTCTTTGTGTTGAATTTGCTCGTTTGTACCCATTCCGGATACATTTTTTGCTGTATCCTCTTTCTATAAATCTGCTTTTTAGATCTATTGCCTGCCTTTCAAAATTCTCCTCCGATGAGCAGATTCTCTTTATTCGGAGGAATTGACCCACTGGGACAGCTCGTATTGTTGAATTTAAATGGGCAGAGGATGCATGTAAAAGGGAGTTGGTTGCAGTAGCTTTTCTATGGACGTCTGTTTGCAAAAAACCACGCGCATCTTTCTCTATTTTTATGTCCAAAAATTTAATTTTTACCGTGCTATAGGTTAATTTGATATTTTTTGTGTTGTTATTTAGTTCAATCATGAAATCCCTCAGCTGGGACGGTGACCCCTGCCAAATAAACAAAACGTCGTCTATATACCGTAACCAGCACTGCACATGGGTTGTCGCATGCCAGCCCTCGCACATGAAAACCTCCCTCTCCCAGTAACCCAAAAAGAGGTTGGCGTACGAGGGCGCGCACACGGCCCCCATCCTTAAAAGTAAAAAAATTATGACTTAAAACAAATCTCAATAATTCCAAAATTCCAAGTTGAGAGGAGGCCGGGAGGATAAGCAGCTAACACTGGTACACAACTCCCACCTATACACTGACTGCAGTCACCAGAAACAGCAGGACCACCGGACCCTAGCATCCACCTAACACTGACATCAATAGACACTAGCATGCCCAGATAATCACCCAGGAACTATGTGAAAGTGGTATCAGACTGGAGACAATACACCACTTCCTGCGGGACATGCAGCAGCTGATAAGTACTGGAAATCTATATAACTTTCTGAAAACAGTTGATTAGAGAGAAAAACATTTTCCCCAGAGTAGCCCTCTTCTATCCGGTGTGTTGTGTGCTGTCGAAGGACGATCATGAAATACATTAGGGATGTCCGTGCAGCCCTTGCTATATAAATATATATATATAGTTAAAAATTGCTTTGTCTAATAGGACCATAACCGCTCTGAGACCTCATTCACACTTTGCTGTTTTTCCATCAGTATTTGTCATAAAACAAAAGACTTAAAAATACAACGAAAAAAAATCTGTACTTATTTTGAAACCTCCGCTCACAAATCCTGATCTCCATACTGTACCTGAGTGTGAGCGAGGCCTCGGGCTCAGCAGGATGACAGGGATTGGGCTGTGATACGGGTCACAAGTTGAGTTTTTTCTTTTGCAGCAGTAAGGTCACTGTGGGGGTCACTTCCCGCTCTTCAGAGGAGGACATGAAATGGTTAATGGAGTTTATCAGAGAAACATTTTGGGAGATTGTGTCGGATGTGAGGTATCTGCCGATCACCAACCGTAACAGCCTGGATTGGGAGGATAACGTGAGGAGATGCTCGGTCGGGATCCTGTATCACACCAAACGGCAGGGACGACTGAACATCGTGGATATAGAAGGAGCGTTGTATGACGAGGAACTGCAGTCGCTCTCCCGTATTCTGGGTAATGTTTCATCCTTCTCCCTCATCTTGGTCTCCGATCACAACTAATATGTCAATGAAACTTTATGATGAGATGAGATGTAACATTATGCAACTTTATTACACATTTAAATGATAGGTGACATACTGTAAGAACACATTGGGGGGTTATCACGCTTGGCATACCTGTACACCGGTCTTACCAAAACCCCAGATTTATTGAGTGGAGCGCTCCTCTGGTCTAGATCTGGAGGAGCTTCTCATCGTGATTTGCTCCTCCTTGCAGACCTAAATCATGGTATATCAGGTGCTGGAGGAAGCCACGCCCCTTCCCTGTCTCGTCACGCACCCTACGAACTACATCAGTTGTAGATTTTTGCTCCCGGCGAGGGAATGATTAATTCCTCCCATTGTAGAAGAATATTTTTGCACTTAGTCTTAGTGTCCCTCAGTGAACATGAACTGGTCCTCAGTGATGGACTAGGAGCAGAATTACAGGTTCAGGCCAATGGATTGTCTTCAGCTTCACTGAGGTTACTAGACCCTTCTGGACAAAATAGCTAGCTTTGAATCTATGAGCTTAGAATTTTTATGTTCTTCGTCCAGTCTTGGTCTTCTATGCCCAGTTTTGATCTCCTCAGTCCTTTCTTAGTCTCACCTGTCTAGTCTTTATCTCCACATCCAGTCCTAGTCTCCCATGTCACTGTGCCATGTTGGTCATCTTCTTCTTCTTCTCTTGGTCTCTGCTCTTTAGTTCTAATATTGCATATTTATTATTAGTTTCCCCAGTCCAGTCTTGTTCTATCTTGTCCAGTCTTGGTCTATCTTGTCCAGTCTTAATCCCCCTGTCTAGTGTTGATCTCTCCTGTCCAGCCATTGTCTCCCATGTGCAAGGAAAGTCTCCCTATCCAACCATATGCACAGCACCCATGTATGTGACTAGAGCAGCTATGGGCTCTATCATACCGATGTCTTCCATCTTATAATCTGCTTCTTGTTTAAATTGTTTCAGGCAAAAGCAAGGTCCTGGTGGTCCTGGACGATCTGGAGAAATGCTCTGACAGTGAGAGGCAGAGGATTCTGGACGCCCAACGTAGCCTGAGACAGCGGGCCTCCCAGCTCCTCCTCTTCCCTGAAAAAGCCAAAAGTGAAGAAGCCTACAAGAATCTGGAAGAATTCCGTAAGGTCTTTGGCTACAATACACCAGCCAGGGATCTCCAAGCCAACACCAATGGTTCTAGAGGTAGTTTAAAATGAAAAAGATCCATCCACAAAATATTGTATGAAATAATATAAGACTAGACATAAAAAACAACTATTACTGAAGCACAGACGATGGAGGACAGACTTCCTTCAGAGAGGGATTGAGCCTTTACAGATGCTTGACTGATCTTAATAGATTTCTTGCTGTTTTTGTGTTTAGGGACAACACAGATGAAGTCAGATGTCAGTGCTGGTCGGAAGGCTTACAATAACCTTAAGTCCCTTTTTCCTACCTCTAAACATCCCAGTGAGGTAAGTCCCATAGAATATGAAATACCTTCTCTATATACATTATAATGTTATACTGATGGGCAGAACCATGAATAGACATCTGGCTGGACTGAGGGCGGCATACGGCCACAGATCTCCCCTATACACTATACATGGTGATCTGTAGGGTAGTATCTGGGAAATCTGCTTACATACATAGCTATGGATATACGTGCAACTCAATTGGCTGGATAATCGAGTACGGCCAGATCTGACACACATTCCCCTGACTACATACAGTGCCTGACTCTTCTATAGGGGCAAACATGGCGACTCATGAATCTGGTTTTACTTTCAGCAAAACACCAGAACGTCTCCAGATTACACACAGTATAAGCAACCTAAAAAATTGGAATCACTGTTTAGTCAACCCTTTGACTCAAGCCTGAAAATCAGCATCTTCTCGAGGTCGGCCCAGAGTAACTATAGGTGGTTGGTGGACTGGCTGAAGACAACATATAGGAGGAAACCAGTGGATGTCCATGAAGTCTACATCACTAATAATTACACGGACTTCTACTCTGAGCTCCAGAGCTGCTCATTCGCCATCCTGTACCACACAATAAAGCAAGGACGACTCAACATCACCGACGTCACCGACTCCTTGTACAACCAGGAGCTCGAAGACCTCTCCATACGTCCCGGTACGTAGGAAGTGACCTATGGGTTGTGCCGATTACTGTCTTTTTAGTAGTATCTCTGTATATTTGTGATTTCTTTTTGTGCCACAGGTAAGGAAAACGTCATTGTGGTGGTCGATGACCTGCCCGATACCAGCTCAGCCGAGAAGGACCGGATACTGAGAAACCAGCCCAGCATCGGCAGACTGGCCAAAGATCTATTTCTCTTCAGTGACAAAAGGAAGAACACGGAAAGCCTAGAAACATTAAAGGGAATCATATCGAGGAAAACACCAGACCGTCACATCACGGAGGCTAGTATGTATCTATCAGGCCTGGTGTCTTCTGCTTCATTAGGTTGCTACCTCCACCACAGCTTGTTACACAGTACTGGGAGCAGACACAGTCTCCAGCCCATAGTCCACCGAAATGCCTAATTTGCATATTGATTGAAGTCAAAATTTTGCAAAAATAGCACTGAGGCTGAAGGTAAAAAAATCTACCCTCTTATTCAGCGTTCGGTGCCCTATGGAAACATAACAGCAGGTTGGAGTGTTCTAACCTGCTGTTAGTTTTCCTTTAAATGGCCGCTGTAATTTCAGGCCCCTCCGTGTGAAGGCTTCTGCCATTCCTAACATATCTGTAAATCACTTAACTTACCAACAATGACTCCTTACCCCTGATGAAAGCCTTGGCCACTATGTGTCTCCTTTCTCCTGCAGTCTGCTCTCCACTGCCTATTGGTAGGAGAAGTCTGTCTCTAGTAACAGCTAGGCCAAGACGGAACATAGGAAACGTGTCTTTGTGTGTTTGGGGAGGGGGGTTAGCATGTGCTATGTGCTGAAAAGAGAAAAGGGGCTTTAGAAAACCTGAAGCTGATGCACTGTCCATTAAAAGTAAATCACAGCTTTCCTCTTATCACCCATCATGCTTATGGCAGTTGTCTTTTGTGTGAATATTAGTGCACCTGTAGCTTTATCTCCCTGGTGCTGCAGTGTAATCCCCCCCATACTTTCTCAGCAGTGTGGCTCCTAAGGGGGGCTACCTGTGAGTAATAGCTCTGTGTCACATGGCAGAGTGGTGCAACTAGTGAGACCAGTGATGCATTGGTTCAAGGGGCACTCCAGCGAAAATCTTTTTCTTTTAAACCAATTGGTTTAAAAAAGAAATGTAGATTTGTAATTTACTTCTGTTTAAAAATCTCCAGTCTTCCGGTACTTATCAGCTGCTGTATGTCCTGCAGGAAGTGGTGTATTCTCTCCAGTCTGACACAGTGCTCTCTGCTGCCACCTCTGTCCATGTCAGGAACTGTCCAGAGCAGCAGCAAATCCCCATAGAAAACCTCTCCTGCTCTGGACAGTTCCTGACATGGACAGAGGTGGCAGCAGAGAGCACTGTGTCAGACTGGGAGAATACACCACTTCCTGCAGGACATACAGCAGCTGATCAGTACTGTCAGACTTGATTTTTTAATAGAAGTAAATTACAAATTTCTGTCACTTTCTGGCACTAGTTGATTTGAAAGGAAAAAAAAGGTGAGCAATCCCTTTAAGCAGTTGTACAGTCCCTGAATACGTTTGAGCACTTTAGCATCTAGGCTGTAGCCTTGGCGTGATGCCTAGCAAATGGCACAAAACACAGCATTACCTCCTATCCAGCCTGCAGGGTAAATTCACCAAAACTGGGTAGATTTTAAAAGTCTTTGGAAACAAAAAAAAAGTGCACTTTAATTTTAATTTTTTTTTTTTAATCTCCATGTAGAGTATGCACCAGAGCCTTATGAAAGGAAATCAAATAAATCAAACTCATCTGCATCGAGACTAGAGCAGCAAGATCACTTGGACAGGGTAGACCACCTGCCCTCACCTTCAGGGAGTTCACTTACAGCACGCTGCGAAGGCGGCAACATGTCCAGTGTTGGTGATTTAATCTGGGATCATGACGATGATTCAGGGGAACCAGAAGTGAAAAAAATTGCTCTAGACCTCACAACATTGGACCTTCATAGTCCTAAAGCGATGGCTGAGATGAGCAACACATTTAAAGATACCTCTTTAAAGTTGCAGGATGTTCTGAGAATAATACAAGAAGACCAAGCAAAAATGCTGCAAGAAATACAAAGGTTACAGAGGGAAAACGAGGAACTTCAAAGAAGTAAAAAAAAACTGCTCGAGGATAGGACTGACAATAAAATTGCATATAGAAAGATCCTAGAAGCAAACAACAAGACTATACAAGAGAAACAATTCACCATAGAGAAGCTCCAGGAAGATCTGCAGGACAAGGACAGGACAATGGAGGAGAAAAAACAAACCATGGTAAGAACTATCCAAGATCTACAGAAGAAACTAAGAGAAAAGGAAGGCGAGATTCAAGACCAACAGCAAACTATAAAAGATCTGCAGGACAAGGACAGGATGATGGAGGAGAAAAACCAAACCATGGTAAGAACTATCCAAGATCTACAGAAGAAACTAAGAGAAAAGGAAGGCGAGATTCAAGACCAACGGCAAACTATAAAAGATCTGCAGGACAAGGACAGGATGATGGTCCAGGAAATCCAGACCATGGTAACCATCCATGATCTACAGGAGAAACTAAGAGAAAAGGAAAGCGAGATTCAAGCCCTAAAAAACCAACAGCAAAATATCGAAGATCTGCAGCACAAGGACAGGACGATGGAGGAGAAAAACCAAACCATGGTAAAAACTATCCAAGATCTACAGGAGAAACTAAGAGAAAAGGAAGGCGAGATTCAAGACCAACAGCAAACTATCGAAGATCTGCAGGACAAGGACAGGACAAGTAACCAGGAAATCCAACAGCTGCAAGAACATATTCAGAAAATGCAGAGTTCACCAAAGCGAGAACATGTCGGGCTGAATCGAGAACAAGGATTCCAACCTCAAGAATTCCATCGAACAAAACAGAGGAGCCCGATACCTGGAAAAGAAGATGATGGCAGCACCCAAGGTGAACATGGAGGTTATAACTGCGACCTTCAGAAAGGTTTCACCATGGATGAAGGTTCGCTGTCGCCTAAAGCGCATAGTTACACTGGAGCAATGTACAATAAGAGGCAAAATCCTACCGAGAGACCAGGCCTGACCCCACAGAATGACCTGGTGGAGCAGCTAAAATGTACAGTACAGCAAAAGGATGAAGAAATCCAGAACCTTAGAATCACAATAGAAAAGCAGAAGTTGCAGCTGGATGACAATGCTTCTCTTATCGATGATCTACTGTCTGGAAGAAAAGATGGAAAAGAGAAGGCAAAGTGTTAATTAAAGCCTCACGGCTACTCATACTGCCATATGGATCCACTTCTGCCCCAGTATAGAAGTAGCCTGGGTGACCCCTGGATAGACGTCACTTAGTTCTAAAGCTGCTGATTATTTACACAGAATATTTATTAGTTAATAACTGACCTAATAGTTTTCTGCTTACAATGGCAGCGCTTATCCTTGTATGTTCTCCTATAGCGTTCCTACAAGTGACTTCTAGGTCGGACATCACCGGTCACTCTTTGCATCTCTTCTGAGATTCTCATAATAGATAGAGAAGTCGCATCTAAGTCCACATATACAGTCATTGCTCTGCTAAACAATAGAGTAAGAAAGTCCTGGCACTGCTCCCATTCACTATAAGCCAAACATGCCACGCCAACACATTGTTGCAAAGCCAGCTCAGGCGGTTCTGTGCCTCCCATCAGGGTATGAACATGGAGATAGGTAGAAGTACAGTCAGGAAGCGGCACTCACCAAATCAATGGACAATCAGGCCAGAAGATGCACAACTAGCGTGAAACGGCTGTTGCCTGCTTTTTATCTGTCTGTCCCATGAATGTACTGCCGGTGATCTGATCAATAAACATTCAGAATTGATTTGGTGAGTGCCGCTTTGTGACTGTACTTCTACCTATCTCCATTACAAACAATAATGATGCAAAGATTTAATTAGCATGAGGACACTAGAAGTTCATTTCTGTGGTATAGATAGAGCTCCAAATCACCATCCAGTGTAATGTCCACAGAGCGGCTGAGCTGAGCCTAATAATGATCACATTTTATATGTTATAATTACTGCATAAAAATTAAATAAAACATTTCCTGTGTATAGACAATGCTGTATTATAGTGATTATACCGCACCAACCGTCTGTTACCGACCTTGCTTTCTAAGTTATTGTGTTTGTCGTCTTGTCTGTGTTTGGTGTTACACCTGTTCGGGCCAGGGACTGTCGCCCAGTTACCCTCTGCCACTCAGTAAACAGGCAGGGTCAGCAGGGCGGGTGTCAGTGCTAGGGCCTCACCTGTCTCGTGTCCTCCAGTTCCGTTCCTGACACTACCTCGGCTGTTTCATAGTTGTTATGGCCCACCCTGCTGTTATATAATTATTACGGCCTCCCCTGCATTATACGCTTGTTATTATTTTGTCCTCAATAACTTATAATGCTAAGTGAAAACAGAACAAAAGGAAAGAGCTGTCTGTAGAGCTCAGAGACAGAATTGTGTGCAGGAAGAAAGAGCTGCCTGTAGAGCTCAGAGACAGAATTAAGTAGAGGAGGAAATAGCTGCCTGTAGAGTTCAGAGACAGGATTGTGTTGAGGACGAAACAGCTGCCTTTAGAGCTCAGAGTCAGGATTGTGTGGGTGAGGAAATAACCATCTGTAGAGCTCAGAGACAGGATTGTGTGGATGAGGAAATAACCATCTGTAGAGCTCAGAGACAGGACTGTGTGGGTGAGGAAATAACCATCTGTAGAGCTCAGAGACAGGATTGTGTGGATGAGGAAATAACCATCTGTAGAGCTCAGAGACAGGATTGTGTGAAGGAGGAAAGAGCTGCCTGTAGAGCTCAGAGATGGGAGTGTGTGGAGGAGGAGGAAAGAGCTGCCTGTAGAGCTTAGAGACAGGATTGTGTGAAGGAGGAAGGAGCTGCCTGTAGAGCTCAGAGATGGGAGTGTGTGGAGGAGGAGGAAAGAGCTGCCTGTAGAGCTCAGAGACAGGACTGTGTGGAGGAGGAAAGAGCTGCCTGTCGAGCTCAGAGACAGGACTGTGTGGTGGAGGAGGAAAGAGCTGTCTGTAGAGCTCAGAGACAGGACTGTGTGGAGGAGGAAAGAGCTGCCTGTAGAGCTCAGAGACAGGACTGTGTGGTGGAGGAGGAAAGAGCTGCCTGTAGATCTCAGAGACAGGACTGTGTGGAGGAGAAAAGAGCTGCCTGTAGAGCTCAGAGACAGGACTGTGTGGAGGAGGAAAGAGCTGCCTGTAGGGAGCAGAGACAGGACTGTGTGGAGAAGGAAAGAGCTGCCTGTAGGGCTCAGAGACAGGATTTTGTGCCGAATGCAAAATACATTTTTGGGAGGTTCACTCATCACTATCTATAATCTCAAGCCATAACCCTAATTCCTAACCAACACTACATATGATGCCAAACCAGAACAAAGACCAAAATCCAAGGCCCGGCCTAAAGATGCCTCTAATCCAGAATGCTAACCATTGTCCATAACTCAAAACCTTAACCATAACTATTAACCAAAACCTTACCTCCAACTAATAACCAAAACCGTACCCCCAACTAATAACCAAAACCGTACCCCCAACTAATAACCAAAGCCTTACCCCCAACTAATAACCAAAACCTTACCCCCGACTAATAACCAAAGCCTTACCCCCAACTAATAACCAAAACCTTACCCCCAACTAATAACCAAAACCTTACCTCCAACTAATAACCAAAACCGTACCCCCAACTAATAACCAAAACCTTACCCCCAACTAATAACCAAAACCGTACCCCCAACTAATAACCAAAACCTTACCCCCGACTAATAACCAAAGCCTTACCCCCAACTAATAACCAAAACCTTACCTCCAACTAATAACCAAAACCTTAAAATCCTTAGAAAAGAATGGAAGAGGGGAAGGAGGAGAAGAAGAGGAGGAAAAAAAGAAAAAAAGAGGTAGGTATGGATGAGAGGTGGGTAACCAACCCCAGGCTGATCACCGGCGGATTGAAGGGGGCTTCCATAAGAACAGTTTATTTAGCTGTTTTAGTGCGGTTTGTTTAAGGCTTGGTTCGGACGAACCTAAACTTTACAAAATAACCTGAAATCATTTTTCCCGTTTCAAAACATCAATTTTCCGGGTAAGTCTCCATATTTTTTTTTTTCATTTCCTTGTTTCCCAGACTGTAGATTAAGGGGTTGATGGTCGGTATAGTAATACAATAATGAAGAGCTATCACCCGATCACTCCTGCTGGAAGCTTCAGAGCCGAAGCTTGTATATGGCAGACGGTGACATCGCGTTGTATCACAAAGCAGCACAAACTTGAGTGTATGGAGTGGGTATCTGCCTCACCACACCGGCTCAGGAGTGGCAAAAAGTCCAAACGATGAGACAGCACATCAAGGGAGAAAAAAACAAAAATTTAATCCTGCACCAGACTGTTTTGCTCTTCTCGTAACGTACATGTAATATCACATGAGCCCTGATAACGTCCCGTGATACATAAGATCACCAGCTCATTATACCATCAATGTCTTGTTTTCTTTATATAGAAGTTATTGACAACGTGTAAAACATTGATACTCGTGTTTGTAACAAAATAGTAACAAGATGTTCCTGTTTAATAAGTGACCGGGGGGGAGGGGGGGAGAGCTATTATCCTACAGCCCCCCGGGCTCCAGGCCTTTTAAGATCTCAAACTTTTTCATGTTTCCACTGATATAAGGCATGCGAGGCTCGTTTTTTGATGGACCAGTTCTATTTTTTTTAACCATTTAATGTATCATAATATTTCACTGACATGCGAGGCTCGTTTTTTGTGAGACCAGTTGTATTTCTTTTCTTGGAACCATTTAATGTATCATATAATATTCCACTGACATGCGAGGCTCGTTTTTTGTGAAACCTGTTGTATTTTTGTTCTTGGAACCATTTAATGTATCATATAATATTTCACTGACATGCGAGGCTCGTTTTTTTTAGACCAGTTTTATTTCTTTTCTTGGAACCATGTAATGTATCATATAATATACTAAAACATTTTCAAATATTTTTTTCAGGGTGAGTTGAAAGGAAACTAAATTCTGTCTGCTGTACATGTGCGATATTCTGCTAAACTGACACCAGCCACTGTGCCAGTATCGTCTATGGCATTGTTTGGCAACTCAAGATCTCAAGACCCCCACCCCCCACAGATCAGGATTTGAGGATATCCATATGAAGAACCTGTGAAATACAAAGGAAATCCTTAAAACATGACCTGTTTGGGGGTCTTGAGGACTGGAGTTGAGGATCACTGATCTAAAGTATGGCGAGGCCGGCTGTCATGGATTGCTGGGCTACTGCCGGAGCTGCCTCTGATCCTGACAGTAACCTTTGCTGACCATGCACTTTTGACCTCCAATACACATAAATATTCACTATGGCTAAACATCCAGATTACCTCTATAGGGAGGGGTAAAGAAGCTTTGGCAGTGGCTTATGTCTCTCAATACAATAGGGTCGGACAGTGAAAATCCACCACGTTGAACCCTTCTTACCTGGGGATTGCAGTGATTAGTCATTACAGGCAGACCAAGTGCAGTGACAATGATAGGAAGGCCGGCTTCTGACAGCTCTCCCACTCCGATCTTCACTGTGTGTATGAAGAATTCGGAGCTGGGAGAGAAGAACAACTCCGCAGCACAGCACAGTAAAAAACACACACCCCTTCCAACTCTGATTGATGCCCCTGTTGTAGTGTCCCATATCAGGTGTTCCACTGTTGTGTCTATCATGTATGTAGGTCGGTGTCTCTCTGTATGTATGCTCTGGGTTGAAGGTCGTATTCTGCACACCCACCACAAGGTGTCACTTCATGGCACAGCTGAAGGAAGATTTGGTAAGGGTTAACTGCCTATGTGATTGATTGCATGAATTGTTCTCTTTATGACTGACGGAGATCCAATGCCAGACCTGGGTACCTCACAGTTGTCCCACCTCTATTCCCCTAACCTATGAGAGGTTAGACAGACAGTCTCTGGTGTTCTTTTCCTCCAATCACCCACCAGATCCCTGAGGCTTTATATAGTAGGAAAGCAGGTCACGTGATCACTGTCTAGCGTGCAGTGGGTGGTTGGTGAGTAGTACAGAGAGGTTTTAGTGAGTGAGTTGGTATATATTCTACCCAAGAGGATAAAAATGGCGGATGGTGGAGCTCTCTAAATTGCAATGGACTCGAGGTCAATAGTAAATACTGTACCAAAGGATTAAAAACTAATCGATAATAGAAAAAGTAAAAGGTAACTAATCCTCTAGAGTACTTGCTTAAATGAATATAATTTTAATTGACAACATAACAATATATATATATATTGTGGGGGGTTAGCTCCGTCACAGGTATCACAGACACAGCAGAGTTAAAATCACTGGGTTTTATTTCACAAAGTCCAAGCAGTAACAAAATAGCTTCTCTTCAGCAGGTGCAAATAACATAAAGATAGCCTGGCTTCAGGCACAAAGGGTTAAACGAAAACAGGATTTCTCACCAGAACAGTCTTTTTAGGCTACAGCAGATTCTCCAGCTTCTCTGCCTGGACCCAACACATCAGAAGCTCCCGACCAGCTCCAGCCTTGGAGTTACACACCACACACAGCTCACCTAGTCTCCTGGCTGTTATAGGCCAGGGAAAACCCGGGACGGATACGTGGGAGCAGTCATCCCACCCAACTCTGAGACTGCTCCAGTAAAAGCCGGCCCGGAACAACTGCTTGACAGCAGGTATACTAAATTAGAAAAAACTGTCCGTAACCTATGGTTACTGACCAATTCTATCCGGCCTACTCCACCGAGGCCTTGAACCACGGTGACACGTATCTGTCATCGACCACCATACCTTGTGCCTTGTCACATACCCCCCCCTCTGCCCAAAGCCGTGGGGCTGGGCACTTTCAACCAGCAGGCAGTGTACCCTTGACAGGGCATCTGCATTACCATGCAATTTACCTGCTCTATGTTCCACATTGAAACAATAATCTTGTAATGCCAGAAACCAGCGTGTTATCCTGGCATTATTCCCCTTTTTCATTCTCATCCATTTCAGTGGGGCATGGTCAGAAACCAACTTAAACCTTCTGCCCAGTAGGTAATACTTAAGGGAATCCAATGCCCACTTAATGGCCAGGCACTCCTTTTCCACAATGGAGTAATTTTTCTCGGCAGGGGAAAGTTTACGGCTGAGATACATAACTGGGTGCTCTTCTCCATTTATGTCCTGGGACATTACTGCACCCAGGCCTACATCGGACGCATCCGTCTGGACCACAAATTCCTTAGAGAAATCGGGTGCTACCAAGACTGGCTGCTTGCATAAGGCAAGTTTTAGTTCATTAAAGGCTCTCTCAGCCTCCGGTGACCATTTAACCATAACTGACTGGGTCCCTTTTGTAAGTTCAGTTAATGGAGCTGCTATTGTGGCAAAGTCTGGGACAAACCGTCTGTAGTAGCCTACGATACCCAAGAATGCCCTTACTTGTTTTTTTGTTAGTGGGCGGGGCCAATTCTGTATGGCTTCGACCTTGTTAATCTGAGGTTTAATTAAGCCTCTACCTACAACGTACCCCAGATATTTGGCCTCTTCCATCCCAACCGCACATTTTTGGGGGTTGATGGTAAATCCCGCTCTCCTTAGGGCATCTAAGACTGCCTGCAGTTTTTCTAGATGACTTCCCCAGTCACGGCTAAATATCACAATGTCATCTAGGTATGCAGCGGCATACTTCTTGTGAGGGATCAGTATGCGATCCATCGCCCTTTGAAATGTGGCAGGAGCTCCCTGCAACCCAAAAGGCATTCTGGTGTATTGGTAGCATCCCTCCGAGGTGGAAAAGGCAGTCTTTTCCTTGGCCTCCTTAGACAGGGGGATTTGCCAATACCCTTTTGTGAGGTCCAAGGTGGTGATGTACCGGGCTGGACCTAGCCTTTCGATGAGTTCATCCACCCGTGGCATCGGGTATGCATCCACACTGGAGACCTCATTAAGCTTTCTATAGTCGTTGCAGAAGCGCCACTCCCCACTTGGTTTTGGCACTAAGACTATTGGGCTTGACCACCCACTCTTAGACTCTTCTATAACACCCAACTTTAGCATTCGTTCTACCTCTTGGGAAACCACTTGTCTACGGGCCTCAGGTATTCTATAAGGTTTTAGGTTTACCCTAATATGAGGGTCTGTGATAATCTCATGCTCAATCACGGAGGTGAGACCAGGTAGCTCAGAGAACAGATCCTTATTCTGTTCTAAGAGTTCCCTGCATTGCTGTTTCTGAGACGGTGAAATGGTGTCTGCAATAGTGACATTTTGGAAACCCACCTCTGGCTGAGTAAGGAAACAAGGTGCGTCTATAGAATCCCTATCTTTCCAGGGTTTGAGGAGGTTTACATGATATACCTGGATGGGCTTCCTTTTACCTGGCTGGTGTATTTTGTAATTAACCTCATTTACTTTTTCAAGGACTTCAAACGGTCCCTGCCACTTCGCAAGGAATTTACTTTCCACTGTGGGTACCAGTACAAGTACCCGATCCCCAGGGTGAAACTGTCTAATCCTGGCTGTTCTTTTATATACCCTACTTTGGGCTTCTTGAGCATGGAGAAGATGGGCCTTTACTATTGGCATAACATTTGCTATTCTTTCTTGCATTTGTGCAACATGCTCTATTATGCTTTTATATGGCGTTGCCTCGCTTTCCCAGGTCTCTTTAGCTACATCCAGTAACCCTCGAGGGTGTCGTCCGTACAAGAGTTCAAAGGGTGAAAACCCTGTGGAGGCTTGAGGGACTTCCCTTATAGAGAATAATAGATAGGGTATCAGACAGTCCCAATCTCGCCCATCTTTCTCTACAGCCTTTCTTAACATAGCCTTCAGCGTCTTATTGAAACGCTCTACTAACCCATCAGTCTGTGGATGGTATACAGATGTTCGTAGTTGCTTTATATTCAGGACTTTACATAATTCTTTCATAACCCGTGACATGAAGGGTGTTCCCTGATCGGTCAAGATCTCTTTAGGCAGCCCTGTCCTGGAAAAAATATGGACCAATTCTCGTGCAATACATTTTGATGAGGCATTTCTTAAGGGTACGGCCTCTGGGTATCGTGTAGCATAGTCCAGGATAACCAAAATGTATTGGTGGCCTCTAGCAGATTTCACTAACGGGCCTACAATGTCCATGGCTATGCGCTCAAATGGTGTTTCTATGATGGGCAGGGGTACTAATGGGCTACGGAAATGAGAGACCGGAGCGGTTATTTGGCAGGTTGGACATGACTGACAAAAATTTGCTATCTCCCTGTAACATCCTGGCCAATAAAATCTTTGCAAAATACGCTCCTGGGTCTTATCTACACCCAAGTGACCTCCCAACACATGGGAGTGGGCCATGTCCAACACCATCCGTCTATATGGGCCTGGTACCAGCAGTTGCTCTACCACCTCATCCCTTATTTTATGTACACGATACAGCAGGTCATTATTCATAGCAAAATAAGGAAACCTTTGGTCTGCACCTGGTTCTTGGGGAACACCATTTATCACAGTGACATTTCCCATGGCACTCTTTAATGTCAGATCCCTGAGCTGAGCAGTCCCAAAATTTTCTCGGGACACTGCTAGATCAGGGATATGAGTTTCAGAGGACGATTCCTCATCCTCAGTCCCCACTAACACAGTCAGAGGAAATTCACGTGTGACCCCATCATACACATCAACAGTTTTATTAATGATTGCTTTAGAGTCTAAGGCCTTGCCCCACAAGTCCCAAAACAAAGGAAAGTCTCTTCCCACGATTATGGGGTACATTAGACCTTTGACAATTCCCACAGTATGGGATATGGTGGTCTGCTTCAAAGATATGGTGACCTGGGCAACCGGATAGTCTTTAGTGTCCCCATGGATACACTGTACCCCCACCCGCTTCCCAGGAACAAGCACATGTGGGAGTGTGGCCCTTAGTAGGGTCACCAAACTCCCCGAGTCTAAAAGGCCAAACACTGCAACCCCATTTACCGTTACCTGACAGACCTGGGGACCCTCTTTGGGGTGAGGTACGGCACTATAGGCAGGACAGGCGAACCAAGAACCACGGCGGCCTACGTTGCAGTCCATCGGTTCTGAAGACAGAGGGCAGTGTGCTGCAATATGCCCCTGGCCATGACACCTCCAGCAAATTACGGGGCGAGGCTGCCTCCCCAGGACAGATTGGGGATCTACCGTGTCTCGGATACGCCACTCTGCAGAGGGTTTAGGCCACTTTTTTGAGGGGTCTGGACCACTTCGGGAACGCATGGAAGATGACTTTCCCCCACCTTGTCTCTCATAGGACACTTCCACTGCCTGGTATCTTTCCACCAGGTTCACCAGGTCATCTGCACACTGGGGGTCTCCCTGGGCAACCCAGCATTGTATGGTCCTTGGCAGAGTTTGGATGAACCGGTCCATGACAACTCTTTCCACCATCTGTGCTGGGGTGCAGGACTCTGGCTGCAGCCATTTTTGTACAAGATGAAACAAGTCAAACATTTGTGACCTGGGTGGCTTATCTTTATTATATGCCCAGTGTTGCACCCGTTGGGCTCGGACAGCCAGGTTCACACCCAGGCGGGCCAGGATCTCCGCTTTTAGTTTGCTGTAGTCTTTGGCCTCTGGTAGTGGTAAATCAAAATAGGCCTTCTGAGGCTCCCCGCTCAGGTAAGGCGCAAGGACCTCCGCCCATTGCTCTGGAGGTAATTTTTCCCTCTCTGCTACTCTTTCAAATATGGTCAAAAAGGCTTCAACATCGTCCTCCGGTGTCATCTTTTGCAGCGCCTCCCTGACCGATTTCCGGGTTCTGCCAATGTCCTCTTTCCCAGAAGGAGCTGCCTCCTCTTTCCTCTGGGATGTCTCGGTCAGTGCGGCAAGCTGACGGAGCAGGAGTTTATTGGTCTCCTGTTGGGCCTGCATGGCCTCCATGTGGGCTCTCTGCTGCTGGGCGCTGGTTTGCTGCTGCTGCTGATTAGCCTGCACCAACTGTTTTATCAGCTCCTCCATGCTGGGAGATCCTGATTGCACTCCTGCCACTGCTTTAACCCAGGACATGCAAAGTCTTTATAAACTCTCTGTGACTCTTCTGGGAGCGCTAGATGCCCGCATCCAAACACCACTTGTGGGGGGTTAGCTCCGTCACAGGTATCACAGACGCAGCAGAGTTAAAATCACTGGGTTTTATTTCACAAAGTCCAAGCAGTAACAAAATAGCTTCTCTTCAGCAGGTGCAAATAACATAAAGATAGCCTGGCTTCAGGCACAAAGGGTTAAACGAAAACAGGATTTCTCACCAGAACAGTCTTTTTAGGCTACAGCAGATTCTCCAGCTTCTCTGCCTGGAACCAACACAGCAGAACCTCCAAACAAGCTCCAGCCTTGGAGTTACACACCACACACAGCTCACCTAGTCTCCTGGCTGTTATAGGCCAGGGAAAACCCGGGACGGATACGTGGGAGCAGTCATCCCACCCAACTCTGAGACTGCTCCAGTAAAAGCCGGCCCGGAACAACTGCTTGAAAGCAGGTATACTAAATTAGAAAAAAACTATCCGTAACCTATGGTTACTGACCAATTCTATCCGGCCTACTCCACGGAGGCCTTGAACCACGGTCACACGTATCTGTCATCGACCACCATACCTTGTGCCTTGTCACAATATATATATAAAAGTAATGTAATAGAAAGTAATACTCCAAAAGTAATAATCAATGTAATTGTCAATATGATCGGGCTGCAAAAACATATGATTAAAAACATAAAGTTAAAAAGTTCATATGATGTTAAAACCGCTTAGTGTGCATCTGAATTAAACCCAAACAGTAAGCGTGCATTCACACAGTGCGTTAATGTTGTTCCACAATGTCTGTTTGGGATGGTATAGCGCTAATAAAATTTGGAGGTATCGATAGCTCCTTAAAAAATGCAAATTTGCAAAAAAGGGTTGGCGTAGTACGCCTGTCACCAGATCGCTGTTGTATCAGCTGTATCGTGGGTTATATGTTGCTTGTGGTGCGCCGGAGGATCCTCCGCTCTGCAGTAAAGGCCGCTGCCGTAGATGGATCAGAGTAGGTCCATATCGGCTTCAGTTGTGTAGCTGCCGGTTTGGTGTGCAGCGTCTTCACTCCTGCTGGCCACTATGGATTACACTGAGGTATGCAGAGTAGCGCTACCAGGTTTGTTGTTGCGCGGGAATCGGCCTGTCAATCATTCATGCCGTTCTCGTTGTTAGTGTTTGTCAACCTTGCAGCATCAATTCTCAATGCAATGAGTTGACTGTAGCGGTGTATGAATTTGCTAAACGTGTTTCAAGGCAAAACCAGGGCCTCTTCCTCAGTAGCACGCTTACCGTTTGGGTTCAATTCAGATGCACACTAAGTGGTTTTAACATCATATGAACTTTTTAACTTTATGTTTTTAATCATATGTTTTTGCAGCCCGATCATATTGACAATTACATTGATTATTACTTTTGGAGTATTACTTTTTATTATATTACTTTTATATATATATATATTGTTATGTTGTCAATTAAAATTATATTCATTTAAGCAAGTACTCTAGAGGATTAGTTACCTTTTTCTTTTTCTATATTCTAAAAGAGTTCCATTACTAGCCATGCTGGGCTAGTAAAACGTGCAGTGAGGCTACTACAAACGGGGGAGCAAACCTCATTTACACTGAGGGGCGATTGTCTTCTATTTTAAGTCTTGTTAACTCGGAAAGGAACTAAACAGTCAGCTATTAGATAACTTCAGGTAAAACTGAGAACTCTACTGCAACGTGCTAGGTTTCCTTAGGGGTCTCCCTGATGGCTAGCTTTAACCCCTAGGTGGGGTCTGTGTTCCTGAAATCATGTCACTTGGTGCCCATGGACAGCAATAGGTGGATGTTCATAGCTATGCATACAGGTACTGTTCAAGTTTATTGCATCAAGCCAAAGTGTTTAGAGCTCCTCCAGCAGAGAGCCACAAGTGTCTGCCCTGCAAGTCTGTCAAGCCAAGCTTAAAGAAACCGGAGACTTAGCTCAAAGCTTCCTACTTTGATCATCACGTCCCTATTGTATTGATGTTACATGTATGAATGTCGCTTTGCTTCGTTTTAGATTTCAGCTAAACAATATAATCTGCTTTCTACATAAATGAATAAGTGAAAGATGTAATCACAATGCTGGATGATGTAATACAAGAGTTTATTAAATCAGACACGTTCATTGCTTGAGGGTTAATGGTCGGTAGCCAATGAAAAGTGCCACAATGGGGGCGGGGGGCGTAACCTCTGCATTGTACTTTTCTATTGTTCAGTATTAAACAGGTAAATATTATTCACATGTGAGGGATTGAAACTTCTTCTTACATCAAGACTTGAAACTCAATAGGTTATCGCAACCCACAGGGATTGAGAGACCAAGTTATACGAAGGAACATTCTGGAGAAACACCTGCGCCACGTTTCTCACTAGTCCCAACCAATTAACTGTCCTAAAAGTAATGAAAGATGGCATGTCAGACGTACATTTCTGGGAATTTCCGCAGAGCGGCCTTCATATCCTTGTTCCGAAGGCTGTAGATTAAGGGATTAAGGGCGGGCACCAATATGTAGTAAAAAAGGGGGACAATCCGGTCACTGTCATCGGAGCCTTGTGTCCCCAAACGTAAGTACAAATACATGGCCGAGCCATAGAACAATACAACAGACGCCAGGTGGGAGCCGCAGGTGGATAAAGCCTTGTGCTGAGCTTCAGCCGAATGTAAGAGGAAAATGGAAGACAGGATTTTAAAGTATGAGCAGATGATCAGAATGAAGGGAATCCCGGCCCCACACAAACAGGCTATAAATATAGAAAGTCTATTTCTGAAGATATTGACACAGGCCAGGTTGAGAAGAGGTGGATAGTCACATAAGAAATGGTCTATGAGGTTGGAACCACAATAGGGCAAGGTAAAAACAAAGATGGTTTGTCCTAAAGAAAATAATGATGCTATCATCCACGAGCCCAGAGTCAACTGGTAACACCGAGCTGGGGTCATCACCGCCATATATCTCAATGGGTGACAGATGGCCATGTACCGGTCAAAGGCCATCACCATCAGGAAAACACATTCACATACCCAATGGTTTGGAAGACGTACATCTGAACGGCACAACCCAGAAAGGAGATGGACCTGGTGATAGATAGGACGCTCTCCAGAACCTTGGGGATGGTGACGCTGGTAAAACAAATTTCAAGGAATGATAAATTTCTCAAGAAGAAATACATGGGAGTATGAAGAAGAGGATCGATTGTAATGGTTAGGATGATGACGCCATTCCCTATCAGGGTGGCCAGGTATCCGGAGAGCATGAAGGCGAATAAGGAAAACTGGATGGGCAGAGGAAAATCAGAGAAGCCCAGAAGAACAAAGTCTGTGATGTTCGTTCCAGTTGGTCCTCCCATTGATGTCTTCTCTCTCACAGAAGTAGAAAAATATATCTTATAGGATGGAGACAATGATCCTAGACCTATTAATGACAGCCATGACTCGACCCAAGACCTGATCTGGACCTGTAGGTATCAGTGCAGACCAATAAGCTTTATTATCCATATACCTTACATTAGTAATAATGACTAGAGTTATCACTGAACTGGTTATACTGAATGGTACCTGATCATAGAGATATCACTGAACTGGTTATACTGGACAGCACCTGACCTGGTACGGGCTCCTAAACCTTTATTGCACCTGAGTAAGGTAACTCCCTCGGGTTCACACACGTTGAATGAAGTATGCTAGTTAGTTAGTGTTTTTCTACTAGGTGTCACAGTTATCTCCTATTCATGGCTACTAAGTGTCTGTTATCTCCGATTCATGGCTGAAGGAGGCTAAGGGTTAACTGTTTTATGTCACATGTTGTTTTTTGCCCACTCACAGGTGCCGGTGCTTTCCCTCCTTTTTCTATCCTATCCTCTGTTCTCTCTCCTCACACACAAGCCCCACCAATCAAAAGCAGGTTTTTACAGACCCCTGTAGGAAGGAGTTAGTTAGTGGGAGGAGAGTAGTTAGTTGTCCGTAGAGAGAGAGTGTGAGGAAGCAGCCAGGTCCTCTGACAGGGACACAACCAAGTAAGCCACAGATCTTCCGTATGAGGAAGACAACCACTATACAGTGCTAAGGAAGTACCAAGGGGAGAGAAGTCACACGTGGATCACCTTGTCCAACCTCTCTAAACATGCAGGGCAGTTACCTCAGGAGTCACAGGAACTGACCCAAGGGGAACAAAGTTACAGAAAGTCTACGTATTCCACTGCGCAGCGCAGGATGACTGGGAAGTCTCGGGAGTCTGCTTAGCCCAGATAACAATGCCTGGGGCTCGTACTACCCTAATAGGATGAGTAGCTTGCAACTGTAGGGCAGAAGGTAGTCAGACAAGAAGTCAATACTTAAGTACGAGTGTTCTCTATATCTCTTCTATACACCTACAACTGTTCCAGGCAGAGTACACTACTAATTTGAACAAGGCCCTTCAGGTACCCCCTCTCACTTCTCCTCTGCTAAACCCCTTTCTAACAAGCACCTGGTATTCTACCTCAACTGCGAGCACCTGAGTAACTTCTAAAAGTTGTATAACTGTATTGCACTGAACTGTACTGTTGTCCAGGACCCCTGGTTTGTACTATGTTTTCTGCCAGTAAACTGTTCTATTCTTCCAAACGGTGGACTCTGGCCTATTCCTTGTGCACTCGCATTCACACACACCTGTACACTTGGGTAAAATCCTTTTTGGTGCTGCCCGGGGTGGGTCCCATACTATTCCAGGCGACCGTGCCAAGTACCCAAGTTACCCTAGACCTACTCAGCTACCACACCACCATATCAGCTGACCAGACAGGGAGACAACCAAACTCCCCGCGCCTAACCACATAAAGATATCACTGAACTGGTTATACTGGAAGGCACGTGATTACTATATCACAGCGCTAAGTCATCACTGTTCAGACTGCGGGGAGAGGAGGAGGAAGGTGGAGGATAAAAAGACAGAGAAGGAGGAGAAGGAGAGGAAGAGAAGTTATTAAGAGTAATTCCTGCGAGGGTGATTTCCGTGTGATATTTATGGGTTCATCTGCCTCTTTTCTCCTATGATAGACCCTTCAGGATGTGTTCAGACTTCACAGAACCAAAGTGTTGATGGGTAATAATTCTCTACATAGATGTGTGGAGACTTACAGGCCATTCATGCTCCACCAGGAAATTGTAAAAGAAAGAATAGGGACGGCAGCTCTCGTACTGCAATTTACAAGTGGCTTTCTCCCAAAGTGTTTCATCCCATTAAAGTGCACCTGTTATTATAAAAAAAATTTGACATGTCATAGAGACATCATAGAGACATCATAGAGACATGTGAAAAGTTTTGATCGGTCCAGGGCTGAGTACGGATCAGGAAATAGAGCGGTGAGAGGACCACAGCTACAGTGTGAGCACTTTCCGCTCTGAATAAAAAAAAAAAAAAGTCAGACTTATAATGGTCTCCTATGGAGTCCACACTTTGAGAGACAGCTACTGTACATTGAAAAGTCGCCTTCCATACTCCCCCGCCATCACAGAAGTGATAGAACCAGATTTTCATGGGGCTGAGGTGTAAAAGACTTGCTAAAGAGAAATAAAAATGTATAAAATGATGTTTCGGGAAGTGTAGATGTGTGAGGAGCGACATGTGATAGAGAAGTCCAGGTCCCATTTACAGAGCAGGACTAGGAATCTGTAGGAATCGTGTAGTCAGAGAAGCCTCAGGCCCGGCTGCCCCTGTATCCACAGTCTGTGTAGTCCATGTACATAGCGGGGGCCACCAGGGCGCTCCAGCACATAGACTACAGTCTGAATACCCCCTCATATCTGTGTCTTCTATGCCAGACATGCCGGTATATAAAAAAGAAAGCCTGCAGTATCAAAGGGGAAGACGGAGAAATGGGGGAGTATTCAGACTGTAACAGCGATGGATTGCTATAATAATGTGTTCCGTGGTATCACCAGTCCTCACAGGAGGTGGTGGATCATTGAGCGGAGAGGAAAGGGCTGATCGACGTGGATACAGGGGCAGCCGGGCCTGAGGCTTGTCTGACTACACAATGCCTGGTGTGTACAATGTCCTGATACATAATCCAGCCCTTACCTGGCTGGCTGCCGGAGCAGAACTCCTGTATATCACTATGGGGATTTATATGAGGTTACGGCAGCAGTCTGCTCCCCTGGTATCGCTGGGATGAGGCCGGTTGTGCCGCCCCTGAGTGACATCTCTCCCAGGATACAATTAGGGAGACTACTGGCAGAAAGCCAATGGCGGAGCCAATGGATAATAATGATCCTTATTCCCCCGGCCACCACGGCCACCAGGGATATTACTCATTAATCTGGAAACAGCCGGAAACCACTGGGGACGTTATGTATAAAGACTTCAACAATCTTCTATTAATTAACCTGTTATTCACCGAACTCTGACACTTGGTCCTCAGAGATATTATATCCAAACCATCAAAGACCAAAATATTAAAATCCATTAAAAGCTAAACTGGGATCCCCAATGACCAAGTGCCAATCTCCCCATAGCCTGGACCGTGTAGTCAGAGAAGCCAGGCGGGTACAAATCTCCATCTACAATACAGAGCCGGGCGCGTACAAATCTCCATCTACAATACAGGCGGGTACAAATCTCCATCTACAATACAGAGCCGGGCGCGTACAAATCTCCATCTACAATACAGAACCGAGCACGTACAAATCTCAATCTACAATACAGAACCGAACACGTACAAATCTCCATCTACAATACAGAACCGAGCACGTACAAATCTCCATCTACAATACAGAGCCGGGCACGTACAAATCTCAATCTACAATACAGAGCCGGGCGCGTACAAATCTCCATGTACAAAACAGAGCCGGGCGCGTACAAATCTCCATGTACAATACAGGACCCGGGCGCGTACAAATCTACATGTACAATACAGAGCCGGGCGCGTACAAATCTCCATGTACAATACAGAGCCGGGCGCGTACAAATCTCCATCTACAATACAGAGCCGGGCGCGTACAAATCCCTATCTACAGAACGGGACGGGGCGCGTAAAAATCTCCATGTACAATACAGAGCTGGACGCGTACAAATCTCCATGTACAATACAGAGCCGGGCGCGTACAAATCTCCATCTACAATACAGAGCCGGGTGCGTACAAATCTCCATCTACAATACAGAGCCGGGCGCGTACAAATCTCCATCTACAATACAGAGCCGGGCGCGTACAAATCTCCATCTACAATACAGAGCCGGACGCGTACAAATCTCCATGTACAATACAGAGTCGGGCGCGTACAAATCTCCATCTACAATACAGAGTCGGGAGCGTACAAATCTCCATCTACAATACAGGACCGGGCGCGTACAAATCTCCATCTACAATACAGAGCCGGACGCGTACAAATCTCCATCTACAATACAGAGCCGGACGCGTACAAATCCCTATCTACAATACAGAGCCGGACGCATACAAATCTCTATGTACAATACAGAGCCGGGCGCGTACAAATCTCTATGTACAATACAGAGCCGGGCGCGTACAAATCTCCATCTACAATACAGAGCCGGGCGCGTACAAATCTCCATCTACAATACAGAGCCGGGCGTGTACAAATCTCCATCTACAATACAGAGCCGGGCGCGTACAAATCTCCATGTACAATACAGAGCCGGGCGCGTACAAATCTCCATCTACAATACAGAGCCGGGCGCGTACAAATCTCCATGTACAATACAGAGCCGGGCGCGTACAAATCTCCATCTACAATACAGAGCCGGGCGCGTACAAATCTCCATCTACAATACAGAGCCGGGCACGTACAAATCTCCATCTACAATATAGAGCTGGGCGCGTACAAATCTCCATCTACAATACAGAGCCGGGCGCGTACAAATCTCCATCTACAATACAGAGCAGAGCGCGTACAAATCTCCATCTACAATACAGGACCCGGGCGCGTACAAATCTCCATGTACAATACAGAGCCGGACGCGTACAAATCTCCATCTACAATACAGGACCCGGGCGCGTACAAATCTCCATCTACAATACAGAGCCGGGCGCGTACAAATCTCCATCTACAATATAGAGCCGGGTGCGTACAAATCTCCATCTACAATACAGAGCCGGGCGCGTACAAATCTCCATGTACAATACAGAGCCGGGCGCGTACAAATCTCCATGTACAATACAGAGCCGGGCGCGTACAAATCTCCATGTACAATACAGAGCCGGGCGCGTACAAATCTCCATGTACAATACAGAGCCGGGCGCGTACAAATCTCCATCTACAATACAGAGCAGAGCGCGTACAAATCTCCATCTACAATACAGGACCGGGCGCGTACTAATCTCCATCTACAAAACAGAGCCGGGCGCGTACAAATCTCCATGTACAATACAGAGCTGGACGCGTACAAATCTCCATGTACAATACAGAGCCGGGCGTGTACAAATCTCCATCTACAATACAGAGCCGGACGCATACAAATCTCCATCTACAATACAGAGCCGGACGCATACAAATCTCCATCTACAATACAGGACCGGGCGCGTACTAATCTCCATCTACAAAACAGAGCCGGGCGCGTACAAATCTCCATGTACAATACAGAGCCGGGCGCGTACAAATCTCCATCTACAATACAGAGTCGGGAGCGTACAAATCTCCATCTACAATACAGAGTCGGGAGCGTACAAATCTCCATCTACAATACAGAGCCGGGCGCGTACAAATCTCCATCTACAATACAGAGGCGGGCGCGTACAAATCTCCATCTACAATACAGAGTCGGACGCGTACAAATCTCCATCTACAATACAGAGGCGGGCGCGTACAAATCTCCATCTACAATACAGAGCCGGGCACGTACAAATCTCCATGTACAATACAGAGCCGGGCGCGTACAAATCTCCATGTACAATACAGAGCCGGGCGCGTACAAATCTCCATCTACAATACAGAGCCGGGCACGTACAAATCTCTATCTACAGAACGGGACGGGGCGCGTAAAAATCTCCATGTACAATACAGAGCCGGGCGCGTACAAACCTCCATGTACAATACAGAGCCGGGCGTGTACAAATCTCCATCTACAATACAGAGCCGGGCGCGTACAAATCTCCATGTACAATACAGAGCCGGGCGCGTACAAATCTCCATCTACAATACAGAGCCGGGCGCGTACAAATCTCCATGTACAATACAGAGCCGGGCGCGTACAAATCTCCATCTACAATACAGAGCCGGGCGCGTACAAATCTCCATCTACAATACAGAGCCGGGCACGTACAAATCTCCATCTACAATAGAGAGCTGGGCGCGTACAAATCTCCATCTACAATACAGAGCCGGGCGCGTACAAATCTCCATCTACAATACAGAGCAGAGCGCGTACAAATCTCCATCTACAATACAGGACCCGGGCGCGTACAAATCTCCATCTACAATACAGAGGCGGGCGCGTACAAATCTCCATCTACAATACAGAGCCGGGCACGTACAAATCTCCATGTACAATACAGAGCCGGGCGCGTACAAATCTCCATGTACAATACAGAGCCGGGCGCGTACAAATCTCCATCTACAATACAGAGCCGGGCACGTACAAATCTCCATCTACAATACAGAGCCGGGCACGTACAAATCTCCATCTACAATACAGAGCCGGGCACGTACAAATCTACATGTACAATACAGAGCCGGGCGCGTACAAATCCCTATCTACAATACAGAGCCGGACGCGTACAAATCTCCATGTACAATACAGAGCCGGGCGCGTACAGGACAATATGTACCATAGTGGATATTATATATAATGGATAATATACATGGAGATATATACCTTACCTCCCCTGGATCATTGAGGGCTGACATGGTTGTAGATTACAGCTTCACGACTACAGGGAGACAGTCAGGATGGTGAGACCATTGCCTATAAGTAACAGAATGGCCGCTATAAAGAAAGCCAATAAAGATTTTGCCCTTTGTATCTGTGTCTGGATTTAATTGCCCCTCATTGGCCTTGTGTGTAACATCCCGCTAGCCCTCTGATTGCCGCCCTCCCCCCTAGTCCCCCCTCCCATACTGACACCTGGATCCTGATCCTGAGTCAGTTAATCAAAGGCATAGTACTATATAAGAGTATGTTCACACTACTGACTATGCGCTGAAATCTCAAGAGGAGGCCACATGGTGGACTGTGCTTGAAATTCCACCTGTCCCATTGACTCAATGAATTTCTCAAGCTCAATCTACTGTCCACCCAAAGAACTATCGTGTCAATTCTTTGGGCAGATGGCGGATTGAGCTTGAGAAATTCATTGAGTCAATGGGACAGGTGGAATTTGAAGCACAGTCCACCATGTGGCCTCCTCTTGAGATTTCAGCGCATAGTCAGTAGTGTGAACATACCCTTAGTGAGCACACAGGTCTTTTTAGACTAAATGCACCATCTAAAGTGACTGTAGATTCTGTCCACATCTCCCCATCTCCCCCTCTCTTTTTCCGTCATCCATATACCGCCCACGCTCACTATTTACCTTCCTGAACCCCCATTACTCTCCAAGGTGAAGCACAGAGCTACTATCTCTTACAATTCTCCTTCTTCTTCTTGCAGCATGTGACATTTCTCCTAACCCTGGTCCTCTCTCTTCTAACCCTGGTCCTCTCTCTTCTAACCCTGGTCCTCTCTCTTCTAACCCTGGTCCTCTCTCCTAACCCTGGTCCTCTCTCTTCTAACCCTGGTCCTCTCTCCTAACCCTGGTCCTCTCTCTTCTAACCCTGGTCCTTTCTCCTAACCCTGGTCCTCTCTCTTCTAACCCTGGTCCTCTCTCCTAACCCTGGTCCTCTCTCTTCTAACCCTGATCCTCTCTCCTGACTCTGGGCCTCTCTTCTAACTCTGTTCCTCTCTCCTAACCCTGTTCCTCTGTCCTAACCCTGGTCCTCTCTCCTAACCCTGGTCCTCTCTCCTAACCCTGGTCCTCTCTCTTCTAACCCTGGTCCTCTCTCCTAACCCTGGTCCTCTCTCCTAACCCTGGTCCTCTCTCTTCTAACCCTGGTCCTCTCTCTTCTAACCCTGATCCTCTCTCCTGACTCTGGGCCTCTCTTCTAACTCTGTTCCTCTCTCCTAACCCTGTTCCTCTGTCCTAACCCTGGTCCTCTCTCCTAACCCTGGTCCTCTCTCTTCTAACCCTGGTCCTCTCTCTTCTAACCCTGGTCCTCTCTCTTCTAACCCTGGTCCTCTCTCCTAACCCTGGTCCTCTCTCTTCTAACCCTTGTCCTTTCTCCTAACCCTGGTCCTCTCTCTTCTAACCCTTGTCCTTTCTCCTAACCCTGGTCCTCTCTCTTCTAACCCTGGTCCTCTCTCCTAACCCTGGTCCTCTCTCTTCTAACCCTGATCCTCTCTCCTGACTCTGGGCCTCTCTTCTAACTCTGGTCCTCTCTCCTAACCCTGATCCTCTCTTCTAACCCTGGTTCTCTCTCCTAACCCTGGTCATCTCTCTTAACCCTGGTCCTCTCTCCTAACCCTGGGCCTCTCTACTAACCCTGGTCCTCTCTAATGACCCTAAGCCTCTCTTCTAACCCTGTTCCTCTCTCCTAACCCTGGTCCTCTGTCCTAACCCTGATCCTCTCTCCTAACCTGGTCCTCTCTCCTAACCCTGGGCCTCTCTTCTAACCCTGGGCCTCTCTACTAACCCTGGTCCTCTCTCCTGACCCTAAGCCTCTCTTCTAACCCCTGGTCCTCTCTCCTGGCCCTAAGCCTCTCTTCTAACTCTGGTCCTCTCTCCTGACCCTCTCTACTAACCCTGGGTGTCTCTCCTAACCCTGGGCCTCTCTTCTAACTCTGGTCCTCTCTCCTAACCCTGGGCCTCTCTACTAACCCTGGTCCTCTCTCCTAACCCTGGTCCTCTCTTCTAACTCTGGTCTTCTCTTCTAACCCTGGTCTTCTCTCCTAACCCTGGTCCTCTCTCCTAACCCTGGTCCACTCTCCTAAACCTGGGCCTCTCTTCTAAACCCTGGGCCTCTCTACTAACCCTGGGCCTTTCTCCTGACCCTGGGCCTCTCTCCTAACCCTGATCCTCTCTCCTAACCCTGGTCCACTCTCTTAACCCTGAGCCTCTCTTCTAACTCTGGTCTTCTCTTCTAACCCTGGTCCTCTCCTGACCCTGGGGCTCTCTTCTAACCCTGGTCCTCTCTCCTGACCCTGGGGCTCTCTTCTAACCCTGGTCCTCTCTACTAACCCTGGTCCACTCTCCTAACCCTGGGCCTCTCTCCTAACCCTGGGCCTCTCTACTCACCCTGGACCTCTCTCCAAACCCTAGTCCTCTCTCCTTACCCTGGGCCTCTCTACTAACCCTGGTCCTCTCTCCTTACCCTGGGCCTCTCTACTAACCCTGGTCCTCTTTCCTAACCCTGGGCCTCTCTACCAACCCTGGTCCTCTCTCCTCTAACCCTGGTCCTCTCTCCTGACCCTGGGCCTCTCTTCTAACTCTGGTCCTCTCTCCTTACCCTGGACCTCTCTTCTAACCCTGGACCTCTCTTCTAACCCTGGACCTCTCTTCTAACCCTGGTCCTCTCTCCTAACCCTGGTCCTCTCTCCTAACTCTGGTCTTCTCTCCTAACCCTGGTTCTCTCTCCTGACCTTGGGCTTCTCTCCTGACCCTGGTCCTCTCTCCTCTAACCCTGGTCCTCTCTCCTCTAACCCTGGACCTCTCTGATCCACCACAACTATGCTACTATACAATTGTATTATGATTAACCAGGCTATATAGAACAGTATACGATTAAGACACAGTCCACAGCCTCCCACGCCAATTAAACTGGCTATGAGCGGCCTGCATGGGATGTATACAAAATAACCAGGGAAATATCAATGTAATATGAGTGGAAAGATTTCTATTACCTCCATTACTAACGGTAGACAATGTATTTTACTCACTTAGTTGCCGATGCAAGGTCCCTGCATATATGACCACTCAAGCTACACAATAGACCAGGGGTACTCAACAAACTCCACTTACCGAGGTCTATTGTCAGATGAAGCTCCACTTACCGGAGTCTATTGTCAGGTGAAGCTCCACTTACCGGAGTCTATTGTCAGATGAAGCTCCACTTACCGGGGTCTATTGTCAGATGAAGGTCCGAGCTGAACATCAGTAGGAAACGTGTTTTGTTACTTTTCATAAACATTGTTGAACTATTTACATACAGAATTGATGCTTATTAGTGGGAAAACTGGCATTTGTTTCTCTTTCACCAGCACTTTGATATTAGGTACAAAGGGAGTGACTGCATTAGTAGTATATAGCCCCCCTGTTGCTCCCCCAGTAGTATATAGCCCCGCTGTGCGCTCTACCCCCTGTAGTATATAGCCCCCCTGTGCGCTCTCCCCCAGTAGTATATAGCCCCCCTGTGCGCTCTCCCCCAGTAGTATATAGCCCCCCTGTGCGCTCTCCCCCAGTAGTATATAGCCCCGCTATGTGCTCTCCCCCAGTAGTATATAGCCCCCCTGTGCGCTCTCCCCCAGTAGTATATAGCCTCGCTATGCGCTCTCCCCCAGTAGTATATAGCTCCCCTGTTGCTCCCCCAGTAGTATATAGCCCCCCTGTGCGCTCTCCCCCAGTAGTATATAGCCCCCCTGTGTGCTCTCCCCCAGTAGTATATAGCCCCGCTATGCGCTCTCCCCCAGTAGTATATAGCCCCCCTTTGCGCTCTCCCCCAGTAGTATATAGCCCCACATGCGTTCTCCCCCAGTAGTATATAGCCCCGCTGTGCGCTCTACCCCCTGTAGTATATAGCCCCCCTGTGCGCTCTCCCCCAGTAGTATATAGCCCCCCTGTGCACTCTCCCCCAGTAGTATTTAGCCCCCCGTGCGCTCTCCCCCAGTAGTATATAGCCCCGCTGTGCGCTCTCCCCCAGAAGTATATAGCCCCCTTTGCGCTCTCCCCCAGTAGTATATAGCCCCCCTGTGCTCTCTCCCCCAGTAGTGTATAGCCCCCCTGTGCTCTCTCCCCCAGTAGTATATAGCCCTGCTGTGCGCTCTCCCCCTGTAGTATATAGACCCCCTGTGCGCTCTCTTCTTGTAGTATATATCCCCCCTGTGCACTCTCCCTCTGTAGTATATAGCCCCCTCTCATATAACATTAAAAAAACAAACACTTATACTTACCTGGGTCCGGGCGTCTCTTCTTCTCTTCCCTCTTGTGTACAAAGAAAACCCCTCGAAAAAGGTTGTTTGCCGAAACGTGCGTCGGGGTGGGGGCAGCTGTCTGGCCAGCGTACTGTGTCCACTAGGGTAAAGTATAGCGTTCTAAACATCTATTTATCTTTCTATATTACTGCTGGTTTTGTGACAGAGTCTTCTTATTTTGGTTTCCTTATGGTATTTCACCATTGATACGTGCATTTATTATATCTATTCATCTCTATCTTGCCTGACAGCAGCAACCCTCACTTGTATGTTTTCTGTTGTTTTTAATGTATTTCTCAGTCGCAGTTCACTGTTTTCTATATTTCTTTATTGTATGTTCCTTTTATGAAATAAAGATTTTTTGTATTTTCATTCTTTAAGGAGGTTCAGTTGTTTCTGTATAGGTATATCTTCCCTCTTGTGGCAGCACTGCAGCGGTCAGTGGAGGGTGCTCTCCCCTTGTCTTGGTGCCGGGAAGAAGTAAGGTCCTTAAAAGACTATAGGGCCCACAAGCGATCCTTCAGACAGCATAGCGCAGGTATCAGAGCCAGGTGGTCAGTAAGCCGTGTGCTGCTGGCTACCAATGGATGTGACTCACCAAGCCAGATAAGAATGCCAAGATAAGTATTTTAAAAAATAGCGACTCGCTTCGGCACACTAGTCTATCAGTATCTCAAGCTTAACAGAGAGTATAACACAGAGTAGTACATATACACCTGTAGTACAACAGGTCCCAGCACGGCACTTCCGGTATCGCGGATTACCAAGCCATGTTAATCGCAAGCCACCGGGTCACATCACATCATCTCATATGTATACTGCCGGTACATCTACTAAACAAATTACAAACAAAACAGAAAACATCATATACTTACTGTCCTCCGACTGTCCATGTCTCTCGCATGCCGAGTCTAATATGGCTGCGGCGGAAATGACGTAGGACGTAGTGAACAGTATCCTCTAGTAACGTAAATGGCGTAAAACTACGCCATCTACTTAGATGTAATAGCCGATAAGCCCCACTAGATGGCGACCTATCTGAATTCAAATCTCCTTCCCTCTATGTGTGAGATCACACACAAGGGAATATCAGTTCATACTCAGGATATAAATAACTATATATTAATAAACATCAATAAATAGATAAATCAATGTATAAATAAATAAATAAATAAGTGAATAACCTCTCTAAACTCTGAGAATCTAAAAATACCATATAAAATACCCCTAGGACTTGCAAAATGGTATATAATTATATATGCTCTATGACCTCATTAAGACCATCAGGGTATAATGATTGGATCCTATATATCCAGTATGTTTCCCGTTTATTTAGCACTGTCACTCTATTATGTGTATTTACTGGAATTTGTTCGATAGGAGTGATGGATATTTATTGTGTGAGCATGTAAGGTGTCGTGACCCGCTATGTTTAAGGAATCCTTTAGTGGTGTTATGTCTATGTGAGTTTATCCTCTTGTGTAGAGGTTGGATAGTTCGTCCAATATATTGTAGTCCACACTCACATGTAAGGAGATATACCACAAAGGGGCAAGAGGAATCCAGGTGTTGTTTAATTTTAAATGTTTCCCCTGTTATATTAGATTTAAAAGTTTTTGCCCCCATTGATATATTTTGACAACACTTGCATTGCTTCTTTCCACATTTCCACACTCCCTTCTTCACATTCTCTTCCAGCATAGTTGGATTTCTTCTGTTTTTGGAGTTTTTTAGCCTACTTGGGGCTATGAGATTACGTAATGTTTTGCTCCTCTTATAGGTTAAACCTGTTTTTTCTGGAATGAATCTTTTTAAAACAGGATCCGTAGTCAACAGATGCCAATGTTTCTCCAGAGTTTCTTTAATTAAACCATTACTATTATTAAAAGAAGTAATAAAATTGAAACGCCATCTCTCCGAATCACTTCTTCCCTTCTTCTGAATTTTTTGGGGTGGTTCTAATAAATCATTCTGTGTTTTTGCAAGGTTCTTCTTAAAAGCCCCGTCTATCAACTTCTTCGGGTAACCCTTCTCCGCAAAACGTTTTTTCAGGATTTTTGACTGTACATTAAAATCTTCAGTGTCTGTGCAATTTTTTCTTATCCGATAAAATTGACTAAAAGGGATGTTTTTCATCCATTTAAAATTAAACAACCCCTGGATTCCTCTTGCCCCTTTATAGTATATCTCCTTACATGTGAGTGTGGACTACAATATATTGGACGAACTATCCAGCCTCTACACAAGAGGATAAACTCACATAGACATAACACCACTAAAGGATTCCTTAAACATAGCGGGTCACGACACCTTACATGCTCACACAATAAATATCCATCACTCCTATCGAACAAATTCCAGTAAATACACATAATAGAGTGACAGTGCTAAATAAACGGGAAACATACTGGATATATAGGATCCAATCATTATACCCTGATGGTCTTAATGAGGTCATAGAGCATATATAATTATATACCATTTTGCAAGTCCTAGGGGTATTTTATATGGTATTTTTAGATTCTCAGAGTTTAGAGAGGTTATTCACTTATTTATTTATTTATTTATATATTGATTTGTCTATTTATTGATGTTTATTAATATATAGTTATTTATATCCTGAGTATGAACTGATATTCCCTTGTGTGTGATCTCACACATAGAAGGAAGGAGATTTGAATTCAGATAGGTCGCCATCTAGTGGGGCTTATCGGCTATTACATCTAAGTAGATGGCGTAGTTTTACGCCATTTACGTTACTAGAGGATACTGTTCACTACGTCCTACGTCATTTCCGCCGCAGCCATATTGGACTCGGCATGCGAGAGACATGGACAGTCGGAGGACAGTAAGTATATGATGTTTTCTGTTTTGTTTGTAACTTGTTTAGTAGATGTACCGGCAGTATACATATGAGATGATGTGATGTGACCCGGTGGCTTGCGATTAACATGGCTTGGTAATCCGCGATACCGGAAGTGCCGTGCTGGGACCTGTTGTACTACAGGTGTATATGTACTACTCTGTGTTATACTCTCTGTTAAGCTTGAGAAACGCACTGATAGACTAGTGTGCCGAAATGCGTCGCTATTTTTTAATAAACTTATCTTGGCATTCTTATCTGGCTTGGTGAGTCACATCCATTGGTAGCCAGCAGCACACGGCTTACTGACCACCTGGCTCTGATACCTGCGCTATGCTGTCTGAAGGATCGCTTGTGGGCCCTATAGTCTTTTAAGGACCTTGTGTCACAAACTCGCCGGACGTAGGTGGGGAACAGAACAAGACAGTGAGCCCTAACCACTAGAACCCACCTTCTGACCCTACCTACTTGCCTCAACGGCCCTAAACGGCCGTGGACAACCACGGTGTCAGTCCCTGTCCTACACCAGGTGATACACAAAACAAGACAGACGAAACAAACACAATAATGCAAAGTCTACGGTCCGGGTCAGCAACGGCGGTCAGCGAGGTACAAAAACGTAAGGCAGAAGAAGAGTCAGAGACAGACAAGGAGGTCAGGGCAGGCAGCAGACAAAGCAGGTTGGGAGATCAAGCAATAGGTCAGGTAACAGAAGTAACAGAACCAGGAGAGATGAAGCGCTTAGCTGAGTAACACTCAATAGCCAGCAGGGAAATGAAGAGCCTGCTGCTTTTTTATCTGGAATCAGGGACGGGGTCCAGCACCTGATTGGATCAGCCCTGATCGCAGCCCCCAGCTCAGCTGGACAGGTCTATAAGGAGTAACCCCTGCACTGCCAGAGAGTAACAGGCAATGCGGGTGTGGCTGGGAAACTAAGACAGCATTCAGACAGGACTGCAAACAAAAAACAACCAGAGGCTCAGCGCTTCCTCGGTCGCCCAGCACGGACCGAGGAGCGCAAAGTCACATTCCTAACAGTACCCCCCCCTCTAATCAGGGGCCTCAGGACCCTTATTTAAAGGACCCGGTTTAGAGGGGTTATGGTCATGAAACTTCCGGATGAGACGTGGGGCATGTATATCCTTACTGGCAACCCACGTATTTTCTTCAGGACCATATCCCTTCCACTGGACAAGATATTGGATGGAATTTTGAATTTGACGAGAGTCCAATATCCTGTCCACTTCAAACTCCAGCTCCCCCTGGATGACCAGAGGAGCAGGGAGGACTGAAGGAAGCACAGGATTAACATATTTTTTGAGAAGAGACTTATGAAATACATTGTGAATTCTCATAGACCCAGGTAATCGTAATCTGAATGAAACAGGATTAATGATCTCTGTGATAACGTACGGACCAATGTACTTGGGTGCTAGTTTACCAGAGGGAACCTTCAATTTCAAGTTTTTAGTTGAGAGCCATACCTTTTCTCCTATCCCGTAATCTGAGCCAGATATGCGTCTTTTGTTCGCCTGTTTCTTAGCTGTCTCTTGGGCTTTGACCAAGTTCTGAAGAGCTTGGGCCCAAACTGTGCACAGTTTAGAATAAATACCTTCGGCCGAAGGGTTTACGGACTCTGACGCATGTACAGAAGAATATCTGGGATTAAAGCCATAATTACAATAAAATGGCGACATCTTGAGTGACTGATTTTCACGATTATTTAGAGCAAATTCCGCTAAGGATAGAAATTCTCTCCATTTATCTTGGCTCCCTGCAACAAAACACCTCAAAAATTGTTCCAGAGATTGGTTCACCCTTTCTGTCTGGCCATTAGATTGTGGGTGAAAAGCCGACGAAAAGGATAATGAGATGCCCAGCCGACCACAAAATTCTCTCCAAAATCTGGAGACAAATTGTACCCCCCTGTCAGAAACTATATTTTCTGGAACACCATGCAAACGTAAGATATGGTTTATGAACAATGTAGCCAAGGTACGAGCATTAGGGAGCTTACGCAGGGGAATAAGGTGACACATCTTAGAAAACAACCACCCAAATGACTGTTTTTCCCTTAGAGGGTGGCAAATCGGTAATAAAATCCATAGAAATATGAGTCCAAGGTCTGGTAGGCATCGGAAGGGGATGGAGGAGACCTTCAGGTAGTCTACGCAGAACCTTGGATCTGGCGCAAGTTTCACAGGCGTCGACAAATGATTTGACATCTCTTGCCCATGAAGGCCACCAATAATGCCGTGAGAGTAAGTACTTAGTACCTGCAATTCCCGGGTGACAAGCCAACACAGAATTATGAATCTCCTCCAAAACCTTAAGGCGAAGGTTTGGAGGAACAAACAGTTTAGACTCAGGAGTGTTCCGGGGAGCCAGAGACTGAGATTCCGCAATCCGAGCTGCCAGATCGGGTTGCAAAGTGGCCACCACCACCCCGGGTGACAGGATGGTCTCTGGTTGCTCCCTGGGAACCGTGTCGATGTCAAAGCTGCGCGATAAGGCGTCAGCTTTAACATTTTTAGACCCAGGTCGAAAAGAAATTTCAAAATTAAATCGTGTAAAGAACAAAGCCCATCTGGCCTGACGAGGAGTGAGACGTTTGGCTTTATCCAGATATATCAGATTCTTATGATCTGTTAACACCTTAATTCTATGTTTAGCCCCTTCCAGAAAATGTCTCCATTCATCAAAGGCTAATTTAATGGCCAGAAGTTTCCTGTTACCTATGTCATAGTTGCTTTCGGCTTTGGAGAACTTCCTAGAAAAGTAGGCTATGGGTCTGAGGTTGGTGAGGGTCTCTGAACCTTGTGAGAGAACTGCTCCTACCCCAACCTCAGATGCGTCAACTTCAATGACAAAGGGTTGTTCAAAGTCAGGCTGAGTTAACACAGGAGCTTCCGCAAAACACCTCTTAAGCTTGTCAAATGCCAGGATATAGCCTCAGGACTCCAATTAACCAGGTCTGCCCCCTTTTTGGTTAGATCAGTTAAAGGTTTAGCAATAACAGAAAAACCCTTGATGAACTTTCTATAGTAATTGGCGAATCCCAGGAACCTTTGTAGGGCCTTAAGGCTACTGGGTCGCTCCCAATTTTCAATGGCTGTCACTTTAAGGGGATCCATACAAAATGAGTTGGAGGTGATCTTATACCCTAAGAATGAGACCTCCTGTATCCCAAACTGGCATTTTGACAGCTTGGCGCAGAGGTGATTTTGCCTTAGCAATTCTAACACAGTACGAACATGCTGAACATGAGAGCACCAATCAGGAGAAAATATCAAAATATCATCTAGATATACCACCAAAAAACGACCCAGATGTTCACGGAACACGTCATTAACAAAATGTTGGAAGACTGCCGGAGCATTACATAATCCAAAGGGCATAACGAGGTATTCGAAATGTCCCTCAGGAGTATTAAAGGCAGTCTTCCACTCGTCTCCCTCCTTTACTCTTATTAGGTTGTATGCTCCCCGCAAGTCAATCTTAGAGAACCATTTGGCTCCCACAATTTGGTTAAACAAGTCTGGAATGAGAGGCAGAGGGTGTTGATTTTTCTCGGTGATCTTATTCAATTCTCGATAATCAATACAGGGGCGTAGACCACCATCTTTTTTACCCACAAAAAAGAATCCCGCCCCCATGGGAGAAGAGGAGGGACGGATGTGACCTTTACGCAAGCTATCCTTGATATAATCTCGCATAGCCTCTCTTTCTGGACAGGACAAATTAAATATTCTACCCTTAGGGTACTTAGACTCTGGTATCAAGTCAATAGTGCAATCATAGGGACGATGGGGAGGTAATCCATCCACCGATCTCTCATCAAACACATCAGCATAATCAAGCAGAAACTCCGGAATCTCCCCATCATCAGAAGAACATTCAGCAAGCGACAAAGAAATACAATGAGGAGCGCACTCTGGTCCCCATCGAACCAGTTCCCTGTTGGGCCAGTCAAACACGGGGTTATGCTGGTCCAACCAGGGTAACCCCAGAATAATATCAGCAGACAAATTTTCCATAAGCAAAAAGTCAAGCTTTTCAAAATGAACTGATCCCACCTTTACCTCAAGATGGGGGGTAATGTAGCGTATATTACCCTGAGCAAAAGGGGCAGAGTCCGCTCCAGTCACATTCAACGGACATTTAAGCTGAAGTGGACATGCCCCCAGACCAGACCAGAAAACAGTATTAATAAAGTTAGCAGAAGCCCCAGAGTCAACCTGGGCATATCCCGAGATAAATTTATCTCCCAAAGTCAAAGAAATAGGCAACAACAACTTCTTTTTCTTGTCGAAGGTTACCTGTGCACCTGAATGACCCCCTCGATAATCATTCAGGCGCTGAAGTTTTCCGGCGGTGAACCAGGTCTAGCGGTACATTGTCGTACTTGATGCCCCGCTTTGCCACAGTAGAGACACAGATGGTTCTGGAGGCGATATGCACGTCTGGCCTTGGCGTCAGTTGACCCGATCTGCATAGGTTCGTCTTGCGGAGGGGACACAGGAGAGGAAGAAGAAGGTTTAGGAGGTAAGGTCAAAGGACATGAACCAGAAGGGAATTTAGACGTTTCTCTCTCTTTGCGTCTGTCCCGCATACGCCTATCTACCCGTATGGCTAAGGTCATAGTTTCCTCCAGAGTCTCAGGATTAGGATAGGCTACTAACAAGTCCTTCAGTTGGTCAGACAAGCCCGCACGAAACTGGAAACGCAGAGCTGGGTCATTCCACGCAGAGGGTACACACCACTGCCTAAAGTCAGCACAGTATTCTTCCACTGGTCTCTTACCCTGTCTGAGTGTCGTCAATTGGCGCTCTGCCTCTGCTGCTCGGTCTGGGTCATCATACAGAAGGCCCAAGGCTGAAAAAAATCTGTCAACGGTCATTAAATCAGGGGAGTCAGAAGGTAGTGAGAATGCCCATTCTTGGGGTGGGCCCTGCAGGAGGGACATAATAATGCCCACCCTCTGGGTCTCATCTCCGGAGGAGCGGGGACGTAGCCGAAAAAATAATCTGCACCCCTCCCGAAAGGTCCGGAAATTTTTCCTGTCCCCCTTAAATTTCTCAGGGAGCTGCACTGGGGGTTCAGGAGCCTGCGGGGGGGTCAGACACATCTGCCTGGGCAAGGACTCTTGTTCCTGCACACGCTCAGCAAGGGTCTGAACCAACGTATTCAGACCCTGCATCTGGGTCACCAGGGTGTTCATAGGGTCCATGATGCAGGTGACCCAAAAATCTTCTTTTGGGCTGGCTATTCTGTCACAAATGCGCTGGACGTAGGTAGGGAACAGAACGAGACAGTGAGCCCTAACCACTAGAACCCACCTTCTGACCCTACCTACTTGCCTCAACGGCCCTAAACGGCCGTGGACAACCACGGTGTCAGTCCCTGTCCTACACCAGGTGATACACAAAACAAGACAGACGAAACAAACACAATAATGCAAAGTCTACGGTCCGGGTCAGCAACGGCGGTCAGCGAGGTACAAAAACGTAAGGCAGAAGAAGAGTCAGAGACAGACAAGGAGGTCAGGGCAGGCAGCAGACAAAGCAGGTTGGAAGATCAAGCAATAGGTCAGGTAACAGAAGTAACAGAACCAGGAGAGCTGAAGCGCTTAGCTGAGTAACACTCAATAGCCAGCAGGGAAATGAAGAGCCTGCTGCTTTTTTATCTGGAATCAGGGACTGGGTCCAGCACTTGATTGGATCAGCCCTGATCCCAGCACCCAGCTCAGCTGGACAGGTCTATAAGGAGTAACCCCTGCACTGCCAGAGTGTAACAGGCAATGCAGGTGTGGCTGGGAAACTAAGACAGCATTCAGACAGGACTGCAAACAAAAAACAACCAGAGGCTCAGCGCTTCCTCGGTCGCCCAGCACGGACCGAGGAGCGCAAAGTCACATTCCTGACACCTTGCTTCTTCCTGGTGTATCTGCTCCACACGCTGTGTGGATGATCCTCTGCTAAGCTGCGGTATTGGTATTACGTCTGATATAGTGTTGTGCCTATCATTGCACAACCTCAAAAGGTGAGCACATTGACGATCTTGTGCATTATTGCTATCTAGTAACCCAGATATTACACTAGGAAGCGCCCTTCCCTCCTTTTCTTCTTCTTTTTTACTTGTCCTGGTGGCGGCGCAGTGACGTCACTTCGTCACACCAGAAGGGGAGTGCGGCCACAAGAGAGACTGACAGGGAGGGAGCCAATGCCTCTCTCTCTGTCAGTGCTGCTGCTGCACGGTAACTATGATCGCTCATACTTACTGTGCAGGGAGCAGCGCTACAGCAGGGGTCCAGACAGCTGGCCTCTGCGATCGGGGTTCAGACCGCGGTCCGCCAGTTGAGGACACCTGCAATAGACTATTGTCTTAACCATTTCTATTGACTTATTATATCAGCATTTTATTATTATGTTATTGGATGAATTTCATTTTTATTAAACCCTATTGTTTACACTATATCTATCACTAATTCCACCACTTGAGAGCCTACGGCTATGCTGTACTCTCATATATATCCTTAGGTGCTAGGACCAGTAGTGCACTCTCTTATTTTATTTTTATTTATTTATTTATTTATTTTTTTCATTTCTAATAACTTTTTTATTTCATTTTTTAATAATAACAACTTCATACAAACAATGCCAACAATAAGAGAAAATTCCAACAAGATTAAGTATAAATCCTTCAGAATTAAATCCCCAAATTTTCCTAACCGCTGAGCGAGGAACAAACAAAACTAAACAAAAGCCAACTACATTATTGACCCCTAACACATCATGATACTTTTCATACAGTGTACAGCACCTCTCCCTTTGATCTCTGTTAGGAATTCTCGGAGATATTAAATTTTGCACCAAAATTTATTTTACATAAAAGAAATATCTAAGTATCTTGTTCCTTTTCTTATTGGAGGTCTCAGACTGGACGTATCTCCCAAGATAGCTAAAGAGGGCACTTCCGGCAACTTCGCCCCCATTTCATCCTTTGTCTTACAGTAAACGTGACCATAAAGGCGCTACTTCTTGACATTTCCATAGTAGATGTACAAAGCCTGTCCCTTCTGACCCACATCGTGGACATCTGTCATTCGTCCATCTCCTAATCCTAGCTAAAAAGATCGGTGTGGGCAAAACCAAAACGTCCATTGACTCCCAGTGCTTTCTTAAATTCTTTCCAGACTTTCATCAGGGTAACAACCATTTGCCAGTCTTTACACTTATCACGTCTCAACGTACCTGCTTCAAGTTTCTGGAAAGTATCACAAGAGGACTCTCCCAACACTTCTCCCAAACATGTGAAGAGCCAATAAACTTGAGATTCCAAAAAGTATTGCTTAACATTAGGCAATCCAAGTCCGCCCTTTTCCTTTGTGCCCCCTAAATCAGAAAATTGAACATGGCCTCAATCCTCATGAAATAATCTTCTCCAACAAAAATTGGGGAAGCTCCAAACAAGAATAGTAATTTTAGAACACAGATTGATTTAATTAGTATAACCCTATCAACCCTTGTTAACGGGAGGTTATGCCAGATCTTGGCTTTCCTTGACAACTCCTTTACCGTGGGTTTAATATTTAGGTGATTAAAATTCCCATGATTTCTAGATACTTTTATTCCAAGGTACCTAAAGTTTTCACCCAGACCCAGTTGTTTTAAAGGAGGAAAATGAAAGCTAATGTTAGGGTTAAAGGGAACCTGTCACCCCCGGTGACGGGGTGACAGGCTCCCGACCCCCCGTTCTCTATGGGTGTTGGACTCATCTCTCAGCGCACACGCCGGGCTGCAGCGGCTGAGATCTCCGTGACACGACCATCTTCAGAAGCGGGACCCGGCGCGATGAGGTGAGTATAGGGGGTTCTAACGGGGGGTCAGGAGCCTGTGACCCCGGCACGGGGGGTGACAGGTTCCCTTTAAGGGGCATCACTATTGACTTGGCCTGATTAATAGCCAATCCTGACAGCATCCCTACTTCCTTTATCAGTTCCATTATTCCAGAATTGCCACCTTGGGATCTCTTAAAAACAGAAGCATGTCGTCTGCGTAGAGTGACACCCTGTCCCCTTTGCCCCCTGCCCCGCAGTAGTGCACTCTTAGAGAACACCTTCACATGACATACATTTATCCTTGTGTGTAAACTAACATCCAATAGGAGGGTGTAGTTTGGCACATTTTTTTGTTTTCCTTCTGATATTCCTGCTGTCATCATGGGCGATTTTACCATCCCCATTAACAACCCAATCTCCCCATCAGCTTCTTTCTCTAACCTCCTCCCTTGGCCTCTCTAAACATTCTAACTCTCCAACTCATTAGAGTGGGAATACCCTGGACCTGGTCTTCCCTGGACTTTGCCCAATTTCCCACTTTACTGACTCCACCACTGAGCTCTGAGACCACAATCTTCTCTCCTTCTCTCCTTCCTTTTGCGCATGCATTAGGTTGGCCTAGGTCCGCCGGATTCACTTAGAAGCGTGTGCCAGGCCCGGGTCTGACGGATTTACTAAGAGGCATGCGCCAAGAATATGGAAGTGAAGTAGAGCAGCCTCTACCCCTAACATGGGCCTTAGACCTCATGGGTATGCCGGGATCTGGGAGCAAAGAGAATGTTGTGCTGCCCTTAAGAGAAGTAATGAAAATACCTGGGTCATGGCCTGCCTTGTCCACTACTTATAAAGGACTTGTAGTCAAACCCCCTAAAATAAGACATTACTATAAAAAAGCTTAGGGTGCCCCGATTACACAACTTTTTACTGTTTCTTGATGCACCTCTCCATTCCTGAGATATGTGGCTTTAAAGTTTCTTCTGCAACTTAGTTATTAGTCAGATGGGTGTGGACTTTAGAAGGGAGGTGACTATGAGGTGATGGGCGTGATTATACAGTGAGGGGGTAGCTATTAGGCATACCCTCCCCTGAATTTAACCTCTTAAGGACCGTGCCAATTATCATTTTTGCACTTTCAATTTTTCCTCCTTGTGTTTAAAAGGCCATAGTGCTTGTGTTTTTTCCCCTACAGACCCACATGAGCCTTTTTTGTGCCATTAATTTTACTTTGCAATGACAGACTTAATTTTTGCATTAAAATATGCAGCAAAACCGGAAAAAATTTATATGTGCGGTGAAATTAAAAATAAAATGCATTTTTTTTTATTTGGGGATGGGGGTGGTTGGTTGTGTTTATGCCGTTAACCCTATGTTAAAACTTACATGTTAAATATGTTTCACAAGTGCGATTACAGAGATATCTGACGGCTTTTAAAGAGACTCTGTACCCACAATCTGATCCCCCCAAACCACTTGTACCTAGATCTGTCTTGGGGTCCATTCGGCAGGTGATGCAGTAATTGTCCTAAAAAACAACTTTTAAATTTGCAGCCCTGTGTCAAATTGGCGTGGCCTAGAGGGCATATGCGCTAGGCTTGCACCACCCCTCTGTCCCTCCTCCCCGCCCATTAGGTGGCAGAATTTCTCCTATTGCTCACTTGTCTAAACACCGCACAGGTGCCTTAACGATCCAGCCCATGTGCCGTGTTCACACAGGTGATAAATGGGAGAGAACATGCCTGGAGCATTCCTAATGATGAGGAGAGCAGGGAGGAGGGACAGAGAGGGTGTGCCAGCCTAATGCATACACAATCTAGGCCACGGCCGTTTGACACAGGGCTGCAAGTTTAAAAGTTGTTTTTCAGGACAATAACTGCATTACCTGCCGAACGGACCCCAGGACAGATCTTGGAATAAAAGCTGCTGACGGTACAAGCAGTTTGGGGTGGGTTGTGGGTGGGGGTTCAGATTGTGGGTACAAAGTCGCTTTAAAAAATTTAAATATTTTAAAAAAAGTAAATGTTCCTTAAAGTCCCTCTATTCCCTCCTTATAACACTTTTATCCTTTGGTTTATGGGGCTGTGTGAGTTGTAATTTTTTGCTCAATGAGCAGTACTTTCTATCAGCACTTTACTTGCCTATTTGCAACTTTTTGATCACTTGTTATTACAATTTGTCTGGATTTGATGGGACAAAAAAGGCGCAATTTTGAACTTTGTATTTTTTTTTTGCGCTTACACCATTTACCATGCGAGAACAGGAATGTGATAATTTAATAGTTGGGGTGATTGCGCACGCGGCGATACCAAACATGTTTGTTTATTTATTTATTTTTATTTATTAAATGGAAAAAGGGGGTGATTCAGATTTTTATTAGGGGAGGGGATTACTTGTACAGTAATTAGAGGTCCCTGGAATACTTCTAATATAACTACACAGATCCCTCATAGGGATCAGTGTAGTATTCATTATGCAGCACTGATCAATGAGATCGGTGCTCTATTGGTCTGGTGTGCTGCAGCCCAGATCTATAGATTACCGAGCTGGGATCATTGTCATTCTGACGCTGAGTCCATGGCTGGTAAGAGGAAGGGATCCTCCCTCCATGATCGCATCGCTGGGGGGGGAATCCAGCCACTAGACCACCAGGCGATCACTATGGAGGACTTTTAACTGCAGCTGTCATGTTTGACAGCTACATTTAATGGTTCTAATTAGTGGGTGCGGCAATCGGCCGCGCCCACTAATAGCCGTAGTCCCGGGCTGCAGAAAGCCTTCAGGATTGCGGCAGTCTAGATCGGGGCGACCCCCTCTGAACTCCACCTAGCGGCGCAATGACATATCAGATACGTCATGGGTCATTAAAGGGTTAAATATTCATACCTGCTGAATGTGTAATCCCGCCCATCACCTTGCAGTCACTCTCATTAATAATATTAAGTTCCCGCCCATCTGACTATTAACTAAATTGTCAAACAAAGTATAAACCCACAATTCTCAGGAATGGGGAAGCACATCAGAAAACTGTAAAATGGGGGGGGGGGTCCGAGGGTTGGCGGAGGGTCCTCTATAAATAGACTCTACAGAGAGAGGGGGGTTTCTTCACGTTTTTAGAGGCCAGGTATACAGAATCCCCATTGCAACCCTAGGACCTTACAGGGCTTCAGGCCAGGTCAAGTTATACACATGGCTTTGAATGCTACCGATGAAATTGTCTGTACCCTGCATAGAAAAGAAAAGAATGAGAGGGTAGTTCTCAATGCAAGCTGCTAAGATTAGACTTTATTGTTTCATAGTCTAGTTTTGTCATATACTACACTGTAAAATATAAGAAGGCAGACCATGCCAATGCTACGGGGCCCGAGCACTAAGGGGGCCCACAGGCCATCTGACTATTAAACTGTGAGTGTTTGTGGTGAACGCTCACAATAAATGCGGTGGCGCTATTGGCTTCCCATCCTGCCAGTCTCTCTTGTAGCCTGAGGCTGTATTGCACCTTCAGCCCCACAAGGTCACTCTCTGTCCTAGCTCCCCGGCACATGACTGACATCACTTATCTGCTTCAGAGCTGGGAGAAAGAAAGAACGCCTGGGACTGTGACAGTCTAGGTGAGTATGATTGGGTGGTGGTGGTGGTGGATATTGGGCTGTAGAGGTTTTTTGCTATGGGGCCCCATGAATCCTAGCTATGCCCCTTCTGTGAACTGTTTTACATTTCAGCCAACATTAGTTAGTTCACTTTCTTAGGCTACAGTTCAGAAGGTTGATGATAGATAGACTATAAAAATACACTATTGTGAGGGTCCACAAACTACAGGTTTTCAACATGTCTCAGAATTCCCAGTGGAGGAGAAAAGGCCTGACATCTAAGGTGCTAATATGTCTCTAATGTGCAGGAGACGCCGAGGAGGAAGGTATGTCTCTTATAATATGTGTCCTACCTTCCTCCTCAGCTCCAGTGCTGTTAGTAGTTTGCTCCATGGTCCATTAGGAGCACTGGGACACCTGTTTGGAGCACTGCCTGCCCCCAATAGTGCTGATCTGTCCCTGGCTGGCCCACCTTTCTCTAAATATAACCAATGGAGCGGGCCAGCCGGGGGCCAACCGGATCAGAGCTATGGGGGTGGGCAGTGCTCCTAATGGGTGCCCCAGTGCTCCTACTGGTCTTACCTGACTGTGGAACAGACTACTAACTGCACAGGAAAGGCGCTGAGGAGAAAGGTATGTACCTACTACTCCTGTGAAGTAGGGACATAACAGCAGGTTAGACAAATCTAATCTAGTTCCCCTTTAAGCCTCCACACATCTTAATGATGTTCTCCTCAAGGAGATTTACTTTTCCTTCGATCCCAGCTCCTCATAAAAGTCGTATGAAAATTCTTCTTATATGAGGGACCAAAAACACAAGGACAAGGAAACTGTAGCCATGAATGACGGAGAGGTCACAGCGACAGAACATCCTAGAGGAACACCAGCAGGATCTGATCCACCAGTGACCTCCCCTAAAATAATACACGAGAAACCCCGAACATTTCAGACATAAGTTTTAAGTTTATTTTGAACCTTTGACGGGAATTTCCGCAGAGCGGCCTTCATATCCTTGTTGCGAAGGCTGTAGATTAAGGGATTAAGGGCGGGCACCACTATGTAGTAGAATAGGGTAATGAGTCGGTCATCATCTTCAGAGTCTTGTGTCCCCAACCGTAAGTACAAGTACATGGCCGTGCCATAGAACAATACAACAGACGCCAGGTGGGAGCCGCAGGTGGATAAAGCCTTGAGCTGAGCTTCAGCCGAATGTAAGAGGAAAATGGAAGACAAGATTTTGATGTATGAGCAGATGATCAGAATGAAGGGAATCCCGGCCCCACACAAACAGGCCATAAAGACAGAGAGTCTATTTATGAAGGTGTTATCACAGGCCAGGTCCAAAAGAGGTGGATAGTCACAAAAGAAATGGTCTATGAGGTTGGAACCACAATAGGGCAAGGTAAAAACAAAAATGGTTTGTCCCAATGATAATAGCAATGCTATCATCCACGAGCCCAGAGTCAACTGGTAACACCGGGCTGGGGTCATCACCGCCATATATCTCAATGGGTGACAGATGGCCATGTACCGGTCAAAGGCCATCACCATCAGGAAAACACATTCACATACCCCAATGGTTTGGAAGACGTACATCTGAACGGCACAACCCAGAAAGGAGATGGACCTGGTGATAGATAGGACGCTCTCCAGAACCTTGGGGATGGTGACGCTGGTAAAACAAATTTCAAGGAATGATAAATTTCTCAAGAAGAAATACATGGGAGTATGAAGAAGAGGATCGATTGTAATGGTTAGGATGATGACACCATTCCCTACCAGGGTGGCCAGGTATCCGGAGAGCATGAAGGCGAATAAGGAAAACTGGACGGGCAGAGGAAAATCAGAGAAACCCAGAAGAATGAAGTCTGTGATGTTCGTCCGGATTTGTCCTCCCATTGATGTCTTCTCTCTCATATGATAAGAGTCAATCAATTGTTGGCAAAAACATGAATCACCGATGATGATGATGTCATCCCTGATGAAGATGATGGCCCTAGATCTAGAGATAACACCAACCACTGGAACAGTGACCTCATTGGTATCTCTGGGTATCAGTCCTGTTTAGTAAGCTTTATCTTCCCCATACATTATACACATTGTCATGACAATACTGGATCACAGAAATAACATGGAGCTGGTAATACTGGATGACTGGACCACAGAGCCCAGCAACGTTTTTATGAGCAGCCATCAATGCTCCGACCCAGTAAGAGAAAGATGGAGGCAATAACTCATCTTTATATATGGTCAAATAACAGGAGGAGATGGAATAGATGGAGGATGAGAAGGTGGACGAAGATGAGGAAGTATAGACTGTAGGAGAAAGGGTGGAGAAGGAAGGAGAAGTCACCGAAGAAGATGAAGAGGGTGAGGAGAAGGTGGATGAGGATGAGGAAGGATGGACTGTAGGAGGAAGGGTAGGGAAATCACTAAAGAAGATGAAGAGGGTGAGGAGAAGGTGGACGAGGAAGAGGAAGGATGGACTGCAAGAGGAAGGGAGGAGAAGGGAGGAGAAGTCACTGAAGAAGATGAACAGGGTGAGGAGAAAGTGGATGAGGATGAGGAAGGATGGACTGCAAGAGGAAGGGTGGGGAAGGGAGGAGAAATCACTAAAGAAGATGAAGAGGGTGAGGAGAAGGTGGATGAGGATGAGGAAGGATGGACTGTAGGAGGAAGGGTGGGGAAATCACTAAAGAAGATGAAGAGGGTAATGAGAAGGTGGACGAGGATGAGGAAGGATGGACTGTAGGAGGAAGGGTGGGGAAGGGAGGAGAAGTCACTAAAGAAGACGAACAGGGTGAGGAGAAGGTGGATGAGGAAGTATAGACTACAAGAGGAAGGGTGGGGAAGGGAGGAGAAGTCTCAGAAGAAGACGAACAGGGTGAGGAGAAGGTGAACAAGGATGAGGAAGCATGGACTACAACAGGAAGGGTGGGGAAGGGAGGAGAAATCACTAAAGAAGATGAACAGGGTGAGGAGAAGGTGGATGAGGATGAGGAAGCATGGACTGTAGGAGGAAGGATTGGGAAGGGAGGAGAAATCACTGAAGAAGATGAAGAGGGGGAGGAGAAGAGAACAAGTTCAGTAATAATGTATCCGTCATTCCTTCATAGATGATCAGTGATGATAAATGTGGAGTCACCTGACCCTCGTTTTCAGACTTGTAGCTTTGTAAATGTTATGGAACAAGATGTTTATGGGGTTAAACTGTCAAAGGATCCATTCAGCTCTGGAGAAGTAAGATGAATAAGGACCAATGAGAGGTGTGTGACAATTAGAGATGTGTGCAATGTCTCATGAGGAGGCAATGTCACACATAGGCCATGTTACCACAACATATATTTTAGGTGCAAAAAACAGCCCTTTTTTTTCTTGAGGACGGATGTTTTTCACCTAAAAAAGACATTATGGAAACATACCCATATACTGCACAACGCCTCTGTATTAGGGCATATTCAGATCATCATGCTTACGCCTGACTCTAAATTGTGACTCTGATTCTTGACCTCTGACCTTACCGTGAGGTCTGATACTGATCTATACTGCCTTTGGTTATTGACTCTTACCTCCAAAGCTGACACCTGACTCTAATACCTGACTGTTATCTGTGTTTATCTTGATACGGCCGACTTTTTCTGACATATGTAGGTTCATAGTTTGACAATTAAGAAAATGGTCAGATGGGCGTGAACTTAAAGTGATTACGCCCCCCCATACTGTATGTGCCGTTCTCTGCACCATCCACAAGCTTAGAGGTTGCACATGTGATATACACCTGTCTGTGTCTTAATGCTCTAATATCACTTAATTTCATCGATGGTCGGGGTCGCCTAGGCGGGGAGAGGGGGCCCAACTGATTTAAAGCTCAGCCTGGGTGACATAGCCCACCGCACAGAACTGCATATAGCAGAAGGGAAATGACAGTATCACTTTAACCATCATCTGTCCATCATCTGTCCATCATCTGTCCATCATCTGTCCATCATCCGTCATATGGAGGGTAAGTCAGAGCACAACCAGGATACAACACGACGCACGGGTGCACAACCCTTCTGTCCTCCTCTGATCTGATATCTCCATTAAACAATGGCTTATACCTCTTACTAGTTGTACACTTGGTATACGGAGATCTATCACTGTATACAGAGAATATTCGTCTTATCACATCTTCTACCATACAATGGCGGCTCCAATGCATATAAACTGCGCCCAGCGACCAATGTACCAGGATTCAACGACCCAACGACCAACGTATATAACTTATAAACTAGATAATACAAAACATACTAATCTATAGGAGTTATAAGGGCAGTATCAGGGCTCACAGACAGGGGGCAGTATCAGGGCTCACAGACAGGGGGCAGTATCAGGGCTCACAGACAGGGGGCAGTATCAGAGCTCACAGACAGGGGGCAGTATCAGGGCTCACAGACAGGGGGCAGTATCAGGGCTCACAGACAGGGGGCAGTATTATAAGGGGGCAGTATCAGGGCTCACAGACAGGGGGCAGTATCAGGGCTCACAGACAGGGGGCAGTATCAGAACTCACAGACAGGGGGCAGTATCAGGGCTCACAGACAGGGGGCAGTATCAGGGCTTACAGACAGGGGGCAGTATCAGAGCTCACAGACAGGGGGCAGTATCAGAGCTCACAGACAGGGGGCAGTATCAGGGCTCACAGACAGGGGGCAGTATCAGGGCTCACAGACAGGGGGCAGTATCAGGGCTCACAGACAGGGGGCAGTATCAGGGCTCACAGACAGGGGGCAGTATCAGGGCTCACAGACAGGGGGCAGTATCTGTTAGGGGTTAGATAACGATGCAGAATGAGTCTGGGTCCTGAGTGGCTGCAGATACAGATGACACTGATGTCTTCTCCGATGCTCTTAACCCTTACATGTCAGGATGGATTGTGGAGATCTCCCGGCTGCCAGGACTGGATGTGCTCTGCACACAATGTATCATCACGCAGCATTCACCTGTATGGCTGCCGGAGCAGAACTCCTGTATACCAGGGTGAGGCTTTATATGATGGTGTCTGCAGTCTATTCCCCTGGTACTGTTGTAGTGAGGGTGATGGTGCCACCCCCCTGAGTAATACCCCTGACTAAGTCTATGGCCTGGAGCCGATCCTGGAGGAGAAGCCATCGGATAATAATCCCCCTCCCACCGGCCACCAGGGATCTTGTTAATCTGTAAAAAACCTCAGGCCCTCGGGATCTTATATATTAATATCTAAACCATTATTTTTATGTTATTTGTACAGATGTTCTTTATCAGTTATATATTCCTGGTCCTCGTGGACGTTGTTTGTTCCTAAAGAACCGAAGAACAAAGTAACACGATGCACTAAACCGACCAGCAGTAACCCTGATCTCCATCTACTAAAGCTTTCTCACCATTTACAGGCACCTTATTATACATCACAGCTGGTGGACATATTCCTTATAGTATTGATTGAATTCACTTGGAACAAAAAGGATTCTTTTAAAATTTCCCAAAAATTTCCAAAAAATTAGGACTAATTTAAATCCAAACTTTTTAGTTTTTTCCCCTAACTTGTGTATTGTATAAATAGTCTCCCACTCCTCACACCTGTCTGTGGCCGTGCCTGACGTGTTCTCTATAGCGCTCTAGTAAAAGTTGGACTTCTATGGCTAGAGAACACCATGTGGGCCCCCAGGTGTGGTCCCGGTGTGAGCAGAAGCTGGTCCCCAAAAACCAAACAGTGTCAAAGCCCGGCATATGGGAATAGGCCAAAAGAGCATAGTCAGTAAGGGTGCCTTTAGACACACAATAGATGTAACTGGAGCGGCCACACTAGATGTAATTGGAGCGGCCATGCTGGATGTAACTGGAGAGACCACACTAGATGTAACTGGAGCGGCCACATTAGATGTAACTGGAAAGACCACACTAGATGTAACTGGAAAGACCACACTAGATGTAACTGGAGCGGCCGCACTGGATGTAATTGGAGCGGCCACGCTAGATGTAACTGGAAAGACCACACTAGATGTAACTGGAGCGGCCACGCTAGATGTAACTGGAGCCGCCACACTAGATGTAACTGGAGAGACCACACTAGATGTAACTGGAGCGACCACAATAGGTGTAACAGGAGCCGTCACACTAGAAGTAACTGGAGCGCCCACACTAGATGTAACTGGAGCGGCCACGCTAGATGTAACTGGAGCGGCCACACTAGATGTAACTGGAGCGGCCACACTAGATGTAATTGGAGCGACCACACTAGATGTAACTGGAAAGACCACACTAGATGTAACTGGAGCGGCCACGCTAGATGTAACTGGAAAGACCACACTAGATATAACTGGAGAGACCACACTAGATGTAACTGGAGCGGCCGCACTGGATGTAACTGGAAAGACCACACTAGATGTAACTGGAGCGGCCACGCTAGATGTAACTGGAGCGGCTACACTAGATGTCACTGGAGCAGCCACACTAGATGTAACTGGAGCGGCCACACTAGATGTAACTGGAGCGACCACACTAGATGTAACTGGAGCGGCCACACTAGATGTAACTGAAGCGGCCACAATAGATGTAACTGGAGCGGCCACACTAGATGTAACTGGAGCGGCCACACTAGATGTAACTGGAGCCGCCACACTAGATGTAACTGGAGCGGCCACACTAGATGTAACTGGAGCGGCCACAATAGATGTAACTGGAGCGGCCACGCTAGATGTAACTGGAGCCGCCACACTAGATGTAATTGGAGCGGCCACGCTAGATGTAACTGGAGAGACCACACTAGATGTAACTGGAGAGACCATACTAGATGTAACTGGAGAGACCACACTAGATGTAACTGGAGAGACCAGACTAGATGTAACTGGAGCGGCCACGCTAGATGTAACTGGAGCGGCCACACTAGATGTAACTGGAGCAGCCACCCTAGATGTAACTGGAGCGGCCACCCTAGATGTAACTGGAGAGGCCAAACTAGATGTAACTGGAGAGGCCAAACTAGATGTAACTGGAGCGACCACGCTAGATGTAACAGGAGCAGCCACGCTAGATGTAACTGGAGCAGCCACGCTAGATGTAACGGGAGCGGCCACCCTAGATGTAACTGGAGCGGCCACACTAGATGTAACTGGAGCGGCCACACTAGATGTAACTGGAGCAGCCACCCTAGATGTAACTGGAGAGGCCAAACTAGATGTAACTGGAGCGACCACGCTAGATGTAACAGGAGCAGCCACGCTAGATGTAACTGGAGAGACAACACTAGATGTAACTGGAGAGACCACACTAGATGTAACTGGAGAGACCACACTAGATGTAACTGGAGCGGCCACGCTAGATGTAACTGGAGCGGCCACACTAGATGTAACTGGAGCAGCCACCCTAGATGTAACTGGAGCGGCCACCCTAGATGTAACTGGAGAGGCCAAACTAGATGTAACTGGAGAGGCCAAACTAGATGTAACTGGAGCGACCACGCTAGATGTAACAGGAGCAGCCACGCTAGATGTAACGGGAGCAGCCTTGCTAGATGTAACGGGAGCGGCCACCCTAGATGTAACTGGAGCGGCCACACTAGATGTAACTGGAGCGGCCACACTAGATGTAACTGGAGCAGCCACCCTAGATGTAACTGGAGAGGCCAAACTAGATGTAACTGGAGCGACCACGCTAGATGTAACTGGAGCGGCCACGCTAGATGTAACGGGAGCGGCCACCCTAGATGTAACTGGAGAGACCACGCTAGATGTAACTGGAGAGACCACACTAGATGTAACTGGAGCGGCCACACTAGATGTAACTGGAGAGACCACACTAGATGTAACTGGAGCGGCCACGCTAGATGTAACGGGAGCAGCCACGCTAGATGTAACTGGAGCGGCCAAGCTAGATGTAACGGGAGCGGCCACCCTAGATGTAACTGGAGCGGCCACGCTAGATGTAACTGGAGAGACCACACTAGATGTAACTGGAGAGACCACCCTAGATGTAACTGGAGAGACCACCCTAGATGTAACTGGAGCGACCACGCTAGATGTAACTGGAGCAGCCACCCTAGATGTAACTGGAGAGACCACACTAGATGTAACTGGAGAGACCACACTAGATGTAACTGGAGAGACCACACTAGATGTAACTGGAGCGGCCACGCTAGATGTAACTGGAGCCGCCACACTAGATGTAATTGGAGCGGCCACGCTAGATGTAACTGGAGAGACCACACTAGATGTAACTGGAGAGACCACACTAGATGTAACTGGAGAGACCATACTAGATGTAACTGGAGCGGCCACAATAGATGTAACTGGAGCGGCCACGCTAGATGTAACTGGAGCCGCCACACTAGATGTAATTGGAGCGGCCACATTAGATGTAACTGGAGAGGCCAAACTAGATGTAACTGGAGCGACCACGCTAGATGTAACGGGAGCAGCCACGCTAGATGTAACTGGAGCGGCCACGCTAGATGTAACGGGAGCGGCCACCCTAGATGTAACTGGAGCGGCCACACTAGATGTAACTGGAGCGGCCACGCTAGATGTAACGGGAGCAGCCACGCTAGATGTAACTGGAGCGGCCACGCTAGATGTAACTGGAGAGACGACACTAGATGTAACTGGAGAGACCACCCTAGATGCAACTGGACAGACCACCCTAGATGTAACTGGAGCGACCACGCTAGATGTAACTGGAGCGGCCACACTAGATGTAACTGGAGCGGCCACACTAGATGTAACTGGAGAGACCACACTAGATGTAACTGGAGCGGCCACGCTAGATGTAACGGGAGCAGCCACGCTAGATGTAGTTGGAGCGGCCACGCTAGATGTAACTGGAGAGACCACACTAGATGTAACTGGAGAGACCACCCTAGATGCAACTGGACAGACCACCCTAGATGTAACTGGAGCGACCACGCTAGATGTAACTGGAGCGGCCACCCTAGATGTAACTGGAGAGACCACACTAGATGTAACTGGAGAGACCACCCTAGATGTAACTGGAGAGACCACCCTAGATGTAACTGGAGCGACCACGCTAGATGTAACTGGAGCGGCCACCCTAGATGTAACTGGAGAGACCACACTAGATGTAACTGGAGAGACCACACTCGATGTAACTGGAGAGACCACACTAGATGTAACTGAAGCTGCCACAATAGATGTAACTGGAGCGGCCACACTAGATGTAACTGGAGCGGCCACACTAGATATAACTGGAGCGGCCACACTAGATATAACTGGAGCGGCCACGCTAGATGTAACTGGAGCCACCACACTAGATGTAATTGGAGCGGCCACGCTAGATGTAACTGGAGAGACCACACTAGATGTAACTGGAGAGACCATACTAGATGTAACTGGAGAGACCACACTAGATGTAACTGGAGAGACCACACTAGATGTAACTGGAGAGACCACACTAGATGTAACTGAAGCGGCCACAATAGATGTAACTGGAGCAGCCACACTAGATGTAACTGGAGCGGCCACACTAGATATAACTGGAGCGGCCACGCTAGATATAACTGGAGCGGCCACGCTAGATGTAACTGGAGCCGCCACACTAGATGTAATTGGAGCGGCCACGCTAAATGTAACTGGAGAGACCACACTAGATGTAACTGGAGAGACCACACTAGATGTAACTGGAGAGACCACACTAGATGTAACTGGAGAGACCACACTAGATGTAACTGGAGAGACCACACTAGATGTAACTGAAGCGGCCACAATAGATGTAACTGGAGAGACCACACTAGATGTAACGGGAGCAGCCACACTAGATGTAACTGGAGCGGCCACACTAGATATAACTGGAGCCGCCACACTAGATGTAACGGGAGCGACTACACTAGATGTAACTGGAGAGACCACACTAGATGTAACGGGAGCGGCCTCGCTAGATGTAACTAAAGCGGCCACACTAGATGTAACTGGAGCGACTACACTAGATGTAACTGGAGCGGCCACGCTAGATGTAACTGGAGAGACCACGCTAGATGTAACTGGAGCAGCCACACTAGATGTAACTGGAGAGACCACACTAGATGTAACTGGAGCGGCCACCCTAGATGTAACTGGAGAGACCACACTAGATGTAACTGGAGAGACCACCCTAGATGTAACTGGAGAGACCACCCTAGATGTAACTGGAGCGACCACGCTAGATGTAACTGGAGAGACCACACTAGATGTAACTGGAGCGACCACGCTAGATGTAACTGGAGCGGCCACCCTAGATGTAACTGGAGAGACCACACTAGATGTAACTGGAGAGACCACACTAGATGTAACTGGAGAGACCACACTAGATGTAACTGAAGCTGTCACAATAGATGTAACTGGAGCGGCCACACTAGATATAACTGGAGCGGCCACACTAGATATAACTGGAGCGGCCACGCTAGATGTAACTGGAGCCACCACACTAGATGTAATTGGAGCGGCCACGCTAGATGTAACTGGAGAGACCACACTAGATGTAACTGGAGAGACCATACTAGAAGTAACTGGAGAGACCACACTAGATGTAACTGGAGAGACCACACTAGATGTAACTGGAGAGACCACACTAGATGTAACTGAAGCGGCCACAATAGATGTAACTGGAGCAGCCACACTAGATGTAACTGGAGCGGCCACACTAGATATAACTGGAGCGGCCACGCTAGATATAACTGGAGCGGCCACGCTAGATGTAACTGGAGCCGCCACACTAGATGTAATTGGAGCGGCCACGCTAGATGTAACTGGAGCGGCCACCCTAGATGTAACTGGAGCGGCCACAATAGATGTAACTGGAGCGGCCACGCTAGATGTAACTGGAGCCGCCACACTAGATGTAATTGGAGCGGCCACACTAGATGTAACTGGAGAGGCCAAACTAGATGTAACTGGAGCGACCACGCTAGATGTAACGGGAGCAGCCACGCTAGATGTAACTGGAGCGGCCACGCTAGATGTAACGGGAGCGGCCACCCTAGATGTAACTGGAGCGGCCACACTAGATGTAACTGGAGAGACCACACTAGATGTAACTGGAGCAGCCACGCTAGATGTAACTGGAGCGGCCAAGCTAGATGTAACGGGAGCGGCCACGCTAGATGTAACTGGAGAGACCACACTAGATGTAACTGGAGAGACCACCCTAGATGCAACTGGAGAGACCACCCTAGATGTAACTGGAGCGACCACGCTAGATGTAACTGGAGAGACCACACTAGATGTAACTGGAGAGACCACACTAGATGTAACTGAAGCGGCCACAATAGATGTAACTGGAGCAGCCACACTAGATGTAACTGGAGCGACCACACTAGATATAACTGGAGCGGCCACGCTAGATGTAACTGGAGCGGCCACGCTAGATGTAACTGGAGCGGCCACGCTAGATGTAACTGGAGCGGTCATACTAGATGTAACTGGAGCGGCCACCCTAGATGTAACTGGAGCGGCCACGCTAGATGTAACTGGAGAGACCACACTAGATGTAACTGGAGAGACCACCCTAGATGTAACTGGAGAGACCACCCTAGATGTAACTGGAGAGACCACACTAGATGTAACGGGAGCGGCCTCGCTAGATGTAACGGGAGCGGCCACGCTAGATGTAACTGGAGCGGCTACACTAGATGTAACTGGAGAGACCACACTAGATGTAACGGGAGCGGCCTCGCTAGATGTAACGGGAGCGGCCACACTAGATGTAACTGGAGCAGCCACACTAGATGTAACGGGAGCGGTCACGCTAGATGTAACTGGAGCGGCCACACTAGATGTAACTGGAGCGGCCACGCTAGATGTAACTGGAGAGACCACGCTAGATGTAACTGGAGCGGCCATACTAGATGTAACTGGAGCGACTACACTAGATGTAACTGGAGCGGCCTCGCTAGATGTAACTGGAGCGACTACACTAGATGTAACTGGAGAGACCACACTAGATGTAACTGGAGCGGCCACACTAGATGTAACTGGAGCGACTACACTAGATGTAACTGGAGAGACCACACTAGATGTAACGGGAGCAGCCACACTAGATGTAACTGGAGCGGCCACACTAGATATAACTGGAGCCGCCACACTAGATGTAACGGGAGCGGCCACACTAGATGTAACTGGAGAGACCACACTAGATGTAACGGGAGCGGCCTCGCTAGATGTAACTAAAGCGGCCACACTAGATGTAACTGGAGCGACTACACTAGATGTAACTGGAGCGGCCACGCTAGATGTAACTGGAGAGACCACGCTAGATGTAACTGGAGCAGCCACACTAGATGTAACTGGAGAGACCACACTAGATGTAACTGGAGCGGCCATACTAGATGTAACTGGAGCGACCACACTAGATGTAACTGGAGCGACTACACTAGATGTAACTGGAGCGGCCACGCTAGATGTAACTGGAGCGGCCACCCTAGATGTAACTGGAGCGGCCACACTAGATGTAACTGGAGAGACCACACTAGATGTAACTGGAGCAATGTGACTGCAGCCTATGAGACAGACCAACATCTCTATTAATGTGACGGCAGTCTGTGAAACAGACCCTGCACCTCTAATAATGTGACTGCAGCCTATGAGACAGACCCTGCACCTCTAATAATGTGACTGCAGCCTATGAGACAAACCCTGCACCTCTAATAATGTGACTGCAGCCTATGAGACAGACCCTGCACCTCTAATAATGTGACTGCAGCCTATGAGACAGACCCTGCACCTCTAATAATGTGACTGCAGGTTGTGAGACAGACCCTGCACCTCTAATAATATGACTGCAGGTTGTGAGACCCTGCATCTCTAATTATCTGACTTCAGCCTATGCAGAGACATTTTTCTCATTGGGCAGGGTAGGTGACTGCCTGGGGTCCCATGACTGATGGGGGCCCCAGGCCTAGACTGACAATCTTGGTGGGCTGCCTAGATTCGCAGTCCAGGAAGGTTTGTGTGTGTTGGGGTGGTGGAGCGCCCCTTCTGCAAAACTAAATGGTGCAGCACTAAAGATTAAGTGGCAGTGGAGACTAAGGACCAAAACGGACTGAGACTTGGTCATTACTCTGAGAATCTAGTAGCTCCCTTAGTCTGGGAGTGTCACTCAGTCTCTGATTAGCAGTGTAGCAGTGGCGCTGCCAGTTCATCTTTAGTTAACCAGTGAGGATAGTTGTAACGTCCACTTGTTTTGGGCGTCCACTTGGCAAATGAGGTTCAATGTGGATAAATGTAAAGTTATGCACCTGGGTACTAATAACCCACATGCATCATATGTCCTGGGGGGAGTTATTCTGGGAGAGTCACTGATGGAGAAGGATCTGGGTGTACTTGTAGATAATAGACTACAGAACAGCACACAATGTCAGTCAGCTGCTTCTAAGGCCAGCAGGATATTGTCATGCATTAAAACAGGCATGGACTCTCGGGACAGGGATATAATATTACCGCTTTATAAAGCTTTGGTGCGGCCTCATCTGGAGTATGCTGTCCAGTTTTGGAACCCGATTCATAAAAAGGATGTTCTAGAGCTGGAGAGGGTACAAAGACGGGCAACTAAACTAATAAGGGGAATGGAGCATCTTAGTTATGAGGAGAGATTAAAAGAATTACATTTGTTTAGTCTGGAGAAGAGACGTTTAAGGGGAGATATGATTAACTTATTTAAATATATAAATGGCCCCTACAAGAGATATGGGGAAAAGATGTTCCAGGTAAAACCCCCTCAAAGGACAAGAGGCCACTGCCTCCGCCTGGAGAAAAAAAGGTTCAATCTCCGGAGGCGACAAGCCTTCTTTACCATGAGAACTGTGAATCTGTGGAACAGTCTACCACAGGATCTGGTCACAGCAAAAACATTAGAGGGCTTCAAAACCGGCCTAGACAAGTTCTTAGAGCAAAATAATATAAATGCATATGTATAGAACCTATCACCCCTCCCCCTTCCCTGTATCCATCCCCTCCTTGGTTGAACTTGATGGACATGTGTCTTTTTTCAACCGTATTAACTATGTAACTATGTAACTATGTAACGTAGGTCTAGATTGGCTACTATATGGGGCACTATTGGGAGAGATTGGCTACTATATGGGGCACTATTGGGAGAGATTGGCTACTATATGGGGCACTATTGGGAGAGATTGGCTACTATATGGGGCACTATTGGGAGATATTGGCTACTATATGGGGCACTATTGGGAGAGATTGGCTACTATATGGGGCACTATTGGGAGAGATTGGCTACTATATGGGGCACTATTGGGAGAGATTGGCTACTATATGGGGCACTATTGGGAGAGATTGGCTATTATATGAGGCAGGACTGGGGGAAGGAGAAGGTTGGCTTCAGATGGGGCTAGGAAGGTGGGGGGGGGGGGGGGTCGCAAGGTTGGGGGATTTTGGGCAGCAGGGGAAGCCAGTTCATAGCTTAGTCTATGAGACAGACCCTGTACCTCTAATATTGTGACTGCAACCTATGAGATAGACCCTTCATCTCTAATAATGTGACCACAGCCTGTGAGACAGACCCTGCGCCGTATTCCGTGGTAGCTTGTGCAGTGTTGTGGTAGCTCTGTGGGTGTAGTGATGAGTGGGCATGCTCGTCCAAGCTTGGTACTGGATGGAGTATTAGGGTACTTGATGGTACTCGTTACTCGGACGAGCATCTCACGATACTCGAGAAACTCTCATCATCCGTTTTCTGTAAATTTGGGCGCTATTTCTCAGCCAATAAACATGCAGGAGACTCTTTGGTACATCCTGCGATGACGTGGGACCCATACATGTCGATAGCAGCGATTGGTTAGCCAGATCAGATGACCCTGCCATATAAAACTCAGCGCCGGCAGTGCTGGCTTCAGACGCATGCTGTGAGAGATCAGGGAGAGAGCTGCTGCTGGTCAGGGAGAGGGTCAGTGTAGGATATAGCCTTCCAGTAGGCAGGGTATATACTAGCAATACAAACACACAGACCTTTTCAGGGCTTAAAAGCTTTTATTATTACTATTACTATAGACTGCTGGCTGGGAGTTGTAGTGCAGCTGCCGCGATTTAACCAGCACACTGTGGTGACCAGCTGCTGGCAGAAAGGGGACATTAGGTGTTTCATACAGACCCCTAAGAAGTACTCAGTCTACTCCTTTTCCATTTTGGGGCTGCTGTACTACATTGGATTGCTGGGATTTGTAGTACACCTGCATAGAACTTCACTGCTCATTGTAAGGGGGTATCACAGCGTGTATCCAGGTCCAGCCACTACCAGATTGTACCGTACAGCCCCCCCCTAAACTAGTAGGTACTATACTGTATTGCTGTGATTTGTAGTACACCTGCATAAAATGTCACTGCTCATTGTAAGGGTGTGTCACAGCGTGTATCTAGGTCCAGCCACTACCAGATTGTACTGTACAGCCTCCCCAAAATCCCCAAAAGTATTTTTCCTGATTTCTGTATTTCATACGCAAGGCCTATCTAAGTTCCATACTGTGCAGTGTCCATAAAATGGTGACCCCCAGGGGTAAGAGTCGAGGGCGAGGACGAGGGCATGGGGTTCCAAGTGATGCCATTGCTGGAGGCCGTGGTTCAGGGCAGGGTGACACAGCAGCACCTGTTGAGGAGGTAGCAGTGGCACACCGCAGACGTCCACTCCCTAGCATCTTTACCCAACTTACAGGGTCTTATGGTAGACCGATATTGAAACCGCAGCAGTGTGATCAGGTGATCACGTGGATAGCGGATAATGTGTCCAGTAACTTATCCACCACCCAGTCTGCAACGCAGTCCAACCACACTACCCAAGGGAGTGGAACCCTTGCTCCATTAGCTCCGCCTCCTTCCCCACAGCCTGGCCCCTCCATCCACCACCACCACCACCAGGCTCCCAGGAACTCTTTTCTGGACCCTTCCCTGAGTCTGAGCAACCGGAGCAGTCGATCTGTCCTGATGCCCAAACTATGCAGCTCAGGCAGTCAGTGGGTGATGAGAGTGGGGACTTGCAAGCGGGTTGGAAGAGGTGTCTGATGATGACGATGAGACCCGGTTGTCAGACAGTGAGGTTGTTGTCATGGATGTAACTCAAAGTGAGGAGGAGAGTGAGGAGCTGGTGGATGAGGACGAGGTGACTGACCCGAGCTGGGTGGATAAGCCTAGTGAAGACCGTGCTTCTGAGGGGAGGCAAGTTCACCCACAGGACCGGTTGGAAGAGGAAGAGGGGTGGGCAGAGGGAGAAGCAGGGCAGAGAGTCAAACTCCTGTGGCCAGGGCTAGATGTTCCCAAGTCTGGAGGTTTTTTTAAGAAATTGCGGATGACCGACGGACTGTAGTGTGCAACGTGTGCCACACCAGGATCAGCAGGGGAGCCACCACTACCAGCCTAACCACTACCAGCATGCGCAGGCATATGAGTGCTAAACACCTGCTGTCGCACACCTGTTCCTTCCCCTGTGTCACGTGCTGGCTCTGTCAGTCCCCCCGCCCAGGCCCCAGGCACGAGGGCCTCCTGCCCTACACGCACCCCTTCACCTTCACTATGCTCCACACCCTCCAACAAGGTGTCCAAGCGCAGCGTTCAACTGTCCCTGCAGCAACTATCCCTTGCCTCCATGTTGGCTACTGCTGAGCCTTCACTGGCATCCATGTTGACTACTGCTGTCCCTGCCCTTACCTTCCTTGTCTTGTCCATTTCAAACCATATTTTCTGTGGATGTCATCTTATCTTACAGGTGTCCTATGCCATTCTTTCACCAGTAACTTCTACCTTTTTAAAATGTTGTAGCCGTTTTTAAGGCAGGATTGACCAGAGCAGTAATGGACATCCATGCTGACTACTGGTGTGCCTGCCCTTGCCTCCATGTTGGCTACTGCTGGGCCTTAACTGGCATCCATGTTGACTACTGGTGTGCCTGCCCTTGCCTCCATGTTGGCTACTACTGGGCCTTAACTGGCATCCCAGGTTCGTGTGTAATTAGCAGTGAGCTTGGTTGCGTGTGACATGGGGCGGAACCTGGTTGCGGCTCTGCAACTTGGCAGCCTCGACACATGTACCGTGCCTGGCCCACGTCTTCAACCTAGTGTTGCTGCGGTTCCTTAAAACTTACCCCAATGTGGCTGACTTGCTCACCAAGGTGCACCGCATCTATGCGCATTTCCGCAAGTCAACCCCAACTGCTACAGTCAAATTCAAAGTCAAATTCACACTCAAAACAACAGTGGGGGGAGAAGTGGGGAGTCACATGATGCAGGGAATGTTACCCCAACCTCTAGAGTCAATTTCATAGTCAAATTCAATTTACCTTCCTTGTCTTGTCCATTTCGAACCATATTATCTGTGGAGGTCATCTTATCTTAGGGGTGTCCTCTGCCATCCTTTCACCAGTACCTTCTACCTTTTTTCGATGTTGTAGCCATTTTGAAGGGAGGATTGACCAGGCCTTTCACCAGTTCCGTCTACCTTCCTTGGATGTTGTAGCCTTTTCAAGGCAGGATTGGCCTGGTCTTTTTAATAGACTCTTGCCCTCTCTTAGAGACTCTTTAAAGGATTGAAAGTGTATTCGTTTAAATTCCGGGGTCTCTTAAGAAGACTGTATTGTTCTCTGTGTCCTCACTGCCATGCTCTGACATCACACTACGTCTGCGGAGGAGCGTGACTGGTTGCCGGGGGCCCGCCGATCGCACCCTCGCCAACCAGCCAGCCAGCTGTTTTATTTTATTTTTCCGTCTAGCCGTGGGCGGGGCCTCACCACACCTGGTCGAGAGACATCAGGTGTACCCTTGATGGTGACTGACAGCTGACCTAGCCAGTTACCTGTCAGCACCTAGGTTTGTGCCCACTATAAGTTCCAGCCCCTGGCCTCACTCAAAGTTTTTTGGGAGGCTCACTAGCTTCCTCACTCACTTTTAATGGTTCTCTGTGTGCTCACTGCCATGCTGTGTCTGGCCTATTTTTTGGGAGGCTCACTTGCTTCCTCACTCACTTTTAATGGTTCTCTGTGTGCTCAATGCCAAGCTGTGTCTGGCCTAATTTTTGGGAGGCTGACTAGCTTCCTCACTCACTTTTAATGGTTCTCTGTGTGCTCACTGCCATGCTGTGTCTGGCCTATTTTTTGGGAGGCTCACTTGCTTCCTCACTCACTTTTAATGGTTCTCTGTGTGCTCAATGCCAAGCTGTGTCTGGCCTAATTTTTGGGAGGCTGACTAGCTTCCTCACTCACTTTTAATGGTTCTCTGTGTGCTCACTGCCATGCTGTGTCTGGCCTATTTTTTGGGAGGCTCACTAGCTTCCTCACTCACTTTTAATGGTTCTCTGTGTGCTCACTGCTATGCTATTTCTGGAACCTGGTGGCGGCTCTGCAACTCGGCAGCCTCACACATGTACCATGCCTGGCCCACTTCTTCAACCTAGTGTTGCTGCCGGTTCCTTAAAACTTACCCCAATGTGGCTGACTTGCTCACCAAGGTGCACCGCATCTGTGCGCATTTCCGCAAGTCAACCAGTTAAACTAACCTCAACTGCTACAGTCCAATTCAAAGTCAAATTCAAACTCAAAACGACGGTGGGGGGAGAAGTGGGGAGTCACATGATGCAGGGAATGTTACCCCAACTGCTACAGTCAAATTCATAGTCAAATTCAATTTACCTTCCTTGTCTTGTCCATTTCGAACCATATTATCTGTGGATGTCATCTGATCTTACAGGTGTCCTCTGCCATTCTTTCACCAGTACCTTCGACCTTTTTTCGATGTTGTAGCCGTTTTTAAGGCAGGATTGACCAGAGCAGTAATGGACATCCATGTTGACTACTGCTGTGCCTGCCCTTGTCTCCATGTTGGCTACTGCTGGGCCTTAACTGGCATCCATGTTGACTACTGGTGTGCCTGGATTTGCCTCCATGTTGGCCACTGCTTGGCCTTAACTGGCATCCATGTTGAGTACTGGTGTGCCTGCCCTTGCCTTCATGTTGGCTACTGCTGGATCTTAACTGGCATCCATGTTGACTACTGCTGGGCCTTTACTGGCATCCATGTTGACTACTGCTGTGCCTGCCCTTGCCTCCATGTTGGCTACTGCTGGGCCTTAACTAGCATCCATGTTGACTACTGCTAACTACTGGTGTGCCTGCCCTTGCCTCCATGTTAACTACTGTTGCTCCTGCCTGGTCTCCATGTTGGTTACTGTTGCTCCTGCCTGGCCTTCATGTTGGCTACTGCTGCTCCCGGGAGTTCTCTGTGTGCTCAATGCCATGCAGTGTCTGGCCTATTTTTGGGTAGGCTCACTTGCTTCCTCACTCACTTTTAATGGTTCTCTGTGTGCTCACTGCCAAGCTAGGTCTGGTATAATTTTTGGAAGGCTGTCTGGCTACCGCTTCTACCTTGTTCACTCTGTCCTCACCGCTATGCTGTGTCAGGCTGAATTTTTGGCTGGTTCATGATATGCTACCTTTGTTTTATTGGTTCCTTGTGTTCTCACTGCCATGCTGTGTCAGGCTGAGTTTTTGGGTGGTCCCTATGCCTACCTCTGTTTTAACCAGGCTGTTGCACAGAATTAGGCATAATGGTGTCATTAGGCAGCCTCAGAGGCATGCATACATGCTGCCCCTGCTGTTTCCTGTCCATTTCCGTTGTGTTTCTATCAATTTCTGAGGTTGACAGGTTTTCACACGACCTTCCCTCTACCGAACTTGAGTCTCAAAAATGCTTGACTTCAATGGGGTTCGTTACTCGAAACGAGCACTCGAGTATCGGGAGATATTGGTTTCGAGTAACGAGCACCCAAGCATTTTAGTACTCGCTCATCACTAGTGTAGGGTCATTTGGGCACTTGTCACGGTAGCCTGGAGTGGTGTTGGAACCCACCTGAGGACAAACAGGCACTACCCCTCAAAGTTTGGGTAACCCAAATGTTACCTGGTGTGTAGGTGCGGGTGCAGAAAGAATAGACCAAAATCCAGTGACTTAAAGAGAAGAATGTCCATTTACTTAAAGTCTTCAGTGCAATACAGTAATAAGACTTTTGGAATGCAGGTGCAGGTGAGAGATAGTTGTAGAGAATTTTAGAAGCAAGAGAAGAGTGGAGTAGCAGAGCGTCTGAGGACTCAGTCCAATGAAGCTGTTTACTCTGCCGGGATAGCGTAGTAGAAGAGAAGAAGAAGAGAAGATACTCACATATAGATCCCTCTTAGATCTGACCTCCTTATGCCCTGTAGTGTTGGGTAGTACAAGGTCCCAGGTCTGTGCGCTGGGTTGAGCAGACTTCCCAGTATTTTCCTGAATAGCCGTCCATTACAGTAGGTCAGGCTTGAACTGCAGCTTTGTCCTACTGGGGTTAGTACCTAGCACTACTCCTCTTTCCACACGTGCCATGGTCATGCCACGTTCTCAACTTGATAGTCAGCTGTGTGATCATTCAAATTCCAGAGCCTCTAAGGAAGACTTCATGCATTCATGCTCCCCTTCTGTTCCCATTCAATTGCCATGGTGTTTCCATCAGATTTTTGGGGCTAATAAACCTCTGACACCTGTATCCTGCATTTCTACATGTTTTTTTGGAGTTATATTGGCAGTCATTGGATCGGTTTTGCCCTCAGTTTCCCCTCCAGCGTTTACTAGCATGCTCAAACATTCGATGTAGATTCGGAAACAAGCGATAAGAAGGATATCAGCTACTTGGCGGACCTCTGAGATGAAAATTCATCTGGGCGTTTTCTGGACATAAAATACATCATTTTCATTATTGAAACCAGGAACAAGCAGCCAAGAGGGAAAAGTTCAAATGTAGTTTTGTTGTCTATATTTTTAGATTGAGTTTCCGGATGGCCGCCTTCATTTCCTTATTCTTCAAGCTGTAGATCAGGGGGTTGATGGTTGGGATTATGACACAGTAGGAGAGCGCCAACATCCTGTCATCATAAGAAGAAAATGGATTGTCCAATCGGAGGTGAACAAACATGGCGGTCCCAAAGAAAATAACTACAGAGACCAGATGAGAGCCGCAAGTAACGAAAGCTTTTTGACGGGACTCTGCAGAATGGAGGTGCAATATGGAGGTCAGGATCCGGATGTAGGAGCAGATTATTAGGATAGATGGCAGCACAGTGGAAGTTGCACTTATTATTAGTTGATAGACTTCAACCATAAAGGTATTGGCACAGGCTATACTCATCATTGGTGGGATATCACAGAAGAAATGAGCTATAAGATGAGACCCACAATACGGCAGGCTGAAGATCAGGAAACATTCTGTGACTGCATTAACAATAGCAAAAATAAAGAGATAAAGCGTGACGTGATAACAGAACTTGACCGTCATCACAGATGGGTATCTGAGGGGGTGACATATGGCCATGTACCGGTCAAAGGCCATCACTGTAAGTAAGGCACATTCACAAGCTGCGGCCATCATAAAGAAGAAGAACTGAGAGGCACAACCCACCAAGGAGATGGTCCGTCCTGACCAGACAAAGCTCTGAAGAGCCTTAGGGACTGTAGAACTGATCAACAAAAGCTCAACAAATGACAAAATCTTCAAGAAGAAATACATAGGAGAATGGAGCCGAGGACTTAGAGTGATGGCCACTATGATGAGTCCATTACCGACCAATGAGAGAAGGTACGAAAGGAGGAAGAACATGAAGAGAGAGACCTGGGCCGTAAGAGACAAGTCCGAGAACCCAAGGAGGAGAAACGTTGTCCCATTACTGGTGGTCTGGCTTCTTTTCATCTTCTCCTACAAAACAAGAAGCGTTCATTTATATAGAGCCAGTGTTGGTTCTAGTGTATGGCACTGGGCACGATACTTGTACAGAACCCTCTGTAACCTTATATATTCCGCAGTGTTCTGCACAGTAGGTTGTTAGGCAGAAGATGCAGAGATTGTAGAAGAAGCAGCATTGTGTAAGCTAGTGTGTAAAAAACTCCAATACAATGAAAGATGGAGGAAGAAGGGCGTGCAGTACTCCTCTGTCTGTGAGGACTTACTGCTGGTTTTAGGACATTTCCCATATATCTCTCTTTACTTCAATAATTTCCGATGTATAAAGAAGATTGTGGCTCCTCGACTGCAACAATGGAGCTGACTACAAACTACAGACTACAAACCTTGGCCCATTTACTAATGCAATCTACTAAAGTATCTAAATCCAAACTTAGACTAGACAGTCTGTAAATGTGCCAGATGTATAAGGCTGTTTGATAAATCTGATTCAATGTAGTTGGTTTTGGTGCAAAGTTTACACCATCTATTATTTGGCCTGAAGTCCACCAGAACGTTCAGCCAGATTTATGTGCAAAAAGTCGGCCCCCTTTTTTAAAATCACAACCTTTTTTTTGTACCAGGTAGAAAAGTATCAAAAAGTGCGAAAAGTATCTAAAATGCCTAATAATGTGAAGAAAAGCCCTGTGCGCCACTTTTTCAGGCAAAATGTTGGCAAATTACATTAGTAAATCTGGGTCCTAATAATGGCTCTCTGTATTCTGATGCCCCCAGGGTTTAATGGTAGAGCAGGATTGGCCCACAAATAATTACACAATACCAAGGTTATATTTAGAAATAATGGGATACTGATCAAATTAGACACTGGCTCCACCAACAATAATGCCAGAGATCACAGACCGCACAGACACAATCGTAGTTCGAGCAGCACTGCAGAGAGAGTGCTACATGTGTCAGTGTAAATTCATTGCAACTTGTGCGCCATTTTTGTACATTAATATGCAAAAGAAGAGCCCGTGGAGCCTCATCAAAGAGTCAAGGGGCGGCTCCTGTAAGGAAACCACTAAAACCACCATATTAGGTGGCCCTATAAGTCAGTGTAATGACAAGGGAAAAACCAAGGCTAGGTAACCATCCACATACAGCTGTTTCGGGGTGTTTCCCCTCATCAGTGTGGAGCAGGATTCTGGCTAGGTGGGAGCAATGCCTAGTAGAGCCATAAGAGAAACAGATCACTGATCTCAGGGAGACCAGCCAAACGACAACACTGCCGGCTGCTAGTAAAAGCGCTCAATGCAGTGAAGTCCTAGGTGCATTGCCCCATGGGAAACATGAATATGCAAAAGAAGAGCCCGTGGAGCCTCATCAAAGAGTCTCGAAACACATTTTTTTGTACATTGTCTAATAGCAAATTCAAGTGTGACAGTTATATTTTGCGGTACACTAACTGTTGTACAAAAGCAGTGCAGATGGGGGGTTCTGTTCTAAGAGTTGTACGGGTATGGGTACCACTCCTGTTGCTACATCACATTGTACGGGTACGGGTACCACTCCTGTTGCTACATCACATTGTACGGGTACAGATACCACTCCTGTTGCTACATCACATTGTACGGGTACCACTCCTGTTGCTACATCACATTGTACGGGTACGGGTACCACTCCTGTTGCTACATCACATTGTACGGGTACGGGTACCACTCCTGTTGCTACATCACATTGTACGGGTACAGATACCACTCCTGTTGCTACATCACATTGTACGGGTACGGGTACCACTCCTGTTGCTACATCACATTGTACGGGTACCACTCCTGTTGCTACATCACATTGTACGGGTACCACTCCTGTTGCTACATCACATTGTACGGGTACAGATACCACTCCTGTTGCTACATCACATTGTACGGGTACAGATACCACTCCTGTTGCTACATCACATTGTACGGGTACGGGTACCACTCCTGTTGCTACATCACATTGTACGGGTACGGTACCACTCCTGTTGCTACATCACATTGTACGGGTACAGATACCACTCCTGTTGCTACATCACATTGTACGGGTAAGGGTAGCACTCCTGTTGCTGCATCACATTGTACGGGTACGGATACCACTCCTGTTGTTACTTCACATTGTACGGGTACGGGTACCACTCCTGTTGCTACATCACATTGTACGGGTACGGGTACCACTCCTGTTGTTACATCACATTGTACGGGTACAGGTACCACTCCTGTTGCTACATCACATTGTACGGGTACAGGTACCACTCCTGTTGCTACATCACATTGTACGGGTACGGGTACCACTCCTGTTGCTACATCACATTGTACGGGTACAGGTACCACTCCTGTTGCTACATCACACTGTACGGGTACGGGTACCACTCCTGTTGCTACATCACACTGTACGGGTACGGGTACCACTCCTGTTGCTGCATCACATTGTACGGGTACGGATACCACTCCTGTTGTTACATCACATTGTACCGGTACGGGTACCACTCCTGTTGTTACATCACACTGTACGGGTACAGGTACCACTCCTGTTGTTACATCACATTGTATGGGTACCACTCCTGTTGCTACATCACATTGTACGGGTACGGATACCACTCCTGTTGTTTCATCACATTGTACCGGTACGGATACCACTCGTGTTGTTACATCACATTGTACGGGTACGGGTACCACTCCTGTTGCTGCATCACATTGTACGGGTACGGATACCACTCCTGTTGTTTCATCACATTGTACGGGTACGGATACCACTCGTGTTGTTACATCACATTGTACGGGTACGGGTACCACTCCTGTTAAATAACGTTTTGATAGCTTTAAAAAACAAACAAACAAAAAAAATGTTTTCTCATATTCCAGACACAAAACATTTGTTATCGTGGACCTGTTTTCAGTCTACGGACTGAAGGACTCTGTTCAAAGTTCTGCAGTGAGATAGTATTTATACTATTTTCTGAGGACTCAGTCAGCCGAATACTACTAATACTGTTGACAGTCCACTTACATATATACCCTGATATAACATAGGGAGAGTGCTAGCAAGAGACACATAGGGAGACATTTACTAAGGAGTCTAATGTGTGGGACTATTCTGAATATTTGATAATGCAGTCATCTCACTGTGTTAGTATATACCGTATGTGGATATGCTCACTAGCGCTGTATACAAAAATATAAATGCTGCTAGGTGTGTGGGGGACACCCTGTATTCCCCCAATTATACAGATCATAAACTAAACATATAGATACACCCAGCGCAGACTATTAGTAGGTCAGTCGGAATAAGGAGGTCAAGATAATATAGGTAACAAATCCCTGTATATAGGTATATAGGTGAATAGAACACTTGCCCAGATGCTGATATCAATGGAGTTCAGCCGCAGTCCACATCCAGCTTATATGCAGAGGAGACGATCAGCAGGGAGAAATCTTCTGAACTGGGCGCCCGCTCCGTCCGCTCGCACTGCACACAAGTCACACAGTTCTAGATCTACATGGGAAGCCGTGTGCGGCTAATGACTTCAGTTCAAAAATCCATCTTGTTTCTGCTCTGGACATTTTCTCAAAAAATTTCCTCCTGCTCTCTGCTGCCACCTCTGTCCATGTCAGGAATCCCCATAGAAAACCTCTCCTGCTCTGGACAGTTCCTGTCTCGGCCAGAGATGTCAGCAGAGAGTGCTGTGGCAGACTGAAAATAAAGCAACACTTCCTGGAGGACATACAGCAGCTAATAAGTACTGGAAGACTGATTTTTTTTTTTAATAAAAGTAAGATTTTCACTAGCGTACCCCTTTTAGAGAACTCTTAAAAAATGATCAGTTGAATAAAAATGCAAAAGAAGAAAAGAAAAAACACAACTACTTTCTTGCAAAAACTGCGCCACTCCTGTACAGGCAATGAGGTTGTAGTTATATACCTGGCAAGGCGGTGAAATTAAAAATATTAACCTGCAGTCACCTGCCATATAAATAATAATGCCCCTGCCAGGACAATCCCTCTAAATATCTTGAGTGGGTTGGATCCAGTCCTAGGAGACCTCAGAGCGTCGTACAACGGGACTTTTCAGGGCAATTTTTGAACAGTTGATTCTGATTGGACACGACTGATTCTATAGACTGTTACCCAAGCCTGTCAGATTCCCCTCCTTGTACCCCCCATGATGGGGCTATGGCTGCTAGTAATAAGGCTTCGCAGGTGAGGCTGGTGTAAGGGGAGAGACGACCGCACTTCCTGGTGTAAGGGGAGAGACGACCGCACTTCCTGGTGTAAGGGGAGAGACGACCGCACTTCCTGGTGTAAGGGGAGAGACGGACGCACTTCAAGAGATAAGCGGTGACAGAAACGCAATAAATAAGGAGTAAAAGAATGATTCCTGACCGGCAAGTAAAGGTGATCAGCCGTATGACGTCCGTATCGCAGACTGAGAAACATAAGTGTCTAGATATATTGGTCGGTAGGTGCAGGGGGTCCCCACAAGTCTAGCAACAGACGCACAAACCTGAAATGACAAGGACTTGGTGGTGGACGAGATGATATATACCTAGATTTACTGGTGCAGAAAGTAGATAGAAGACAAAGGCGAAGTGGAAATAGGGTTAGGACAGTTCCTTTCTCTAAAAGGCCAACCATGAAAACCCATTAGGCCCTGCCTGTAGTGCTAGGACTGCTGGGACGGGCGTCCCCTAACCAGACGGGATATCCCTGATACTGTGAGACCGAAAACGAGAAGCAAGATGGTAGAGAGGAGAACCCTCAGCTGCTGGGGTCATATCATGTGACCTCTATAACCAGTCACGTGTTACAGGAGCTGGAGATGGGGAGCAGCACAGGACCCCGGTACTATATAACATGTAAGAAATCCCATCCATATATCCATACATCCATACATCCATATATCCATACATCCATATATCCATACATCCATACATCCATATATCCATCCATACATCCATATATCCTTATATCCATACATCCATACATCCATATATCCATACATCCATATATCCATACACCCATATATCCATACATCCATATATCCATACATCCATATATCCATACATCCATACATCCATATATCCATATATCCATATATCCATACATCCATACATCCATATATCCATACATCCATACATCCATATATCCATACATCCATATATCCATACATCCATACATCCATATATCCATACATCCATATATCCATACATCCATACATCCATATATCCATCCATACATCCATATATCCTTATATCCATACATCCATACATCCATATATCCTTATATCCATACATCCATACATCCATATATCCATCCATACATCCATATATCCTTATATCCATCCATCCATACATCCATATATCCATACATCCATATATCCATACATCCATACATCCATATATCCATCCATACATCCATATATCCTTATATCCATACATCCATACATCCATACATCCATATATCCATCCATACATCCATATATCCTTATATCCATCCATCCATACATCCATATATCCATATATCCATCCATCCATACATCCATATATCCATATATCCATACATCCATACATCCATACATCCATACATCCATATATCCATATATCCATACATCCATACATCCATACATCCATATATCCATACATCCATACATCCATATATCCATATATCCATACATCCATACATCCATACATCCATACATCCATACATCCATATATCCATCCATCCATACATCCATACATCCATACATCCATCCATACAGAGACTCACCTTTAGGCCGGGGCCGGGCACAGCTGAGGAGACAGAACCTGCCGCCTTATTATTATATCATCTGCTCCGTCCTCCGAGGTCGAGTCCCAGGACCTGATAGACCTGTATTCCTTCTGCGTCTTCTCTTCCAGGAATTGTCAGATGTAATAACTTATAAATAACGCTAATAACTCCGAGAGCTGCAGAGAAATCCACGAGGAAATAGGAACATAACGATCCATGAGAACAGACGGGACCCAAGTGACCTCAAGCCTGAGGAGAAGGTGACAAGGGGTCAGATAGACAGGAGATGGCCATGGGGTCGGGACGCCTGGTCAGGATGCTGGAAGTCTGGGGCTTTCCGACCTTTATTACTTAACATAACTATTGCGGTGAGGAGACCCTGAGCTCTGGGGGAGGGAGGGGGCTCCGGGGGGGGGGGGGGGGGGGAGTCGGGTGGAGGTGGTGGTGGGGTCTTGGGCAAAGTTTGGTCACATAGGTTTCACATGCTTTAGATTCTCCATTTAGACTTTTCGGCCAAAAGTAAAACTTTATGTCCTTCCATCTTCCATCCTCCTCTCTGGCCTCCATCTAACATCCTCCTCTCCTCCTCTCTGGCCTCCATCTTCCATCCTCCTCTCTGGCCTCCATCTAACAACCTCCTCCCCTCCTCTCTGGCCTCCATCTAACAACCTCCTCCCTGGCCTCCATCTAACAACCTCCTCCCCTCCTCTCTGGCCTCCATCTAACATCCTCCTCTCTGGCCTCCATCTAACATCCTCCTCTCTGGCCTTCATCTAACATCCTCCTCTCTGGCCTCCATCTAACAACCTCCTCTCTGGCCTTCATCTAACATCCTCCTCTCTGGCCTCCATCTAACATCCTCCTCTCCTCCTCTCTGGCCTCCATCTAACAACCTCCTCTCTGGCCTTCATCTAACATCCTCCTCTCTGGCCTCCATCTAACATCCTCCTCTCTAGCCTCCATCTAACATCCTCCTCTCTAGCCTCCATCTAACATCCTCCTCTCTGGCCTTCATCTAACAACCTCCTCCCCTCCTCTCTGGCCTCCATCTAACAACCTCCTCTCTGGCCTTCATCTAACATCCTCCTCTCTGGCCTCCATCTAACAACCTCCTCTCTGGCCTTCATCAAACATCCTCCTCTCTGGCCTCCATCTAACATCCTCCTCTCCTCCTCTCTGGCCTCCATCTAACATCCTCCTCTCTGGCCTCCATCTAACATCCTCCTCTCTGGCCTCCATCTAACATCCTCCTCTCTGGCCTCCATCTAACATCCTCCTCTCTAGCCTCCATCTAACATCCTCCTCTCTGGCCTTCATCTAACATCCTCCTCTCTGGCCTCCATCTAACAACCTCCTCCCCTCCTCTCTGGCCTCCATCTAACATCCTCCTCTCTGGCCTTCATCTAACATCCTCCTCTCTGGCCTCCATCTAACAACCTCCTCCCCTCCTCTCTGGCCTCATCTAACATCCTCCTCTCTGGCCTTCATCTAACATCCTCCTCTCTGGCCTCCATCTAACAACCTCCTCCCCTCCTCTCTGGCCTCCATCTAACATCCTCCTCTCTGGCCTCCATCTAACATCCTCCTCTCTGGCCTCCATCTAACATCCTCCTCTCTGGCCTCCATCTAACATCCTCCTCTCTGGCCTCCATCTAACATCCTCCTCTCTGGCCTCCATCTAACATCCTCCTCTCTGGCATCCATCTAACATCCTCCTCTCTGGCCTCCATCTAACATCCTCCTCTCTGGCCTCCATCTAACATACTCCTCTCTGGCATCCATCTAACATCCTCCTCTCTGGCCTCCATCTAACATCCTCCTCTCTGGCATCCATCTAACATCCTCCTCTCTGGCCTCCATCTAACATCCTCCTCTCTGGCCTCCATCTAACATCCTCCTCTCTGGCATCCATCTAACATCCTCCTCTCTGGCCTCCATCTAACATCCTCCTCTCTGGCCTCCATCTAACATCCTCCTCTCTGGCCTCCATCTAACATCCTCCTCTCTGGCCTCCATCTAACATCCTCCTCTCTGGCCTCCATCTAACATCCTCCTCTCTGGCCTCCATCTAACATCCTCCTCTCTGGCCTCCATCTAACATCCTCCTCTCTGGCCTCCATCTAACATCCTCCTCTCTGGCCTCCATCTAACATCCTCCTCTCTGGCCTCCATCTAACATCCTCCCTTCCCTTCAGTCTATCTTTAACTCTGTTGCCTGACTAATCCACCTCTTTCCTCGCTTTGCCTCCAACCACCTCTAATACACAGTTATAATGAGGGTCACAGCCGACTCTTATCCACAGTTATAATGAAGGTTATAACAGACTCTTACCCATAATTATAAACAGGCTACAGCCCATACATTTTTTACAGGGGTCACGGCCAGGCATTCTCTCTCATTTGATAGGAAAGGTCGCCACCAGGCTCTCGCACAAAATTTCTACAGGGTGTGCATGAGACCTCCTTTATGTGTAATGAGGGGTGTATGGGGTTCCCTCAGATATGTGGGGTGTATGTGTGATATGGGGTGTATGTGTAATGAGGGGTGTATGTGTAATATGGGGTGTATGTGTATTGAGGGGTGTATGTGTAATGAGGGGTGTATGTGTAATATGGGGTGTATGTGTATTGAGGGGTGTATGTGTAATGAGGGGTGTATGGGGTTCCCTCAGGTATGTGGGGTGTATGGGGTATAATGAGGAGTGTATGGATATAATGAGTGGTGTATGGGGTACCCACAGGTATATGAGGTGTATGGGTAATGAGGGGTGTATGGGGTGCATGGAGTTCCCTCAGTTATTTGGGGTATATAGGTAATGAGGGGTGTATGGGATTCCCTCAGGTATATGGGGTGTATGGGTTATAAGGGGTGTAGGGTGTAATGAGGGGTGTATGGATATAATGAGGGGTGTATTGGGTTCCCTCAGGTATGTGGGGTGTATGTGTTATGAGGGGTGTATGGGTTTCCCTCAGGTATGTGGGGGTCTATGGGTTATGAGGGGTGTATGGGATATAATGAGGGGTGTATGGGTTTCACTCAGGTGTATGGGGTGTATGTGTAATGAGGGGTGTATGGGGTTCCCTCAGGTATGTGGGGTCTATGGGTTATGAGGGGTGTATGGGATATAATGAGGGGTGTATGGGGTTCCCTCAGGTATTTGGGGTATATGGGTAATGAGGGGGGTATGGGATTCCCTCAGGTATATGGGGTGTATGGGTTATGAGGGGTGTATGGGGTTCCCTCAGGTATGTGGGGTGTATGTGTAATGAGGGGTGTATGGGGTTCCCTCAGGTATGTGGGGTGTATGTGTTATGAGGGGTGTATGGGGTTCCCTCAGGTATTTGGGGTATATGGGTAGTGAGGGGTGTATGGGATTCCCTCTTCCCTGTAGATATCTGGCAGTCCTTGCACTTGGCACATCGGATTACGAGTCCGTCCTTCAGGATGTAACCAGGCGGCTCTGACCATCTCGCACACACAATGACAGGTACTGGTCGGTGTAGTGAGTTCCCCGGGAACTAAGGTGAGAGAGGGTTCTTAGAAAACCATTTGATCAAATAGAGTGCACCATCTCACCACGCCAAGGTGACCCCAGAGAGATGGTTCCTCACACTGGCCTTTCGAACTACAAAACTTTAGAAGTCTACAAAACTGGGCATAAAGTTTTCAACTAAACGCTGTTTAAAACACCCACAGGAGATGGGTGGAGTGCAAGCCAAAAGGAGGTAGCCACTTTCCCCACATATAACACAAAAAGCAAAGAAAAACATGGCCAGCACTCCAATACCATTGTTCACACTGTGCACGCTGCTGTGGGTGTTCAAACAGAGTTTATTAGCATCCTTTATGCCCAGATTTGTAGACTTATAGCCAGAGAGAGGCCAATGTTAGGTACCATCTCTCTGGGGTCACCTTGGCGTGGTAAGATGGTGCACTGTATTTGATCAAATGGTTTTATAAGAACTTCATTTAAAAAAAAAATTACAACAGATTTTTATCAAATGTACAACGGAGGGAGTATATACGGTGAGTCCTGACCCTTGCAGGGTGCTGCAGCATTCTTCTGTTTTTGCATAGATTTTAGTTAAGCCTCCCCCAATAGTGTGTAGGTTCCTCTATACCCCACATAGTAGTTGGACCCCTCTGCACAGCCCCAAAATTGTACTTATTGAACCTACCTTATGGGAGATATTATCTACATGGACCACCTACCTAATTGGGGATCCACCTACTTTTTACTTATTGGAGTGGCCAACTTCTCAAACGGTGACTGCAAGAGTCCTAGACAGTTTCTGTGGTGTCCCACCACGGGTGTTCCTAGTCTGGACACCTGTCATAAAAATCTTCTACTCAAAAGTTAAGTGGTGATGACATTGTGTATAAGTTTTGCCACAAGATGTCACTATAAATATTTTTTTTTTATGCTGCACAGCTGTAGTCACTATTAGGTTACTGTCTTGTAATTCTGTGAGCCAATTAGAAATGCTCTTTTCTTTCTGCCTATCTCTGTCTTCTTCTCTTGTGCACACTTTCTTCTCCACCACTCACAGGGATTCTTACACACCTGTAGGAAGTAGTCACATAGAGAGAGGAAGTGTAGCGTCACCTTAGTTCCCCTCTGATTCTCCAAGGGATAGGACACACAGAGATCAGGCATCCTTGCTGTACTTAGCCAGGGCCTAGCATTGCCAGGTTCCCTGTCCGGGCCAGACCAGCTGTGGTAGTGGACACAGACACATGTGTATGGAGAACGCAGAGACTTTCTTTTCACAAGCTATACTTACAGACGCTATGCAGTGCTACTAAAAAAAGGATAAGTCAGAGAACACCCCAGCCCACACAGATAACCTCTCTTAAAAGAGCAGGGGGTTATCCTAGACAGGGGAACTGCCCCAGATAGAGCAAAGCAACCGTATAAAGGTCTACGTACTCTATCTAGCAGTGCAGGTGACACCGGAAAGATTCGGACACTTAGCTACACTCAGGTAAACAAGACTGGGGCTTGTGTCATCCTCGTAGGACAGGTAACCAGACACTGCAGGGCAGAAGGAGGTTCTAGCAACAGTAAGGTCAACACACGGGCACAAGAATTCTCTTCTTCACAAGTATTCTTCAAGTATTTCTTCACAAGTTCTGGCAGAGCACATTACTACACTGGGTTGGGGCTCTCCTGACGAATTCCTCTACCCTCCTGACAAACTCTTCTCAACTTCTCTAAGCTCTTCTTCTCTTATCAGCACTGAAACATCCAGCACTGCTATTCTACCTCAACTCTTCAGCATCTCTCACCAGAGATTCAGTGAACGCAAGTCTGAATCTCAGAAGTCACCTGTCACCCCAATATTTTGTAGTGTAACAGACTTTCAGTAAAGATCACTCCATTTCTTCTACTGGGACTCAGTGTTCACTGCACCAGCACCTATACACACAGATTACCCCGTCCTTGGGTCATTTTCCCCTTTGTGTTGGTGGCGGTACCGACAGTTTGGGTGGGTCATCTTCCCACTCTGGATCACCGTGATAAGAGCCCAAAGGACCCATCACAGCCCGGCCTGTCACCGACCATTGGGGATCCGTATAGCCAGTCACTAAACAAAACAGGTATACCATCACACCTGTGTGCTGCCATACTAGGGACCTAACTACTATATGGAGGCACAGAGAAAGCTAGCCACTATATGGGGACATAGAGGGAGTTAAACCAAAACATCCCCCTTGGGAGAAGGAATGTTCAAGGTTCCACCTACTAAATGAGGAGAAAAGACGCTGTCCTGCCACTTAGGTGCTCTGCTATATAAGACACACTGGGGGAGGTTTATCAAACTGGTGTAAAGTAGAATTGTCCCAGTTTCCCCTGACAACCAATCAGATTCCACCTTTAATTTTTTAAAGAATCTGTGAGAAATAAAAGGTGGAATCTTATTGGTTGCTTGGGGGCGACGGAGACAATTCTACTTTACACCATTTTTGATAAATCTCCCTCATTGACTCCAGAATATCAACAATACTGCAGCCTTGTAATTTATATGTACAGTGAAATAAAGGTTTTATATCTTTTATTGTTATATTTTTAGTTGAGATGAATATGTTATTTTTATGCGCTATGTAGTCCTCTCCATCCCTTTGTTCCATGTGAACTTGAGTTTTCTGGCTTCTGCAGGTCAAGAATTTATTGTCTTTTTTCCATTGTTCTCATTGTATTTATACTGGATAGTGCGACAATGCTGACCGAATACTAGACTAGACTTTCAAGTCATAGATGTGAGTCCACAGATGTTTAGGTGGAGTTTCCTGATCGCTTTTTTCATTTCCTTATTCTTCAGGCTGTAGATCATAGGATTGATGGTCGGGATGATGACACAGTAGGAGAGCGCCAACATCCAATCTTCGTATGGAGAAAATGGATTGTCCAATCGAAGGTGAACAAACATGGCGGTCCCAAAGAAAATAACTACAGAGACCAAATGAGAGCCGCAGGTGGAGAAGGCTTTATGGCGGGACTCTGCAGAGCGGAGGAGGAATATGGAGGTCAGGATCCGGATGTAGGAGCAGATTATTAATATGGTGGGGAGCACGGTAGCAGTCACACTTATCATTAGTTGATAGACTTCAACCATAAAGGTAATGGCACAGGCTATACTCATCATTGGTGGGATATCACAGAAGGTGAGACCCACAATACGGCAGGCTGAAGATCAGGAAACATTCTGTGACTGCATTTACAATAGCAAAAGAAAAGATGCAAAATGTTATTTGATAACAAAGGTTTGTGGTCATCACAGATGGGTATCTGAGGGGGTGACATATGGCCATGTATCGGTCAAAGGCCATCACTGTGAGCATCACTGAGTGGCACAATCTCCCAAGGAGATGGTCCGTCCCATCCAGAAGAAGCTCTGAAGAGCCTTAGGGACTGTGGAGCAGATGGATAGCAGTTCAACAATTGACAAAACTTTCAGAAATAAATTCATAGGAGAATGGAGCCGAAGACTGAGAGTGACGGTCACTACAATGAGACCATTACCGACCAATGAAAGAAGGTACGAAAGAAAGAAGAACATGAGAAGAGAGGCCTGAGCCGCAAGAGACAAATCTGAGAACCCAAGGAGGAGAAAGACTGTCCCATTAATGGAGGTCTCTCTTCTCTGCATCTTATTTCAGGTTCCTGAGCTCTTTCTTATAGGGTAGTAATAGACAGTTCATATATAGGATCTAACTGGTTTCTGACTTGTAGCCCGAGACCCTTTCTTGTGGGTTATCTTGCACATTGGAAGGTTGTAAATGGTAATAGATGGTGGTGGATGGTGATAGATGGTGGTGAATGATGGGATATGGTGGTGGATGGTGGGAGATAGTGGTGGATGGCTGGAGATGGGGGTGGGTGGTGGTAGATAGTGGGAGAATGTGGTGGGTGGTGAGAGATGGTGGTAGAGGGTGGGAGATAGTGGTGGATGGCGGGAGATGGGGGTGGGTGGTGGTAGATGGTGGTAGATAGTGGTGGATGGTGGGAGATGGTGGGATATGGTGGTGGATAGTGGGAGGTGGTGGGATATGGTGGTGGATGGTGGGAGTTGGGGGGTGGATGGTGGGAGATGGTGGTGGGTGCTGGGAGATGGTGCTAAATGGTGTTTGGGATGGAGCAGCAGCAGGTCAGTAGACTGAGTGCAATGGTATTCTTCAATAAACATTTCATGAAGAAACTGGAAATGTTAAGAAAGTAAAATAGAAAAGAATACACTTCTACAATTGTTTGCCAACAAGCCGGAGTCGTCGTCTTCTGTTGTTTTTGGATAAAGTAACAAATACTGACTTATATCTTCAGCATTTACATTCAGACTCTAATGCCGTAACTGTTTCTACAATAGAAATACATTGCAAGTCACACCTAAGGGCGAATAGCTCCAAACCTTCCTGACATAATGCACTAGCATTACCCAGCACCAATGTATCTCCACGTGTTTTTGTAGCACAGTAGTTCTCCCACACCCCAAGGCTTTGTAGGTTCGACCTTCTGCATACACCCATATGTGGCTCCATAGTGCACAATCCATAACTGTGGGCAGCAACTGGACCATTCACTTGTGAATGGGGTGTAAAGTCCAAGGACTTAAGTTTACAAACCTTGGACACATTCATAGACTGTGAAATCTACAGTTATTTGTATTGGTCCATTGGACAGTATGCAGATCCCAAATTAAATTAGTGCAAGGGACCTAATAGTGGACAGTCTGAGACCTCACTGTGGATCTAAACCCCTTTCCTGACAATAGAGACATGCTACCAAGGTGGTATAAGAAGAGAAATCAACGCCGAGGGGTCCTGTGACATGATAGTAGATGGGCCTGGATGGATGTTGTATAGAAAGGAAGGAATCACACAGACGATGATCAGAGATGATCTTCTGATTAGTCATAGAACAGGAAGAGATGACATCAGTAACGTTTGTAGACCCCTGACCTCCAGCATGGGAAAGGTTCCCTATAGGCCGAATCACTGCATGTTACGTAACGTATGGGACATCAATGACTCGGTGGACATCATCTGATGCTGATGCCATGTTGGGAATTCTTAGGTGGAGTCCTGGTGATAACTCACCAGCTGTGGTTCTCTGTATTCCCATCATGCGGGGTCAGGGTTGTCCCTGACCATCACTACTTCTGTGGTGCCGGAAACCCTTAGTAAATCTCACACAAGGCTTCACGTTCACATCATGCGGCTGAGATCAGAATGTGGTGTCGGAGTAAGGACCATGGGGCGTTATGCTGACATAGAAGCTTCCTTCTGAGACCACAGACGTCACCTCCTTCCATCAGGACATCATCACCGTTACATTCTCCTCTTATAGATTTCTAATTCTCTTTGTTTTATGTAATTGACGGTGAAATTCATCCATAACATCATAATAAGACCATATAAAAGCAATGTCCTTGTGTAAGAGATAGAAGCTGGAGGGGCCATGTCCCACAGGGTTACGTGTCAGTGTGTAGTGATGATGTCCTGGATGGAAGGAAGATGAAGGTCACAGAGTCCATCCAATCTCTGTGCTGGGGTTTAGCTGGACATTGGGATATTGGGATATATCCAGGACATAAGATGTTCCCCCACACACAGTCACTCACCTCAGGGCAGCACTGTGCAGAGCTTGGAGGATACCAGACCTTCTTATATCTTCTACATATTCCTCCAGTGACATCATCATTATGTGCCGTCTCCTCGTTTATTAGTAATTATATTAAGATATGAAAAAGCCCAGAGGAAAACACAAAAAGAAAACAGAAGAAAAAGGTCTTTGGCAGGAGGACATCTACAACCTGGGACCCACCCCGTGAGATTATCTCATAGACGTTCAGTAGGAGAACATTGCCCAATGCTGTGGTGATAGGCCCAACGATACCCCCAGTATTATATATAACCCCACAATGATGCCCCTGGTATTATATATAACCCCACAATGATGCCCCCGGTATTATATATAACCCCGCATTGAAACCCTGGTATTATAGATAACCCCCAATGATGCCCCTGGTATTATAGACAGCCCCTAATGATGCCCCTGGTATTATAGAAAGCCCCCAATGATGCCCCTGGTATTATAGATAGCCCCCAATGATGCCCCTGGTATTATAGATAGCCCCCAATGATGCCCCTGGTATTATAGATAACCCCCAATGATGCCCCTGGTATTATAGATAGCCCCCAATGATGCCCCTGGTATTATAGATAGCCCCCAATGATGCCCCTGGTATTATAGATAGCCCCTAATGATGCCCCTGGTATTATAGATAGCCCCCAATGATGCCCCTGGTATTATAGATAGCACCCAATGATGCCCCTGGTATTATAGATAGCCCCCAATGATGCCCCTGGTATTATAGATAGCCCCTAATGATGCCCCTGGTATTATAGATAGCCCCCAATGATGTCCCTGGTATTATAGATAGCCCCCAATGATGCCCCTGGTATTATAGATAGCCCCTAATGATGCCCCTGGTATTATAGATAGCCCCCAATGATGCCCCTGGTATTATAGATAGCCCCCAATGATGCCCCTGGTATTATAGATAGCCCCCAATGATGCCCCTGGTATTATAGATAGCCCCCAATGATGTCCCTGGTATTATAGATAGCCCCCAATGATGCCCCTGGTATTATAGATAGCCCCCAATGATGTAACACTTTCCTGAGTACAAGATCCATAGATACTGTATATATATTTTTAATGGCCCATTAAGCCGGTGTTTGAGGAGGAGGAAATGAGCTGGACCATGCACGTCATACACTTTGTTGGGTTGATAGGGGGCACTGGAATTGTCCGTCAGAGCTGGAGGACACATATGGCACTTCATGTTTTGCTGCTTTCCACCCCTACAGATACAAAGTCTAGGTTAATCGAGTGGCTGTTCGTTTTGATAAACATCAGCCTGTCAGCACTGTCAGTTGACAGGCGGCTGAGCTTCTCCGTGATAATGCCCCCGTCTGGGTTGAATACCCTCTCAACAAGACACGTTAAAAGATCTCAACAACAGGGAAGAACGAGCCCTCTATGGTGGAGCTTTGTGCGGGGGCACAGGGTTTTTCCGAACTGTCAAAAATGGTAGCGGAAACTGTGATAGAAACAAGGCCAGCAATCTTGGGTGGGGGTAGCAGGTAGCCCGTCCATGGGTGCAACCCGGTCCCCACCTCCACAACAATGACCCATCAGGGAGATGTAGCATCTCTGGCCACATGACCTTGTCCATGTGTCAGTGGTTAAGTGGACCTTTGCTGCATTACTCAGGACGTGTCTGATGTTATGGGAAACGTGCTGGTGCAAGGCGAGAAAGGCAAAGCGGTAAAAACGGCTAGGGACTGAATACCGAGGGATGGCGACCACCATCAGGTTGCAGAAAGCTTGTGTTTCCACAAGCCTAAAGAGCAACATCTCCAGGGGCAGCAGTTTTGAGATGTGGCAGGTTAAGGCTTGCCCATGTGGGTGAGTTGTTTCAAAATTAAAAGTGTCTGACCACACACACACAATGACAGCTAGCGGTGGGTGCTGTTGGATTTCCCCCTTGCCTATACCATCTATGGTTGTCATAGGCAACATGATTTAAAGGAGTGCACGAAAGTGTTTCTTTTGCTTGGAATTCTGCTTTCTGTCCATGCCAATGTAAGGTAAAGAAGGTTTCCTGGTGTTTTTCCACATTACATAGAGGTTATATTGTGTTTGGAGTGTATAGCTAAGATGCTCTGATGGTGGCGTAATACTGCGACTTTGGCGTGTTAGATGCAGCCAGGCATGCGCCCCCTGCTGTCCCAGATGCATCCAGAGGTGTTTGCATCATTAGCTGAGTTACCATTGTGGACTTAGAAACCTGATTTCGACCACTAGGAGATCACCAAAATTAAAGTGTCCCTCGGATCTCCTGAAGAAATAACCAATTGTTTCCCTACCATGTACTGGTCATCTAGGATCCACTAAGAGTAAAGGCCCCATACACATAACACAGGGATAACTCTGAAGTATGGGTACAAAGCCAACATATCCTTGCAGAGACTACCACACAGACCCCATTTACTTCTATGACCTGTCTGCTAGTGACAAGGTTCAGGTCATTTCCTGGTGCAAATCACACTTTAGAATGTAAAAAAATAATAATAAAGGCCATAGAAGTAAATGGGGTCTTTGCCAGTCCATGCATGGGAACGTGGCCACAGGGTTCTCATGTCTCTATGCCTCTGAAGACCCAATCGTGGTGTGAATGCATCCTCAGGGATAAGTCAGGAAAAAGCGAAAGGTAATGTTGAAGGAGAGGAGGATCGAAGAAAAGGATCGGAGAGGAGGATTGTCGAGAAGAATTGGAGAGGAGGAACGTTGAGAAGGATCAGGGAGGAGGATCTGAGAGGAGGATCGGAGAAGAGGATCAGGGAGGAAGATCGGAGAGAAAGATCGGAGAGAAGGATCGGTGAGGAGGATCGGAGAGGAGAATAGTCGAGAAAGATTAGGGAGGAGGATCGTCGAGAGGGGGGAGGATCAGAGAGGGGGATCATCGATAAGGATCAGGGAGGAGGATCAGAGAGAAGGATCAGAGAGGGGGATCGGAGAGAAGGATCGGAGAGAAAGATCGGAGAGAAGGATCAGGGAGAAGGATCGGAGAGGAGAATAGTCGAGAAGGATCAGGGAGGAGGATCGGAGAGAGGGGGGAGGATCAGAGAGGGGGATCATCGATAAGGATCAGGGAGGAGGATCAGAGAGAAGGATCAGAGAGGGGGATCGGAGAGAAGGATCAGGGAGAAGGATTGGAGAGGAGAATAGTCGAGAAGGATCAGGGAGGAGGATCGTCGATAAGGATCAGAAAGGGGGATCGTCGATAAGGATCTGGGAGGAGGATCAGAGAGGGGGATTGTCGATAAGGATCAGGGAGAAGGATCAGAGAGAAGGATCAGAGAGGGGGATCGGAGAGAAGGATCAGAGAAAAGGATCAGGGAGGAGGATCGGAGAGAAGGATCAGAGAGAAGGATCAGGGAGGAGGATCGGAGAGAAGGATCAGAGAGAAGGATCAGGGAGGAGGATCGGAGAGAAGGATCAGAGAAAAGGATCAGGGAGGAGGATCGGAGAGAAGGATCAGAGAGAAGGATCAGGGAGGAGGATCGGAGAGAAGGATCAGAGAGAAGGATCAGGGAGGAGGATCGGGGAGGGGGATTGGGCATGGGGGTTTTCAACTGCCTGATTCTTTTGTCCTCAAACAGATAAGCTACTGCCAGAGGAGTCTCAGCCGAGTGTTAATGCGTATGGGATAAATGGGAGAGATATCTGTCAGCCAAACAAACACGAGCCCCTTAAAGTGAATCTGTACTGCCGGACAGTATTTTTAGTGCTCCTCATTACATGGCTGGTCCCAGGGTCTGTATTACTTCTGGAGCCGATATTCAGAGTAAAAAAAACTTTTATTCTGGCGGCGCGGTGTCAATGTGGCAGGGCTTAGAGCAGGGATGTCAAACTCAGGCCCTCCAGCTGTCGCAAAACTACAATTCCCATCATGCCTGGAGAGCCAAAGCTTTAGGTTTGGCTGGAGGGTTTGAGTTTGACACGTGTGGCTTAGAGCATCCGTGGCCTCGGCCTGCAGCGCCTCTCTCCATACATATATATATGGTATACATCTGATTTTACCAACTTTACTTCCTTAGACAACCCCTTTAAGTAGGTTGAAGAAAGGGAATCATTGACTTCATCTTCTTTTCATTAGTTTCCTATTCACTTGTGAGATAAGATGATTTTCAGGTGGAGGTTGCGGATGGCCGCCTTCATTTCCTTATTCTTCAGGCTGTAGATCAGGGGGTTGATGGTCGGGATGATGACACAGTAGGAGAGCGCCAACATCCTGTCATCATAAGAAGAAAATGGATTTTGTAAGCGAAGGTGAACAAACATAACCGTCCCATAGAAAATAATAACGGAGGCCAGATGGGAGCCGCAGGTGGAGAAGGCCTTACGGCGGGACTCTGCAGAGCGGAGGAGGAATATGGAGGTCAGGATCCTGGTGTAGGAGCTGAATATTAATACGGTCGGGAGAACAGTGGCTGCAACACTAATAAGAAATAGACAAACTTCAATAGAAAATGTATCGACACAGGATAGACTGATGATGGAAGGAACGTCACAGAAGAAATGGGCTACAAGGTGAGACCCACAGAAGGGCAGAGTGAAGAGTAAAGTGCAGTGTATAACAGCAGTTATTATAGCGAATGTCCAGGAGAGCATTGATAGGAGATAGCAGGTACTGACACTCATCACAGACCGGTATCTGAGGGGGTGACATATGGCCATGTACCGGTCAAAGGCCATGACTGTCAATAAGATGCATTCACAACCCGCGGCTACTATAAAGGAAAAGAGCTGTGTGACACAACCAACCATGGAGATGGTCCTCTCCACCGCATAGAAGATCTGAAGAGCCTTAGGAACCGTGGAGTTGATGGATAAAAGCTCGACAAATGATAAAACCTTCAGGAAGAAATACATAGGAGAATGGAGCCGAGGACTTAGAGTGACAACCACCATGATGAGACCATTACCGATCAATGAGAGAAGGTACGAAAAGAACAAGAACAGGAAGAGAGAGGCCTGGGCCGTAAGAGACAAATCCGAGAACCCAAGGAGGAGAAACGTTGTCCCGTTACTGGTGGTCTCTCTGCTATCCATGGCCTTTGAGCTGGACACGTCACTTCCCTTTCTCAGCTGTCCCAGGAACCCTTTAGGATCTCCAATGTTCTGGACAGTAGTTTGTTGGGCAGGTGATTGGACATATTTAGCAGCATTGTAGCGAAACCCTCAGAGGAACATTCAATGCCATTACCTGTTGTCATCACCTGAAAGACAATCAAACCTTCATCCACAATGTGTAAAGAAAGATTCTGATTCATGGAGCACACAATGGGTGAAATTCATGAGGTCCTTGTCTTTCTTCATACATCGGAGATTATAAGGTTATATATTAATGGTAACAAGTACAGTGATCACTTTATTGTATGGGTGAGAGCAATGAATAATGATTCTGACCTGCAACAACATGTACGACCCCTGTAAATATTCCTCAACGTCCCATCACAGGGCAGGAGATTAAAGAGGCGAATAAAGGAGCACCAAGAAAGCCGTATTCATATCACATTGTGAGGCCGGCGTTACTGAGGAAGAGCCAATACGTGTGGTCATAGGAATCACCATATGTTGATGGTTTCTTCATCTTGGGTCTTAGCGTAAAGGATTTGACATGGCCGCTTGCCGACCGCTCCTATTCCCATCTGGAGTTGACGCTCAGGTCCTTTGATGTGAATGAAGCCGAGCTGCCAAAACCACAGAAGACCTGAAGTCTAGTGGACAAAGCTCGAGAAGCCGTGGTGTAACCCAAATATTAGGCGACAACCTTAGATGAAACCCTGGAGTACTGCTGCCGACTTCAGCCGAAGAGTTGGAGCCAGGGAATATCTGCCAATGCCATGAGATTGGACGCAGAACCACTGATTACAAGAAAGTCCTTCATTCCCATTGTGCAAACCATTCATGTGGCAGGTGGGATGAATCTATGGCCAGGTGACCTCAGTAATGGAGCTGATGGACAACGTTACCCATAAAACCTGAGAACTAAAAGAATCTACATAAAAGACATCTACACCGTGGCTCACCGTATACGGAGATGGGCAGAGCTGAGGAGGCAGAACATGCTACCGTGTTATATCCTATTCTCCATCCTTAGAGGTCTAATCCCAGGACCATATATACCTGTATTCCTGTGTTCCCTGCTGTGTATTCTGTTAATTGGCAAATAGTAAAAACATAAACTAATAAGTCATATTATAAAATAAAAAACATCTCAGCCTAGTGTTGTGTGGCTTTCCGTTGCTCTGACCCATCAGTGTGGACTCCATGAGACTCTATAGGTATCCAGTGGTATCTACAGCTGATGGTGCGGCCTCCATGAATTGGTCTTCTGGCACATCCCACAGATGATCAATCAGATTGAGATTTGGAGACCATGTCACCTTTACCATGTGATTGACACAATGTGAGGCTCATCAAAAAACAAAAAAAACAACAACAATGAACAAGCTTTAAATCTGTGGAAAGGTATATATACTCCACAGTCTTAAACCCATTGGGGAAGGGAGGTGGGGGAGTACTTATGACTCTCACCATCTTCTGTCTTCACTATTGTGGTTTAGCCAATCAGCAGCTGCAGTGCTGTCCTTACTCCCGACTCATCAGCTGATTAGGGTCCATTTACACAGACAGATTATCTGCCAAAGATTTGAAGCCAAACCCAGGAATGGATTTGAAAAGAGGAAAAATGTCAGGCTTTCCTTTATGACCTGATCTCTGTTTATAGTCTGTTCCTGGCTTTGGCTTCAAATCTTTGGCAGATAATCTGTCAGTTAATCTTTCTGTGTAAATGGACCCTAAGTTGGGTGTCGATAGTGAAGCTAGAAGACCGGAGGTGCTTCATGGGTTGCTTGGGGGGTGCTGCTTCTAGCTGCTGCAGTGTGAGGGCAGCCGCAGACACATGATTGCTGATGGGCAGAGAGGCTGAGACATTCTCAGGGTCTTATTCTTGGCTTCACCTCTCTTCCCTAAACCCAAAGGAGAAGCTACGGTGAATACACATGGACACATAAATATGTCAATTGCAAAGGTTTTGTTTTATTTTTTTTAGTGACTATATAGTGTATAGGAGGCAGCACAAAGGCTAGTCTGCATCCAGTGCAGATCCTCATATACATACACAGGACAGTGCTGCTCCTCATATACATACACAGGACAGTGCTGCTCCTCATATACATACACAGGACGGTGCTGCTCCTCATATACATACACAGGACAGTGCTGCTCCTCATATACATACACAGCACAGTGCAGCTCCTCATATACATACACAGCACAGTGCTGCTCCTCATATACATACACAGGACAACTCTGCTCCTCATATATATACACAGGACAGTGCTGCTCCTCATATACATACACAGGACGGTGCTGCTCCTCATATACATACACAGGACAGTGCCGCTCCTCATATACATGCACAGGACAGTGCCGCTCCTCATATACATGCACAAGACAGTGCCGCTCCTCATATACATGCACAAGACAGTGCCGCTCCTCATATACATGCACAAGACAGTGCCGCTCCTCATATACATACACAGGACAGTGCTGCTCCTCATATACACAGGACAGTGCTGCTCCTCATATACATACACAGGACAGTGCTGCTCCTCATATACATACACAGGACAGTGCTGCTCCTCATATATATACACAGGACAGTGCTGCTCCTCATATACATACACAGGACAGTGCTGCTCCTCATATACATACACAGGACAGTGCTGCTCCTCATATACACAGGACAGTGCTGTTCCTCATATACATACACAGGACAGTGCTGCTCCTCATATACATACACAGGACAGTGCTGCTCCTCATATACATACACAGGACAGTGCCGCTCCTCATATACACAGGACAGTGCTGCTCCTCATATACATACACAGGAAAGTGTTGCTCCTCATATACATGCACAGGACAGTGTCGCTCCTCATATACATACACAGGACAGTGCTGCTCCTCATATACATACACAGCACAGTGCAGCTCCTCCTATACATACACAGGACAGTGCTGCTCCTCATATACATACACAGGACAGTGCTGCTCCTCATATACATACACAGGACAGCTCTGCTCCTTATATACATACACAGGACAGCTCTGCTCCTTATATACATACACAGAACAGTGCTTCTCCTCATATACACAGGACAGTGCTGCTCCTCATATACATATGCAGGAAAGTGCTGCTCCTCATATACATGCACAGGACAGTGCTGCTCCTCATATACATACACAGGACAGTGCTGCTCCTCATATACATACACAGGACAGTGCTGCTCCTCATATACATACACAGGACAGTGCTGCTCCTCATATACACAGGACAGTGCTGCTCCTCATATACATACACAGGACAGTGCTGCTCCTCATATACATACACAGGACAGTGCTGCTCCTCATATACACAGGACAGTGCTGTTCCTCATATACATACACAGCACAGTGCAGCTCCTCATATTCATACACAGGACAGTGCTGCTTCTCCTCATATACATACACAGGACAGTGCCGCTCCTCATATATAAACACAGGATGGTGCTGCTCCTCATATACATACACAGGACAGTACAATATCGACTTGTGGATAAGAAATATGTCTTGTGTTATAGCCTAAGGCTATGTTCACACACTGTATCAGACTGGCCGTTCCGTGACCCCGGCCGGGTCACGGAACGGCCGGTCTGTGCCCGGATCATCCGTCCGGCCGCGGAGCTCTGATGCGGGCGCATCAGCATGCGCCCACATCAGAGCTTCCCATAGCACACAGTGAAGCAAGCATCCGGAGCCGCTCGCTTCACTGTGTGAACTTACAGGTCCTTCTGCAGCCGGAATTCACTGAATTCCAGCCGCAAAAAACTGACCTGTCAGTTTTCTTCTGACGCCGCATGGGATCCCGGCCGGAGCGCATACGATGTGTGTACGCATCGGCCGGGATCCCATTGCACATGTCACTATGGCTATGTCACACACCGCAAAACTACGGCCGTACTTCTGCGGCGAGAACTACGGCCGTAGTTTTACGTAGTGTGAACATAGCCTAAAATATATATTTTTTTTTTTTGCCTCTAGAACACTTTATTATTAATTATAAATCATCTTATAAGTTCAATATTCTCTCACAATGTCATCAAATATTTGTCTCATTTTAACATGTTTCCCCTCTGCTCCTTTTAACCCCTTCAAAACAGAGACCATGGATGCACGGATGTCCAGGTCAAATGAAAGCAATGTTCCTCTGCGCCTTCTAAGAGCCATAACGCTTTTATTGTTCCACCTACAGGGCTGGTTGAGGTTTAATTTTTTGTGCCAGGATCTGTAGTTTTTCTTAATACCATATTGGTGTAAAAGAAGAATTTTGATCGCTTTTTATTTATTCTTTTCTGATATATTTTAAGAAAAACAGCAATCCTGTTTTTTTTCCCCATTTACGCCACACCATTCACCGTGCGGGAACAATAATGTTATATTTTAATAGAGCGGACAATTCTGCACGCTATGATATGTAATATGTTTATTTATTTATTCTTTTTTTTTCCATAATGGGCAAGGGGGTATATTAAACTTTTATTGTGAGGGGGGTTTATAAGGTTTTTTTTCATACTTAAAAAAAAAAATTATTACACTTTTTTTACACAGTTTTTTTTTTTTCACTTTTAAACAGGCAATCAATAGATTGCATGTATTGATCTATGCTATGCCATAGCATAGCATAGATCAGAGTCATCGGCAATCTGTACATACAGCCTGCCTGAGAGCAGACTTTATTCATAGATTGCCCATCTGACAGGACAGAGGCATGGCTGCGGGGGTCCCGATCACTCAGTGACAGAAACTTGTCCTGTCACTGAGTACCTTAAACGCCGCGATCGCTATAGATCGTGGCTAGAGATGAGCGAACATCGAGCATGCTTGAGTCGATCCCAACCCAAACTTTCGGCATTTGATTAGCGGTGGCTGCTGAACTTGGATAAAGCCCTAAGGCTATGTGAAAAACATGGATATAGTCATTAGCTGTATCCATGTTTTCCAGAAAACCTTAGAGCTTTATCCAAGTTCAGCAGCCCCAGCTAATCAAATGCCGAACGTTCAGGTTCGGATCAACTCGAACCCGGTTCGCTCATCTCTAATCGTGGCGTTTAAGGAGGTTAATGAGAGGCAGCTGGGGGATTGCAGCTGCTTGTCATTATCCTCAGCTCTCGGGACAATGATGTGTGCGGGGCTGATCTCACTGCAGCGGACCCGCACACATCAAACCCCTTCACAGTAAGGAAAGTGCATATACATTTCTACCACATGGGTTATGTGCAGTAGGAACGTATATATGCGACGGGAAGGGGTTAATTTCTCTCATCACAGGGCAGCAGCCAACTAGGAGTTTGAAAAGTTAGGGTTTCCCTGGTAATATATCCTGGTTAGTGTTGAGAAAACATGGCAAACTGTTCGGGTTCAGCAACATTCTCTGAACTCAAATGCTCAGTTGGATGCCACCCTAGGAAGTCCTATAAAATGTTGAGAACACTGCTCAACGCAAACAGTTTGGCAGATTCGCTCAACACTAATCTTGGGTACTTTATTGTTAACTTACATGTACGATATTGTATTGTTAAGGATTTTATGTTATGATTATATTGGCCAAATAAAATAAAATCCCGATCCCCAGAGAAACATTCAGCAGAGCTCTCCATGGATCTCATGATCAACCAAAATAATGATACAAATTTTGAATAAAAACAGAGAATTATATAGTGAAGTCCTCAAGGAGGTGATTCTTCCCATTGGGGAAAGTTCTTTGGAGCCTTTGGTAACACTGATAGAGTAACATGAATGATATCTCTGTAGAAAAGATATTGGAAAGTGGAGCTAAAGATTGAAGCAGACCAGGCTAAGCTTCTTTTGTTGGCTACCATCTCCTGTGTTCTCCATAATATTATGTAGTCCAACATAAGTTATAACCTGAGATGTTCGAACAATGAGGCATCAGGATTCAGATTCAGTCTGAATTTTACAAAATCAAATTGCTAATAGATTTGTTAGAATCAAATCTATTAGCAATTTGTTTAGGAAAAATTGGTCATAAAGGAGAAAAGACTCCTTTCAGAGGTCTATAGAGACCCAATGGTATAAATGAGCACCCAGCAACTGTCCCAGAGAACATTCAGGACTGGTCAGTGGGCTGTGCAGGAACAGGGACCTCTCCCAAAGCTAGCAATCAATGCTCGTACATAAACAACCCTCAGAGATTTGCCGAATAGAAACCGAAACAAATGTCAGGAGACTTGCTCGTGTCTAGTGATAAGCGAATAGTATTTGATGGAATAGTACGCTATTTGAGCTATTCGTTTTGGTTCGAATATTCAAACAAAAACGCAGTAAAAATTCGATTCGCCCTCCCACATCCCCTGGCGCTTTTTTTCCAGCCTATAAACATGCAGGGGGAGGGACAGGCACTAGGAATAGGCAGGACTTTAAAAAAAAAAAAAAAAAAACTCTAACTGTAATTGGCTGGCTAAACCATGTGACCTCCTGAATATAAGAATAGGGGATTTTAGATTTGTGTCAGATGCTGGTTGGAGTTAGAGAGGGACAGACTGTATACCAGGGAGAGAAAGGTGAAGTTAGGTAGGAAGGGACCACCGTCATTGTCAGGGCTAAAAATATAGAAATCAGAGATTTAGAAGCTGTTGTGAGACACTGGGGGAGATTTATGAAAGGGTGAAAATATACACCCGGTGTAAACTGCCCAGAGCAACCAATCACAGCTCAGCTTTTGTTTTACCAGAGCTGAAAGCTGAGCTGTGATTGGTTGCTGTGGGCAGTTTACACCAGGTGTATATTTTCACCCTTTCATAAATCTCCCCCAGTGTGTTCAGGTTCCTATTAGACGAATCGATCTTTAACGTTTACCGACAAATGATAAACGATTGCAAACAAGATTGTTTATCGTTAACCTGAAATCATTCACCACATTGCACAGAACTTTAGTCCTTAGTTCCCATCGTTATTGCGAACGTTACTACGATTGTTTACTCCATCTGATTCCAGCAAAGCAATGAACAATGTGCAATTACACTGAACGAGTAGTGAACAAATGTGGAAATAAGGCGAACGATTAGCCAACAATAGTTAGTAAAGGATAATCGTCCCATGTAATAGGGCGCTTGGGTAGGAAGGGAGCCCCAACAGTTAGATGCAGCCAGGCATGCTTCCCCTGCTGTCCCGGTTACATCCAGAGGTGTTGCCATCATTTCTTGAGGTGTGATTGTGGACTTGGTGACCTCCAAGTGGTTGAATATTGATTTCAAAGTCCCTAGTACGATGAGTTCTACAAGTGTAACTTTATTAGTACAAAGAAAATTGCTCTTTTGTACATTTATCTGATACACCACCAATAAAACCGTTGGTGTCGTGAGTGGGACGATCCCTAAGTTCACTGTTAAACCGATGAATCCAGTTGGCACTCTCATGGATAGCACGTTGCAGATGTCTAGGTTGACGTCTCATTGCATTTAACCTGATATGTGCCGCCAACTGCTGGTACCTTTGTTTAGCTGGTAATAAAACAAGCTCAGTTGTCCAAATCCCTGCTGGTGCCATTATTGTCTTTGAAAAGACTTCTTTATTATTGTCTTTGAAAAGACTTCTTTATCCTGGACAGTGATATCAAAGAGGCGAAGACTAGAGCTTTCATTTCCTACGCCTGCCGCAGCACCTATCTGTGCCCCTTCCTCGCCTCTCTTCTCTAGCTACACCCATGGGTTAGATTATGGCCTGACCGCTCTGCCAATCATGAGGCACAGAGAGGCGTTGAAGACCCTGGACACAGCAGCTCTAGGCCCCACCTGTTTGATCCCAATGTTCAGGATTTGTTGCTCTGTTTATCCTATAATGACACAAGTTTTAGGTTGAGCTTCCGGATGGCTTTCATCATTTCCTTGTTCTTCAGACTGTTGATTGATGGTCGGGATTACAATGCAATAGAATAATGCAGTCATTCTATCTTTATAAGAAGTAAATGGATTTCCCAATCAAAGATGAAAAAACATGGCGGCCCCAAAGAAAATTACAACAGCGACCAGATGAGAGCCGCAGGTAGAGAAGGCTTTATGGAGGGACTCCAAAGAGCAGAGGAGAAATATGGAGGTCAGGGTCCCGATGTAGGAGCAGATTATTAATATGGTTGGGAGCACAATTGCAATCACACTAATAATCAAGGAGTAGACCTCAACATAAAATGCACTGACACAGGCTAAAGTGATGATTGGAGGAACATCACAGAAGAAGGGAGCTACGAGGGGGAGGGGCACAGTAGGGCAAGCTGAATAACACACTACAGCCAATAATACCATTTCCCCATGACTGTTAGCTTATAGCAGAGGCTCATAGTCATCACAGACATGTATCTGAGGGGGTGACATATGGCCAGGTACCCGTCAAAGGCCATCACTATGAGTATGATGCATTCACAACCTATAAAGGTGAAGAGCTGAACAGCACAACCTGCAAATGGAATACTCCTCTCCAAAGTCAGGAAGATCTGAAGAGCCTTAGGAACCGTAGAGAGATAAAACCTCAAGAAATACATAGGAGAATGGAGCTGAGGACTGAGAGTGACGACCACAATGATGAGACCATTACCGATCAATGAGAGAAGGTAAGAAAGGAAGAAGAACATGAAGAGAGAGGCCTGGGCCGTAAGAGACAAATCAGGACTTTTATATATTACTGGGGCTGTGATATATAACTGAGGCTACCAAAGCTTTGTTTAGTGTCTGAGAAACAGTGGTGAGAAACATGGTGGATCAGAACACAAAAAATATTTTTATTACTTATGTCTATTTCATATATCCCATTGCAAATGTTTGCAGAATTTTTTTTAGATCTGATGGGTGATACAAACAGAAGATATTGAGAAACCTCTGATTTTAACTTATTGCCCCACGACCTATAATAGATTTATGAAAAACAAAGAATTAGTAATAAAACAGCTTCTCTTCTACACAACTTATGCTAAAGAAGAGCCCGTGGAACCTCATTTAGGATTCTCAAAACACAGGACTAGCCAGATATCCCTCCGGGAAGGACCCAGCCAAGGGGCGGCTCCTGTAGGGAAACCACCAAAACCACCATATTAAGTGACCCTATAAGTCATTGTAATGACAAGGGAAAAACCAAGGCCAAGTACCCATCCACAGACAGCTGTTTCGGGGTGCTGCCCCTCATCAGTGTGGAGCAGGATTCTGGCTAGGTGGGAGCAATTTCTTGTAAAGCCACAAGAGAAACAGATCGCTAAGAGTTGAGCTAAGTTTCCGAAGTTATACGGTGTCACCTGAGCTGCGAAATAGAGTACGTAGGCTCTTGGCTGCTTTGCTCCATCCGGATCAGTTCCTCTGCTTTAGGATACTGTCCTGCCCTTTTAGAGATGTTCACGGCGTGGGTTGGGACGATCCCTGACTCGTCCTCTCTGTAAGTGTTTAGCACTGCATCTTTAGTGGAAAGGTTGCTTCTGTCTACTACCACACTCCAGACTAGACTAATTCTGACTGTTCCCTAAGGGTTGTGTTGTGTAAGTACAGAGTGCACAGAAGAGAGGAGAGCAGAGATAGGTAGAGAAAGAACAACATCTCTCATAGGCTGGAACAGACCATGTGGTACAAAAACAGTAACCCTTAGGTGACTATAGCTGTGCAACATAAAACAATGAGTTGAGATACACTTGAGAATATAGCAGGCAAGTTGAATACATTTAAGGATATGCTGGTAGTTAGTTGCAATAGACTTTAGTTGTGCTGCAAGGTTTATTAAGGATGCTGATGGTTATGGAATCGGGGCCTATTTAGGCACAGTGGCTCAGCTGGGGCTATTAGAGACAAGTCCTGATTCCAAGGGAAAGGACATCCACTGATCTTACTATAAGGGCAGAGAATGACACATCTGTGATGTGGGCAATGCTCATAACTGAGTTTCTGACACAGATCCGGTCCTTTAAACTGTTGTTATGTGCTATTGCTTGCATGACCCGCAAAGGGTCTAACACCCTGAATTAGAGACCATCATTAAACCTATTAACCTTATCCGCGTGGATTTCTTCACCTTTGATGTGTGTCAGCACGACTAGAAGTTCCTTTTACCTTTGTATAATTCCTAAGCTTTCTACACCCAATAGGAATTATAGTCAGTCCGGGGCCAGTTCTGGTGAGCCAGTCAGCCAGACAGTCTGTTGCTGATGAGGAAAAAGAGATCAAGGAGAGGAGGCAACCAAAGAGACCTCAGCTGTGGGAAAAGTACAGAGGGGAGCACCGCTAGAAGTGAGACCAAGAGAGAGTTCACCAGGTGTACTGTCTACAAGAGCAAAGGGTACCTCTATGGTTGGTGGGAATCCTCTGTCCAGGAATCAGAACAAATAGTCTTGAACACATTTGGCAGAAGTGGAGTTGGCCTCTGTACTGTCTCTTTCTGGGGTTGGGTAAATTGTACAAGAACCCCTAAATATTTCATAATTCCTTTCGGTCTGGCCAGGATACCTATTCAGAAAGCTCCCTAGCTAACAGGGAGAGAAAGACTTAAGTTCCCAATTGGGAAAAAAACAGGATTACAGAATCATAGGGCCCCTAGTGTCCCAACTCATAGTGACGCACCTTATGTGAAGACAGCCATAGATGTTCGTTACACAAGTACAGTAACCATTTCTAGGAATACGCTATTTGCTTCTGGGTGATTGTGCCCACAAGTCATCTCGTCTAGAGGCCATCTTTATATCACTTATTTGATGATTATTACACCCCAATATAAGTATATCTCCCCTGATGAGTATAAGTGGATGTTACGTGTAGGGGGGTATAAGAGGGTGGGTGTAGGGTTTGGAGGCAGAGATAGCACAGGGCTGGGGCATCAACCCCACCGGTTCCCTAAGCAAGTAGAGGTAGATTGGTGCAACCACCATAAGAGCAAATGACGGTGGCTATCTGCCTTGGCACTGCCAGATCGTTCGTGGTAACATCCCTTTACCATACACAACCAAAGGTAGTAGGATCGCATTTACATTCATGTGATATTGGCTTGCCACATTTTTTGGGTGACTGTCTGTCTGTGGCCCTTTTTGTCTTGTGTATTTGTAGTTCTAGTGGAGTTTATGCCAGTGTTGATAGATGCTAAACCCACCCGTCATGTACAACTCCATGCTTTAATGAATACTTAGCAAAAGTTATATTTTATTTGTGAGACCTTTCTGGGATTACCACCAGCATACACGTGCCTATGAGTGCCAGCAAGTTGTCAGTAAACCGGTATTGTTGCCCCACCTCCATTCTTGTCTGGTTCATCTGCACTTCTCATCATGGGTGTCTCTGCCGTCTTACTAGACAGCAGTATCAGGGGTTGCCCCCCTCTGGGGAAATTAAAGGTACACTCCATCGACCACCATACACATTGATGCAGCCCCACTAAAACCTCTACAGTGGCCTCCAGGAGGACAGAGAGTAGTCTCCTTCTGCAGAAGCCCTCGTGCCCACCAGAGACCATGACTAGTCACTGAGTAAGGATGCATCCTGGAAGCACAGACAGATATATGAAAGGTACTATGGGGGACATTTATTAAGTCCGGCGCTTTGTACGCCGGGCGTAAAAATGTCCCTGCAGTGCTGACAGTACAGAGATTTATGTAGAGGGGCACTGCCTCTACATAGATCCCGCGCGCACCAGTGTGTGCACCAGGAAACCTACATCAGCTCTGGGCTGGCGTAGGTTCCCTATCATTTTTCGGTGAAAAAAATGATAAATGAAGCGGACCCAGAGTCCACGCCCCCCGTTCCACCCCCTCCACCTCCCCGCTCCCCTTGCGAATCTGGCATAAAATGGGCAGATGCGAATAAATTTATTTGCATCTAGCTATTTTACGCAAAAAAATAAAATTCAACTTTTTCCGTTGATAACTTTCCCCCTATGTGTTTCCTTGACCTAACAGCATCTAACAGAGTCAGCAGTTTAAGGACCAAGGCCCATTTTGAAAACTAGACCTGCTCATGGATGTCATTAAGGCCTATACTGAGAGTGTTAACCCACAGGTGTTTGAGTTTTTTGCATTAGGAAACCAAATGTAAAAAATGTTGTGGATTTCATGGATGTCGTCCTCCTTGGAAAATATGTGCAGCGGCAATTGGAGCAGGACCCACATTTATGGTAACCCAGTATTTCCATCCATGTGGACCCACTGGGGATCGATCTCAGATTCTTGATTGTTTGTGCTATCTTAATGTCTAGGTTAGGGGCTGTGTGCATAAGTGTATAGAAGATTACAGAGTCCCAGTACTATAAAAAATATAACAGCTTTACTGTCAGACTTTGTAAAATAACAGTACATGTTTCACAGAATAGACAAATCTTGGTGCTCTAGAGAACTTGACCCTTTGTGCTTGAGAAGACATAAGAGAGGTAGTTGTAGCGGTGCTTGTAGAGTAGAGTGGAGTAGAGGAGAGGAGTTGGCCATAGGAGCCCCAACCCAGTGTAGCAATGTACTCTGCCGGAACCTAAGGATATATTTGTAGTGAAGTGTTTCTTATACTTGTGTGAAGACTTTGGTCTGACCACCTTCTGCCACCTGATATTGTCGAACCCATTCTAGTAGGGTAGTACAAGCCCAAGCCATGGTTATCTGGGTGAAGCTAGGTGTCTGAGGTGTCCCAGTTACCTGCACTGTGCAAAAAGATACGTAGACCTTCTTTATGGTAACTTTGTCCTAACAAAGCTAGTTCCTCTAATATAAGGATGCTGCCGTGCTCTGTTCTTACATGTTCCTGGCGTGGGTCAGGGTGTTCCTTGGTTACCTCTGCCTTTAAAGTGCTTAGCACTGCATACTGAACGTACTGGTAGTAGCAAAAGAACTGTTGGTGTCTAACTGCATTTGTACACTTTCGTGACCAGACTTAACTGAACTGTGTACTTCCTCCCACAAGGAGCTAGCTAACTCCTCCTTCAGGGGGTGAGTATGTAGAGAGCAGGGATAGGTAGAAAGAGAGAAAGCACCTCCTATTGGTCAGCAACAAACACATGGTATAACAACATTAACCCATAACTTTTCTCATCTGTGCATATAAGAACATAGGTATATAGAAAACACTGACACCTAGTGGTGAAACTTCAGAATACCTTATCACCACTTAACCTAAAGTGAGAACTTTGTGACAGGTGCATAAGACGCTAACAGTGGGACACCACAAAAGCATCTATATTACGGACCCTATAAATACCTGTAAACAAGAGTTTGGTGACTGCTGTAGTGGTGATGAGATACCATAAGGGTTCTGACACCATAAATCTGTATAGTGTCCTTTGAATAAGAAGTCCTTTTTTCTTTAGATATCCTTTAGCATATAACAAGTAGCGTCTATTTGAGTCTCCGCATAAAATAGTTACCAAGCATCATCCTTTATAAAAGAGGGCAGTAGCAATCATAGTAGTAAAAAACTACCCCCCCCCACACACACACACACACACACACATACATAATCTAATGACCTGGTAAGTAAAATTATTAAAGGTAGCATATAGCCAACATGGCACAACCTGAAACCTTAATCCAATTGGGTCTATATAACAAAAACAATATCTAACCAAAGGGTGCGTAGAACTGAGCCTCTATAACTGTCTCCATTTGACAAAATGCTGATGCAAGGGCAATATATAGGCTTGACCTCTGGCCCCTCAAATGTCTGAGCATCCTCTCAACCCTAATGGCAAACACTGTTGGGCACCTGTGGATGTAGAGGTGACATCATTTAAGAAAATTCTCCCAAAGGCTCCAGCGAATTGAGTACCACTATGGGAGGTGATGAAGTTTCGGCCACTTGAGGGCCATAGCTTCTAGGAGGAGCTTATGAGGTGGAACCAGCTGCTGCGAGGCTGATTTCTGCTCCTGGGAGTTGGCTTCCTAATAGTTGTCTCAGGCAGATGGTCCCAGAAGGACTGCTGCACGCTCAAAGCTCGGCAGCCTCATTGACTACTGCATACTCAGTATAGACTGAAGGCCTCAGTGGGAGTGATGTACACACACAACATCATGGCCTCAGCGGGACTTCTGCACACACACAGCATGATGGCCTCAGCGGGACTTCTGCACACACACAACATGATGGTCTCAGTGAGACTTCTGCACACACACAGCATGATGGCCTCAGCGGGACTTCTGCACACACACAGCATGATGGCCTCAGCGGGACTTCTGCACACACACAGCATGATGGCCTCAGCGGGACTTCTGCACACACACAGCATGATGGTCTCAGTGAGACTGTTGCACCCTTGTTGCATCTGTTACATTAGTAACTTACCATAACTCCTCATCCTCCTGTGGCCACCCCAAAAGCACTTTTGGATGGCTGAAGTCCGGGAAAGACGCTCACAAGCACCTTCAATATGCCGCCAAGTGGTCGACATACTTTCCTTTAATGTAGTTTCACTTTTATGCAGCGCCGGAAACACAGGGGCAAACCCTCCAAACAGCTGCTTCACCCATAAAAAGCAATGAGACAATAAAAAGCACTTCAGTTTGTACCTGGTTTCTGCTGCTAAAGGACCCCAATAGTCCCAGTAGTCCAGCGGCAATCACTAAGCTGTTTTAATGAGGTTCGTTTGAGGTTCCGTTCACATAGACCCAAACTATTCATCAAAGTTTGACAAACCTGCCAAACTAAACTTTTGAAAAGTTTGCTCATCTCTACGTGTGCTTAAGACATGGAAACAGTCTGGAAATGGGATCCTGAAGAGAACCAAGACCTGTATAAAGAAATTCACACGGAGCGTGAAGTAATTCTGAGGTTTGTTGCTCTGTTTATCCTATAATGCCACAAGTTTTAGGTTGAGCTTTCGGATGGCTTTCATCATTTCCTTATTCTTCAGACTGTAGATCAAGGGATTGATGGTCGGGATTACAATGCAATAGAATAATGCAGTCATTCTATCTTCATAAGGAGTAAATGGATTTCCTAATCGAAGATGAACAAACATGGCGGCCCCAAAGAAAATAACAACAGAAAAAACATGGGAGCCGCAGGTAGAGAAGGCTTTATAGCGGGACTCTTCTGAGTGGAGGAGCAATATGGAGATCAGGATCCTGGTGTAGGAGCAGATTATTAATATGGTTGGGAGCACAATTGCAATCACACTAATAATCAAGAAGTAGACCTCAACAATGAAAGTATTGCCACAGGCTAAACTGATCATTGGGGGAATATCACAGAAGAAGTGGGCAATGAGATGGGGGCCACAGTAGGACAAGCTGAATAACACACTACAGCCAATGATAGCATTTCCAAATGCAAAAATCAAAGACATGACTGTTAGCTTATAGCAGAGGCTCATAGTCATCACAGACATGTATCTGAGGGGGTGACATATGGCCAGGTACCGGTCAAAGGCCATCACTGTGAGCAAGACACATTCACAACCTGCGGCCCCTATAAAGGTGAAGAACTGAACAGCACAACCTGCAAATGGAATGCTCCTCTCCAAAGTCAGGAAGATCTGAAGAGCCTTAGGAGCCGTGGAGGTGATGGATAAAACCTCAAGAAATGATAAGACCTTCAGGAAGAAATACATAGGAGACTGGAGCTGAGGACTGAGAGTGACGACCACAATGATGAGACCATTACCGATCAATGAGAGAAGGTAAGAAAGGAAGAAGAACATGAAGAGCGAGGCCTGGGCCGTAAGAGACAAATCAGAGAACCCAAGAAAGAAGAACATTGTCCCATTACTGGGGATGTCTCCTTCCATTTACTTCTTTTCCACTGTTATTTTACCCAAAAGTGAGACAGCCGAAAGGTAAGGAGGTCACATTCAGGACTTTTATAGATTACTGTGGCTGGGATATATAACTGAGGCTACAGTATGTAACCAGAGCTTTGTTCCATCTTCCTATTGGACTCCCGATATCGGTTTAGTTTTTGGAAGTGGAGATTTGTGCACATTCATTCTGGGTTTTGGTAAAAGACACGATGGATCAGAACACATAAAACATTTGTAATACTTATGATCAGCTACATCCCAAGTCATTGTATGTGAGCCCATATCCCAAACATCCTCTATGTCCTTGCGTAGAGAGTCATCCTTCTGGTTTTGGTAACCCCAGTGCTCTATGTTTGACTGGAAGATGAAATAACCTTTCAGATCTGATGGGTGATCCAGATAGAAGATATTACTATTGAGGAACCTCTGATTTTAACATTGTGTCCAACTAATGAAAATAGATTTATGAAAAACTAAAAGTTAGTAATATAAGAGGCTCTTTCTTACACAACTTCTCTGTCCACATTTGGTTCGGTATCTGGCTTAGTTTTTAACCAATGCAAAGCATATAAAGGTGTTTCCCCTTAAACATACCACTAAATCTTTCTATGGACAGTATTCTTCAGTATTCTTCCCCTTAACCTTGACTACATTCAGATAAAGATTTAGACAAGTTTTTTGGACTACGTAGGTCTCTCCGTCATGCATGGTTCCTAAAAGGACATAAGAACAGTGCAGGGAATAGTTTGAGCAGTTTATGCACTAAAGATAACTCTATGGCTCAATGTGCATACCATACTTTCTAAGGGATCTCCCAGTCTATTGCTCATATTTGCAAACTCTACAGCATTTGGTGATCACATACATCTGGTAGGGCTCCATGATGGAAGTAACATGGCCATTCCAAATGGAGGGGCTGCTGGAGACTTGGAAACTCACATGAAGCGCCTGCTCCTGGAGACTGGGGGACCTCACATGGAGCGTCTGCTGGAGACTGGGGTACCTCACATGGAGCGTCTGCTAGAGACTGGAAGACCTCACATGGAGCGGCTGCTGCTGGAGACTTGAGGACCTCACATGGTGCGGCTGCTGGAGACTGGAGGACCTCACACAAAGCGTCTGCTGCTGGAGACTGGGGGACCTCACATGGAGCGGCTGCTCCTGGAGACTGGGGGACCTCACATGGAGCGGCTGCTGCTGGAGACTGGGGGACCTCACATGGAGACATGGAGTGGCTGATAGACACTGGGGGACCTCACATGGAGCGTTTGCTGGAGACTGGGGTACCACACATGGAGCGGCTGGTGCTGTAGACTGGAGGACCTCACATGGAGCGGCTGGTGCTGTAGACTGGAGGACCTCACATGGAGCGGCTGCTGGAGACTGAAAGACCTCACACAGAGCGACTGCTCCTGGAGACTGGGGGACCTCACACAGAGCGTCTGCTCCTGGAGACTGGGGGACCTCACATGGAGTGGCTGCTGCTGGAGACTGGGGGACCTCACATGGAGACATGGAGTGGCTGATAGACACTGGGGGACCTCACATGGAGCGTTTGCTGGAGACTGGGGTACCACACATGGAACGGCTGGTGCTGTAGACTGGAGGACCTCACATGGAGCGGCTGGTGCTGTAGACTGGAGGACCTCACATGGAGCGGCTGCTGGAGACTGAAAGACCTCACACAGAGCGACTGCTCCTGGAGACTGGGGGACCTCACACAGAGCGTCTGCAGCTGGAGACTGGGGGAGCTCACATGGAGAGGCTGCTGGAGACTGGGGGGACCTCACATAGAGCGTCTGCTGCTGGAGACTGGGGGACCTCACATGGACACATGGAGTGGCTGATAGACACTGGGGGACCTCACATGGAGCGTCTGCTGGAGACTGGGGTACCTCACATGGAGCGTCTGCTAGAGACTGGAATACCTCACATGGAGCGGCTGCTGCTGGAGACTGGAGGACCTCACACAGAGCGTCTGCAGCTGGAGACTGGGGGAGCTCTCATGGAGAGGCTGCTGGAGACTGGGGGGACCTCACATAGAGCGTCTGCTGCTGGAGACTGGGGGAGCTCACATGGAACGGCAGCTGCTGGAGAATGGGGGACCTCACATGGAGCGGCAGCTGCTGGAGACTGGGGGATCTTATATGGAGCGGCAGCTGCTGGAGACTGGGGGATCTCACATGGAGCGGCTGCTGGAGACTGGGGGCCTCACTTGGAGCTGCTGCTGGAGACTTGGAGACTGGGGGACCTCACATGGAGCAGCTGATGCTGGAGACTGGGGGACATCACATGGAGCGGCTGCTGCTGGAGACTGGGGGACCTCACATGGAGCGGCTGCTGCTGGAGACTGGGGGACCTCACATGGAGCAGCTGATGCTGGAGACTGGGGGACCTCACATGGAGCGGCTGCTGCTGGAGACTGGGGGACCTCACATGGAGCAGCTGCTAAAGACTGGGGGACCTCACATGGAGCGGCTGCTGCTGGAGACTGGGGGACCTCACATGGAGCGGCTGCTGGAGACTGGGGGACCTCACATGGAGCGGCTGCTGGAGACTGGGGGACCTCACATGGAGTGGCTGCTAAAGACTGGGGGACCTCACATGGAGCGGCTGCTGGAGACTGGGGGACCTCACATGGAGAGGCTGCTAAAGACTGGGGGACCTCACATGGAGCGGCTGCTGGAGACTGGGGGACCTCACATGGAGTGGCTGCTGGAGACTGGGGGACTTCATATGAAGCAGCTGCTGCTGGAGACTGGGGGACCTCACATGGAGCGGCTGCTGCTGGAGACTGGGGGACCTCACATGGAGCGGCTGCTGGAGACTGGGGGACCTCACATGGAGCGGCTGCTGGAGACTGGGGGACCTCACATGGAGCGGCTGCTGGAGACTGGGGGACCTCACATGGAGCGGCTGCTGGAGACTGGGGGACCTCACATGGAGGCACTGCATTTTCTCCAGATCTGAATCCAGTTAAGTATTAGGTAAGTGGTCATGTAGATTCGGATAACTCTGTGTCTCCGTGGCCACCTGTGAACCTCAGGAGATGTGGTTGTCTTCTGTAATTGATGCTCAAGAAACATGATAATGTGGTGTCTATGCCCCCGGTGTGGTGTTATATCGGAGGAGCGGCTGGTCACTTGCTAGGTGGTGAGGTGTGACTCCACGCCGGAGATGGTTGGCCGAGATACAGACAGACTTGCTTTTATTTTTAAAGGCCGGCTGTACCCTTTTCCCCTGTGGTCAGTGTCCTGCCGGGTTGCTACTGGGTCCCTTGGGTTAGTGTCATCAGGGATGGCCAGAGTGGTGTAGTGACCCTCCCGGATTGTAGGAACTGCCACCCACAGAAAGGGGAAGTGTCCCAAGGTTGCGGTGTGTGCTGTGTCGGTGAATTGCGATAAATCACAGAGTCTCTTAGGTAAAGATAAGCCGATTTACTAAGTGCAAATGTGCAGCAGGTAGTACAGAGTCAACAGTATGAGGTCTCTCTGGATAAAGCACTGGATCACACACTTGACAATAGTTCCAAATAAATACTTGAGCATACAGCAACTGGATCTGAAGTAAAAGTGCAGTGTAGGATATAGTAGTGTGAAGAAACAGAATAGCAGAGAAGAGGATGCAGTGAGAGTCTCAACCCAAGAAGTACTATGCTCTTCTGGGGAAGAAGAAGAAGCAAGAAGGAAGAAGAAGGAACAAAAGAAGAGGTGATAGGAGACAAGAAAACAAGAATCCTACTGGTCTACAGATCCAGGTGACACATAGAAAAAACAATAACCCTTTACATCCTTTAGCTGTGCAGCATCCACATAATCATATAAAATAAAGTGACATCTAGTGGCGAACCCAAGTACTACTAAAGAAGAAGAAGAAGACCCATGTATTGACTTAGGGGGAGATTTATCAAAGGGTGTAAAATTTTGACTGGTGCAAACTGCCCACAGCAACCAATCACAGTCCCTCTTTCCTTTCAGCACTGCCTAAAGCTGAGCTGTGATTGGCTGCTGTGGGCAGTTTGCACCAGTCTAAATTTTACACCCTTTGATAAATCTCCCCCTTAGTCTTCACACCACCTTATGCCCACTAGACTCAGCTGAACCTTCCTAGAGGGTGACACAGGCCCCAGACCTTGTTACCTGGCATAAGCGGAATGTTGAGGGTTCCCTGCTGACACCAGTGCAGGCGAGATAGAGTTCATAGGCTACTGCAACTTTGCTCTATCTAGATCAGTTCCTGGCTCTTTGGCTCTTGTGGATACTGTCCTGCTCTGTTACGTCTCCTTGTCCTTGGCGTGGATTGAGGTTGTCTCTGGCTTGTCCTCTCCTAAGAGGGTTTAACACTGCATGCTTTGTAGCAGTACTTGTAAGAAAGTTGTTGTAGGTGTGCTGTCTTGTGTCCTTTCCATATGGGGTTTTGGCTAAGACTGAACTTTAGGTAGGGAACCTGGCAGAGGGCCAGGGCCCAGGTAGGACCACTGTGGAGAGCTATCTGGCTTGCGTCCTTCTCCCACAATGCCTAATACGAAAGACTCATGCACCCCCTCCACCCATGTGACTTACTTCCCCAACGTAACTTACGGGCGTTATGAGTGGGTGAAGAGTGCAATAAAAGAAACAAGAGGAGGAGAGGTGATAGGAGAGAAGAAAACAAGAATCCTACGAGTCTACAGATCCAGGTGATACAGAGAAAAAAACAATAACCCTTTACATCCTTCAGCTGTGCAGCTTCCACATAATCATATACTGTACAATACAGTGACATCTAGTGGCGAACTTAAGTACTGCTTTCTTCACCACAACAGTACAATAAGTACAGACTTTTGTGAATGGTGTATTCAACTGTTTCACCCATGGTAGGACACCACAATAAGTTATAGAGACAGTGACATGCTGTTGGAGTATACCCACCACTGGGGATGGCTTTTGTTTCAATAAATTGTGTGAGATGAGGAAATACCAATTGCTGCTTCTACTTACTGCCCCATAATATAATATTACTGGAGCTGGAATGTTTTATGTTTTCCATAAATTTCACCTAACTTTTTTTTGAGTAGTGTGTGTATACAGTGGTCCCTCAACTTGCCTCAGGTTACAATATTTTCAGCATACAATGTTTTTTTTTTTGGACCACTGTAACTTGAGACCAGACTCAACATACAATTCTACAAATAGTCAGGATCTGCCGCACGTGGGAATAACTAGATGATCGACCAATAAAAGCGGCCATTATAAAGGTAACACCCCAGTATTGGTGAAGTGCCTGCAATGATTGGCGGCCTAGTATCCTCTCTACAGTACAGTCTGATACTACATGTTTTGTGCTGCTCCTCACCTGTGCCAGGATGAGCTGCTCTTTTGGGCACCAGGTGACAGGCTTCATTTTATGTTTCCGGGACCCTGTGTGGTCTGTACAAGACCCTGAAAACGCTCTGTTTTCCATAGAGATTTGTCTCAAGAGACAATATTTTTAACAAACAATGGTTGTTCTAGAATCAATTAAAGGGGAACAGAGTGGCACAGAGGAGGAAGATAAGACAGATACCTTCCTCCTCACTGTCCCAGGTGCTATAGGGAGCTATGAGCAGGTTATATTTGTCTAACCTGCTGATAGTTCCCCTTTAATATTTGAACTTGAGGGACCAATGTGTAAAGTGCAAATATTCTCTGGAAATAAAAAATGCAAACTACTGCCACACATCCCCACCATACATCCTCCAGACAAGACCCACTGTCACACTTCCCCGCCATACATCCTCCAGACATTACCTACTGCCGCACATCCTCACCATACATCCTCCAGACATTACCTACTGCCGCACATCCTCACCATACATCCTCCAGACATTACCTACTGCCACACATCTCCGCCATACATCCTCCAGACAATACCCACTGCCACACATCCTCACCATACATCCTCCAGACATTACCCACTGCCACACATTCCCAACATACATCCCCCAGACATTACCCACTGCCACACATCCCCGCCATACATCCTCCAGTAAATAACTGCAAACTACTGTCACACATCCCCACTAAAGATCCTCCAGAAAATAACTGCAAACTTCTTCCACACATCTCCGCCATACATCCTCCAGATAATAACTGCAAACTACTGCCACACATCCCCGCCAAACATCCTCCAAATAACTGCAAATTACTGCCACACATCTCCGCCATACATCCTCCAGATAATAACTGCAAACTACTGCCACACATCCCCGCCATACATCCTCCAGACAATACCCACTGCCACACATCCCCACCATACATCCTCCAGACATTACCTACTGCCACACATCCCCACCATACATCCTCCAGACATTACCTACTGCCACACATCCCCACCATACATCCTCCAGACAATACCTACTGCCACACATCTCCGCCATACATCCTCCAGACAATACCTACTATCACACATCCCCACCATACATCCTCCAGACAATACCCACTGCCACACCTCCCCACCATACATCCTCCAGACATTACCTACTGCCACACATCCCCACCATACATCCTCCAGACATTACCCACTGCCGCACATCCCCGCCATACGCCCTGTGAATGTGTATGCCGGTATATAAGTCCTTGTTCTCACTCCACACTAGTGGTAGATTTCAGTCACCTGCATCGGGATGAGATTGCTCAGAGCTCGGGGATTTCTCCTCCCAGATGATGCAGCAGATGTTTCTACAATACAATCTATTCTACTCTCTAATATCCCCTCAGGTAAGAGACCTGAGAGTCCGCACTGTATAACTCTCGTAACTCACCTGCGGAGACATGAAGACGACTCTTTACCATTTTGAGATATGAAGATTTTTCTGACAAAATGTAGGTTAAGAAACTTGTAAATAGTTAATACGGTTGAAAAAAAAAAAAACATTTGTGGATTTCACTGGAGACAAAAGATTCAGCAGTGAGTGGTCGGGGCCGGTAGCAGCAGGTGACACCGTCCTCCCTCCGCTTAGGATTAGTGTCGGCTTTCATAGAAATGTTTTCTCTTTAGTAACACTGTATGGAGATGAACCCAGCGGCCAAGGACAGGAGGGGCGGCCGCCTTATAATATCCTAACCTAGGGGGTCTTCTCAGGACTGCACTGAGGTGAGGACAGGAGGGGCGGCCGCCTTATAATATCCTCACCTAGGGGGTTTTCTCAGGACTGCACTGAGGTGAGGTCAGGAGGGGCGGCCGCCTTATAATATCCTCACCTAGGGGGTCTTCTCAGGACTGCACTGAGGTGAGGTCAGGAGGGGCGGCCGCCATATAATATCCTCACCTCAGGACTGCACTGAGCCGAGGTCGGGAGGGGGGGGCCGCCTTATAATATCCTCACCTCCTCTGGAGTCTCCTCAGGACTGCACTGAGCCAAGGTCGGGAGGGGCGGCCGCCTTATAATATCCTCACCTCCTCTGGGGTCTAATCCCCCCAGACTCTACAGCTTATTAGTCTCTTGTGTCTTCTATGTTTATTTTTTGTTTAAATTTAACAGAAGGGATCAGGGGAATCTAGAAATAGTATAAAACAATAAAGGATTGCACATGGCACTGTGTATACAGCAGGATAGGAACAATAGTTCGCTATATTAGAATATTTCACATGTGTTTTTGTAATAAGGCCCTGTACAGTACGGGATAATATAGTATTGGCCATTTGTCTTGGTGAGCCAGGACTGGAACCAGCTGGCCACCCCTGATCGCCGGCTCGGCAGCACCGCACGCGCACTTGGGTTCTAGCTGCTGTAGTGCCGTGTAGAAAATAGTGTTGATCGAACTGTTCGAGAAAAGTTAGGTTCGAGTCGAACATCTGGATTTTCTCAAACCGAACTGAACATTTTACTGTTCGTTTGAGTTAGCGTTCGAGCACCTTTTGTCCAGCCAATCCGTGCAGAGCACATAGAAGTGTCAGAAACGTCATTGCTGAGGTGTAGGGGTCTCATTGGATGCTAAAATCACATGACCATCTCATATAAAAGTCAATGTGCTGCATTCTGGACGCCATTGTCTCCTCACTCACTTTTCTGTACCTATCTCTCACAGATAGGCAGTGAGATTATACAGATAGGCAGTGAGATTACACAGATAGGTAGTAAGATTAGTGAGATTATACAGATAGGCAGTGAGATTAGTGATATTACAGATAGGCAGTGAGATTACACAGATAGGCAGTGAGATTACACAGATAGGCAGTGAGATTATACAGATAGGTAGTAAGATTAGTGAGATTATACAGATAGGCAGTGAGATTATACAGATAGGTAGTAAGATTAGTGACATTATACAGATAGGTAGTGAGATTAGTGATATTACAGACAGGCAGTGAGATTAGTGATATTACACAGATAGGCAGTGAGATTAGTGATATTACACAGATAGGCAGTGAGATTAGTGATATTACACAGATAGGTAGTGAGATTAGTGATATTACAGATAGGCAGTGAGATTAGTGATATTACAGATAGGTAGTGAGATTAGTGATATTACAGATAGGTAGTGAGATTAGTGATATTACACAGATAGGCAGTGAGATTAGAGAGATTAATGGGGTGTTCATCAAGGTTACACTAACATATTTGCAACAAGCATTTTCCTGTCCATAGACAGCATTGCAGCCACAGCAATACTTAGCTTTGGGATTGCAGGATGCATATTGGATTTGCTAATTTATACATAGTGCCCAAAAGTGTATTTTGGTCTCCTCACATCTGTTATACAGTAATTAAACTTACATCTCATTTCTGTATCTGCATTTGTTTAGTTATTACAGCTCTATTTCTATAAGCTGAAAAATGTCCTCTGTCCGTCAGGAAAAATACGAAATAGTAGACATCTGTTATACAGTGATTAAACGTACATCTAGTTTGTGTACGTGCATTTGTTTAGTTATTACAGCTCTATTCCTATAAGCTCAACTGTGAACTGTGCATTATTAGACGGCAGTCCTCCACACCTACAGCCCCCCAACTGGTACTGTAGGATTAAATAATTATTACCATGTGCTCGGATGATTTGCGGCATGTGAGAAAAATATGCAGCAAGGTGGATGATAAAAAGGAATGGAAAAAATTAAGACATTGCTGCCTCCAATTCAAAGTCGGTGGGTATTCCTGTTAAAGTACAAAAAAGTTATATAGTTACACGGCCTTGATTAACCCGATAATAATAGACGGATGTGATGTAACTTGCTCTTCGTATGGGCTTTATATAGGAATATTGTCAGCAGAAAAAGACCACTGGGTCCATCTAGTCGCCCTATTAGTATTTCCCTTTTTATTATCTTAGGATAGATATATGTATATACCAGGCAGATAGATATATGTATACACCAGGCAGATAGATATATGTATACACCAGGCAGATAGATATATGTATACACCAGGCAGATAGATATATGTATACACCAGGCAGATAGATATATGTATATACCAGGCAGATAGATATATGTATGTATATACCAGGCAGATAGATATATGTATACACCAGGCAGATAGATATATGTATACACCAGGCAGATAGATATATGTATATACCGGGCAGATAGATATATGTATACACCAGGCAGATAGATATATGTATACACCAGGCAGATAGATATATGTATACACCAGGCAGATAGATATATGTATACACCAGGCAGATAGATATATGTATATACCAGGCAGATAGATATATATATGTATATACCAGGCAGCTAGATATATGTATATACCAGGCAGATAGATATATGTATACACCAGGCAGCTAGATATATGTATACACCAGGCAGCTAGATATATGTATACACCAGGCAGCTAGATATATGTATACACCAGGCAGATAGATATATGTATATACCAGGCAGATAGATATATGTATACACCAGGCAGATAGATATATGTATACACCAGGCAGATAGATATATGTATACACCAGGCAGATAGATATATGTATACACCAGGCAGATAGATATATGTATACACCAGGCAGCTAGATATATGTATACACCAGGCAGATAGATATATGTATGTATATACCAGGCAGCTAGATATATGTATACACCAGGCAGATAGATATATGTATACACCAGGCAGCTAGATATATGTATATACCAGGCAGATAGATATATGTATACACCAGGCAGATAGATATATGTATATACCAGGCAGATAGATATATGTATACACCAGGCAGATAGATATATGTATACACCAGGCAGATAGATATATGTATACACCAGGCAGATAGATATATGTATACACCAGGCAGATAGATATATGTATACACCAGGCAGCTAGATATATGTATACACCAGGCAGATAGATATATGTATGTATATACCAGGCAGCTAGATATATGTATACACCAGGCAGATAGATATATGTATACACCAGGCAGATAGATATATGTATACACCAGGCAGATAGATATATGTATGTATATACCAGGCAGCTAGATATATGTATACACCAGGCAGATAGATATATGTATACACCAGGCAGATAGATATATGTATACACCAGGCAGATAGATATATGTATACACCAGGCAGGCTATTATAGATTTACCAACCACATCTGCTGAAAGTTTCCTCAAAGCATCTACTACTCTTTCTGTAGCGTAATATTTTCTCACGTTGCTTCTGATCTTTCCCCCAATTAACCTCTTGTTCTTGAGTTCAGTTTTTTTCTAAAAACACTTCCCTCTTGCGCCACATTTACTCCTTTAGGGTACGTTCACACCTATCGGATCCGCAGCGGATTTCACGCTGCAAATTCGCAGCGAGATCTGCTGCGGATCCAGTCTCATTTATTTCTATAGAGCACATACTGGCAGCGGGATTGACATCCTGTATGTGCTTTAACCCCCTGTCGCCCGCAACCCGCCGCCTGTAGCCCCGCAGCTGAGAGCATACATTACCTGCTCTGGCGGTACGGCTGCATGTCAGGTTCCCGGCTCCAGGCCCGCTCAGCCAATCAGTGCTCCCGTGCGTGAATCATCAGCGTGAAATCCGCTGCGGATCCGGTAGGTGTGAATTCACCCTAAACATATATAAAGATTTCATCGTGTCCCCCTTTCCCTTCTTTCCTCCATATAGATTGACATCCTTCAGTCTTTCCTGCTATGGTTTATCCCTCGCACCCTCCACCATTTTTGTAGCCGTCTTTGGAGCCGTTCTGTTCTCAGTATATTTCTGTAGGTGAGGTCTCCAGAACTGGTCCCAGTATACAGATGTGGCCTCACCAGAGCTCTATACAGCCGGATCACAATCTCCCCCTTCCGACTGGTTAAGAAAATAATTCAACCGCTGGAATTCCCAGTCAGTCTCTCATGCCAGTACTTGCCGGGCCTTAAAGGGGTACTCCAGGCGGGGGTTATTTTTAGGGTATGGTCGGGGAAGGGGTGGAAGTAGAGGTCGCCGGTCACTTGCCTCCCCGGTTCCATCGCCGGGTCCCGGATTGCACTGCCCCATTCTCAAGGCAGCTCAGCTATTCAGCGGCCGAGGTGGGACTCCGCTCTGACCACTGAATAGCTGGAGAATGGGGCGGCACCATCCAGGACCCGGCGATGGAAACAGGGAGGTAAGTGACCGGCGGCCTCTACTTCCACCCCTTCCCCGGCCATATCCTAAAAATAACCCCTGCCCGGAGTACCCCTTTAAGCCCCATGGCAGTATGCGATCTGATGAGGGCAGACACCTTCAGCTTAGAATGTACGTTGAAAGTAGGAGGACGTAAATGAATGTGTCAATCATCCCTAGTGCTTGGACATATATAAGTTTGTAGGATTAGGGGTTCGTACCGGACATAGATAATGGCTGATCTTGGAACGGCCCAGGTGAACATCCCCCGGAGACCCCATGACGGTTGGAACTGGAAAATAAAAGAGAACAAATGAGCATCTATATTGTAGAAGGAAGGTCCATCTGCAGCACAGCGGTCAGTGTCCCGGACAGGTTTGGTCCCTGCCCACCTGTAATAAGGTACCTACCATTAGGGGTCTGGGCTCCGTGCTGGGGATGGTGTCCTCTGGGGTACAGTTCTCTCTAATCCCCTTTAGCAGCTGATGGGGAATCATTTGGGATGGATCCTGCTCCTATTCCGGTTCTGCTCTACTGATCACTGATTCTGAGCTATAGAAGGAGACGTTGTGTCATAGCTGCATGCGTACTGTGGAAACAAAATTGTGTGTGTGTATGTGTGTGTGTGTGTCTTATAGGGGTTATATAATGTAGTCTTGGGTTTATTTTAATTTATTTTTATTTTTTTGCATCTGGGGCTTATCATAGTATGAAGCACTTTTTATGTGGGGAGGGAATGGGGGAAAACATTTTTCGGAGCACCACTCCTTTAAGGCCATTTTACAACTGGTCATTAGGGGTTAAATATACATATCTTTATCATACCTTACTAGGAGGTGTGGGCAGAGGAACCGCCTCTCTTGGACGCTGCCTGCGTTGTTGATGTTGCTCTACAAAAAAACAGTACCCACATGTCAGAAGCTGTTTTATTCGCACCACGGTATGAGGTCCCCAGAATATTACACACCCCAGTATGAGGTCCCCAGAATATTACACACCCCAGTATGAGGTCCCCAGAATATCACACATCCAAGTATGAGAAACCCAGCATATTACACCCCCCAGTTTGAGGTCCCCAGAATATTACACACCCTAGTATGAGGAACCCAGCATATTAAACACACCAGTATCAGGTCTCCAGTATATTATACACCCCAGTATGAGGTCCCCAGAATATTACACACACCAGTATGAGGTCCCCAGAATATTACACACCCTAGTATGAGGAACCCAGCATATTAAACACACCAGTATCAGGTCTCCAGTATATTATACACCCCAGTATGAGGTCCCCAGAATATTACACACACCAGTATGAGGTCCCCAGCATATTACACACCCCAGTATCAGGTCTCCAGTATATTACACACCCTAGTATGAGGAACCCAGCATATTATACACCCCAGTTTGAGGTCCCCAGAATATTACACACCCAGTATGAGGTCCCCAGCATAGTATACACCCCAGTATGAGGTCCCCAGCATATTACACACCCCAGTATGAGGTCCTCAGCATATTACACACCCCAGTATGAGGTCCCCAGCATATTACACACCCCAGTATGAGGAACCCAGCATATTATACACCCAGTATGAGGTCCCCAGCATATTACACACACCAGTATGAGGTACCCAGCATATTACACACCCCAGTATGAGGTCATCAGCATATTACACACCCCAGTATGAGGTCCCCAGGATATTACACACCCCAGTATAAGGTCCCCAGCATATTACACACACCAGTATGAGGTCCCCAGCATATTACACACCCCAGTATGAGGTCCCCAACATATTACACACCCCAGTATGAGGTCCCCAGCATATTACACACCCCAGTATGAGGTCCCCAACTGACTTTTTGCAGCTAATCACCTGCTGAGAGGCCTGCAACTTGAGCTTGCAGAAATTCAGGCAATGCTGACAAGGCAACGCCAAAGAGTTAGTTTCTTTTTCTTTTCTTAAAAATTCTTATTTTATTATTAATAAAAATGTTATTTGTGTATGGTGTGTTTTTCATTCCTTTTTATCATCCACCTTGCTGCATGTTTTTCTCTATGGGACTCCCCAGTATATTACACACCCCAGTATTAGGCTCCCAGCATATTACTCACCACGGCGTATCTAAGAACGGATCTGTCTCAGCCGCTCTGGGCTTTTGCATTTGAGGTCAGACCACTTTCTTTGTATCTGCCCCCGATCTGTCAGATTAACCCTTTGAGGACCAGGCCCAAAATGACCCAGTGGACCGTGCAAATTTTGATCTTAGTGTTTTCGTTTTTCCCTCCTCCCCTTCTAAGAGCTCCAGCACTTTCTGTTTTCTATCTACAAGCCATGTGGGGGCTTATTTGTTACAGGAATAGTTGTACTGTGTAATGGCGTGTAATGGCGTACCCACATGTCAGAAGCTGTTTTATTCGCACCACGGTATGAGGTCCCCAGAATATTACACACCCCAGTATGAGGTCCCCAGAATATTACACACCCCAGTATGAGGTCCCCAGAATATCACACATCCAAGTATGAGAAACCCAGCATATTACACCCCCCAGTTTGAGGTCCCCAGAATATTACACACCCTAGTATGAGGAACCCAGCATATTAAACACACCAGTATCAGGTCTCCAGTATATTATACACCCCAGTATGAGGTCCCCAGAATATTACACACACCAGTATGAGGTCCCCAGAATATTACACACCCTAGTATGAGGAACCCAGCATATTAAACACACCAGTATCAGGTCTCCAGTATATTATACACCCCAGTATGAGGTCCCCAGAATATTACACACACCAGTATGAGGTCCCCAGAATATTACACACCCTAGTATGAGGAACCCAGCATATTACACACACCAGTATCAGGTCTCCAGTATATTATACACCCCAGTATGAGGTCCCCAGAATATTACACACACCAGTATGAGGTCCCCAGAATATTACACACCCTAGTATGAGGAACCCAGCATATTACACACACCAGTATCAGGTCTCCAGTATATTATACACCCCAGTATGAGGTCCCCAGCATATTACACACCCCAGTATCAGGTCTCCAGTATATTACACACCCTAGTATGAGGAACCCAGCATATTATACACCCCAGTTTGAGGTCCCCAGAATATTACACACCCAGTATGAGGTCCCCAGCATAGTATACACCCCAGTATGAGGTCCCCAGCATATTACACACCCCAGTATGAGGTCCTCAGCATATTACACACCCCAGTATGAGGTCCCCAGCATATTACACACCCCAGTATGAGGAACCCAGCATATTATACACCCAGTATGAGGTCCCCAGCATATTACACACACCAGTATGAGGTCCCCAGCATATTACACACCCCAGTATGAGGTCATCAGCATATTACACACCCCAGTATGAGGTCCCCAGGATATTACACACCCCAGTATAAGGTCCCCAGCATATTACACACACCAGTATGAGGTCCCCAGCATATTACACACCCCAGTATGAGGTCCCCAACATATTACACACCCCAGTATGAGGTCCCCAGCATATTACACACCCCAGTATGAGGTCCCCAACTGACTTTTTGCAGCTAATCACCTGCTGAGAGGCCTGCAACTTGAGCTTGCAGAAATTCAGGCAATGCTGACAAGGCAACGCCAAAGAGTTAGTTTCTTTTTCTTTTCTTAAAAATTCTTATTTTATTATTAATAAAAATGTTATTTGTGTATGGTGTGTTTTTCATTCCTTTTTATCATCCACCTTGCTGCATGTTTTTCTCTATGGGACTCCCCAGTATATTACACACCCCAGTATTAGGCTCCCAGCATATTACTCACCACGGCGTATCTAAGAACGGATCTGTCTCAGCCGCTCTGGGCTTTTGCATTTGAGGTCAGACCACTTTCTTTGTATCTGCCCCCGATTTCTTTGTAGATGGAACTTCCAGTGCAAACCAACAATTATCTTTTTTAATTACTTGTTTTTTATGCAGATAAGGATTCTGCACTGATCCCTTAGTTAGATCCTAATCCATACTGTCCATAATTTGTACAAGATATTTGGCTTCAGCAAAACCGAATGGGGATGATCTCTGGGCCATGTTTCATTATACGCGGGGGCCTGGCATTTGTCGTGCGTATAGCGTCATATATACGCACGAGCGAGCGCGTAATATATATACACTAATATTACGCACCACCTAATACGTACGCAAGTACCGCTAGACCAAAAGGTACACTTCTACTTTACGTTCATGTACCCAGACATGCTTCCCCTGCTGCCCCAGATGCATCCAGAGGTGTTGGCATCATTTCCTGAGGTTTCATTGGGCACTTGGTGACCTCCTGGTGGTCGAATCTTGATTTCCAGGTCCCAAGGATTTTTCTCCCATACACTATAATGGAATTCGATATTTGTATGAATATCGAGAGCTATTCGATTGGAATTATCGAATATTTCACTATACACCCATCTCTTTCATTCTTAAAGCCAAATTTCAGGCTATAAGTTGTTCCATGTTTCCATTTTACTTCTGGGTGATAATTACAGTTTCTCCTACTACATATAGGTGCCAAAATTAACCCAACATCTCCCATTGACTTTAATGGGGTTTGAGTTCGAGTTGAACTACGAACTGAACTTTACTACTGTTCGAGGTTCGACTCGAACGCGAACATTGTACTGTTCGATCATCACTACTTTAAAGCATTGCATGTGTCTTGTGAGCCCCATACGCGTTCTGTAGTTGGCAGTCACCTAGTGGGCATGTTACCTTTTGTAAATCTGCTTATGGAGTGGATTATGTGCAATCTTGGTTCTTCTACAGTAATAAAGAGTCAAAGAGGAGTTGTGGCTCAGTGTCCCACCTCACTGCTTCTTCCTCCTTTTTCTCCCTGGTGCTGCCCCCCAGCAAGGTGCTGCCCTAAGCACTGGACCACAGGTGCCGAGTGGTAAATACGGCCCTGGCTCCAGGAGATTATTGCTAATGGAGAATCTACAGATTATTACATTGACTTACTTTCTCTCATTGCATTGTGGTTGTTTACACGGAAAACACATGAACAGTACAGCAGTGTGTTGGTTACTGGTTAAGTTACATTGTGTTTGTGTTATTACTAGAGATGAGCGAACCGGGTTTGAGTCAATCCGAACCCGAACGATCGGCATGTGATTAGCTGGGGCTGCAGAACTTGGACAAAGCTCTAAGGTTGTCTGGAAAACATGGATACAGCCAATGACTATATCCATGATTTCCACATAGCCTTAGGGCTTTATCCAACTTCAGCAGCCCCCGCTAATCAAATGCCAAAAGTTCGGGTTCAGATCGACTCCAGCTGCTCCAGGTTCACTCATCTCTACTCATTACCAGTCACTGCAGACAGTTCCAAAGGGTTCACTTACTTGTTCATGCAGCTGTATATGACCTCCAATATTTTCCTGGATAGCAGAAATGTTCCTACTTTCCTCCACCCAGCCTTATTTTATAGATGAGAGGTAGACGGCTGCATGTTGCAGGTATGACTATACATATATATGTCCATCTATATGTCCATAAAGGTGAGTGTGGGTCACTTGGGCACTTGTCACGGTAGCCTGGAGTAGCGTCGTAGCCCATCATAGACATAGACATCAAAACATAGACCCTTCCATTGTGGTCCTTGGTGGGATTTGAACTCCGTACCCAGGCGCTGCTAGGCAACAATCTTTCTATAACGGAAGTTGCACCAATACTAATGATGGGTGTGAACCATCTGCAATCAGGTTATATAAGGGGGCCTTTGAGCAGAGAGATTTATTTGACAGATTTTTGAAGCCAAAGCCAGGAACAGACTATTAACAGAGAACAGATCATAAAGGAAAGACTGAGATTTCTCCTCTTCCCTCATCTATTCCTGGCTTTGGCTTTAATGATCTGTCAGATTAACCCTTTGAGAACCAGGCCCAAAATGACCCAGTGGACCGTGCAAATTTTGATCTTAGTGTTTTCCTTTTTCCCTCCTCCCCCTCTAAGAGCTCCAGCACTCAGTTTTCTATCTACAAGGCCATGTGGGGGCTTGTTTGTTACAGGAATAGTTGTACTGTGTAATGGCGTCTTTCATTCTACCATAACATGTATGACGGGATATGGTAACACTCCTGTGTCTACGTAATACACTATATGGTAAAAGCGACATGATACTATTATTCTATAGGTCAGTCCGAACACAACCATATGCAGGTTACACAGATTCTCTAATGTTATATATATACTTTTTTTTTTTTTATGAAATCCTTTTTTTGGCAATTAGTTATTAATACAATAGGCCTATTGTGACGCTTATTACGGTTTTATTTTTTCACCTACGGGGCTGTATGGGGCGTAATTTTTTTCGCCATGATCTCTAGTTTTGTTCGATATGATCTCTAGATCTTTTCGTGTACGCCGTTCTCCGTTTGCAATGACACTTGTTATATTTTAATAGATTGGAAAATTACGCACGCTATGGTATATTATATGTTTATTTATTTATTTTTATATGTTTTATTTATATAATGGGAAAGGGGGGTGATTTAAACTTATTGGGGGAGGGGCTTTGGGGTAGTGTATTACTGATTTTAACTTTTTTTTTTTTACATTTTAAGTCCCTTTGGGGGACTTGTACATTGATTGCTTTCATTCTCTACACTGATCATTGCTATGCTATAAGCATAGCATTGATCAGTGTAATAGGCGCTCTGCTGATTGAGCCTGCCTGTGGCCATAGACATACCATTGATCAGTGTAATAGGTGCTCTGCTCATTAAGCCTGCCTGTGGCCATAGGCATAGCATTGATCAGTGTAATAGGCGCTCTGCTCATTAAGCCTGCCTGTGGCCATAGGCCTAGCATTGATCAGTGTAATAGGCGCTCTGCTCATTGAGCCTGCCTGTGGCCATAGGCATAGCATTGATCAGTGTAATAGGCGCTCTGCTCATTAAGCCTGCCTGTGGCCATAGGCATAGCATTGATCAGTGTAATAGGCGCTCTGCTCATTGAGCCTGCCTGTGGCCATAGGGATAGCATTGATCAGTGTAATAGGCGCTCTGCTCATTGAGCCTGCCTGTGACCATAGGCATAGCATTGATCAGTGTAATAGGCGCTCTGCTCATTAAGCCTGCCTGTGGCCATAGGGATAGCATTGATCAGTGTAATAGGCGCTCTGTTGATTGAGCCTGCCTGTGGCCATAGGCATAGCATTGATCAGTGTAATAGGTGTTCTGCTCATTGAGCTGGCCTGTGGCCATAGGCATAGCATTGATCAGTGTAATAGGCGCTCTGCTGATTGAGCCTGCCTGTGGCCATAGGAATAGCATTGATCAGTGTAATAGGCGCTCTGCTCATACAGCCTGCCTGTGGCCATAGGGATAGCATTGATCAGTGTTATCGGCGCTCTGCTCATTGAGCCTGCCTGTGGCCATAGGCCTAGCATTGATCAGTGTAATAGGTGCTCTGCTCATTGAGCCGGCCTGTGGCCATAGAGATAGCATTGATCAGTGTAATAGGTGCTCTGCTCATTGAGCCTGCCTGTGCAGGTTCAGAGAACAGATCGCTGATCGGACCGCACAGAGGCAGGTGAGAGACCTCCGGCGGTCCGTTTTAACAATCGGGACCCCCGCAGCCACACTGCAGGGGTCCCGATCGGTAAGTGACAGGGGACTCCCCCTGTCACTTACACTTAAACGCTGCGGCCACGGCGTTTAAGGAGTTAATGTCACGCTGCAGCAATCGCTGCAGCGTGTCATTAACGGTGAGGTGCCGGCTGCTGATTGCAGCCAGCCCCCACCTGCTATGAAGCGCGCTCCGCTCCGGAGCACGATTCATAGCTCAGGACGTATCGGTACGTCCTTGGTCGTCTAGGGGTTAATCTGTATGTAAAGGCACTCTTAGTCATTGAGTGATTGGTGATTCTCCTCAGTTGGGGGACGTGCTGTATGACGGGTCACCCCTGGATGAACACACCCCTAGCACAAACATGACGCGTTTCGAAGACATACTGTACGTCCTCTTCATCAGATAAAACAAAGTGGACGTATGTCTTCGAAACGCGTCATGTTTGTGCTATAGTAAGTATTTTTTAATTATATTAAATTCATTTTTTAAGCCTTCGCCACTTCTCTGTGTGGACAGCGCTGACCTAGAGTACCTTCATTTCTTTTTATTTCATTCACTTATTCTCTCCACGGGCCCCATTATTTTGGGAGTATCCTGTGTCCAGTCAGCTCAGCAGTCCCTAGAGGTAGTAGGCCCCTATACAGCAGTCCCTAGAGGTAGTAGGCCCCTATACAGCAGTCCCTGGAGGTAGTAGGCCCCTATACAGCAGTCCCTGGAGGTAGTAGGCCCCTATACAGCAGTCCCTAGAGGTAGTAGGCCCCTATACAGCAGTCCCTAGAGGTAGTAGGCCCCTATACAGCAGTCCCTGGAGGTAGTAGGCCCCTATACAGCAGTCCCTGGAGGTAGTAGGCCCCTATACAGCAGTCCCTGGAGGTAGTAGGCCCCTATACAGTGACCCTGGATTCAGATTTGTACCCTGTTGAGGGGTCATATGCACAAAGCCCAAGTGGCGTCCAGGTGAGCACCTTCTGCAAGTTTAAAAGTTGTTTTTTAGGACAATAACTGCATCATCTGCCGAACGGAGCCCAGGACAGATCTTGGACTAAAAGCCGCTATCCGAAGGTGCAAGTGGTTTGGGGGGGGGGGGGGCAGATTGTGGGTACAGAGTCACTTTAAGAGCAATCTCAAAAACAGTAACGTACAAAGCTCAACAGAGAACAGAGCTCCAAGCAAGGAAAGAGACTTGTACAACAATAAACTTTGTGTCTCAATATTAAAAATAAAAAGGCCTCACAATACAGCAGTTGGTTTTTTAAAATATATATATAGCCTAATCTGAACAGGGGTGAAATAATGCAAGTGCAAAAAGAACCTACATTATGCTCAGTTGTAAAATACACAATACAAAAAGAATTAAATATTTGTTTTCATTGTCTCAGACGTATACCTGAGAGTCTCTATACTAAAACAAACAAACAAAAAGGGTAAAACACATTTTTTACCCTTGTTCGATCACCTCATTTTGGCCTTCGGTACACAGCATTGTATCTTGTATATCCGGTAGGTATATCAGCAGAGGGAGCAGGGGTCTGTACGAGGGGGAACACTTCATAGGAGGACAAGGCATAGTCTCTTCATAGGAGGACAAGTCATAGTCTCTTCATAGGAGGACAAGTCATAGTCTCTTCATAGGAGGACAAGTCATAGTCTCTTCATAGGAGGACACGTCATAGTCTCTTCATAGGAGGACAAGTTATAGTCTCTTCATAGGAGGACAAGTCATAGTCTCTTCATAGGAGCACACGTCATAGTCTCTTCATAGGAGGACACGTCATAGTCTCTTTATAGGAGGACAAGCAGGGCCGGACTGGGACTTAAAATCAGCCCTGGCAATCAAACCCCAGCAGCCCACATACCATATCCCTCCCTATATATCATGGATAGCCGTGTAAAATACGAGCTGTAGCAAATTCTGCTTTATTTAGCCATGTCCCCACTACTCCCTTATACATGTGAACCCACCACCAGCACCTAAAAATAATGCTATAACATAATCTGCTGTGGATTTGATGCGGCATATATATGCACTCATTCAACTGATTAAATCAGAAGCATCAAATCTGCATTGGATTAGGTATAAACGTGCCCTTAAAGGAAACCTGTGGGGTCTATACCAGGTACACAGCTGTAGATCCCAGCGTACAGGTCAGGGACTGGATCTTTAGTCCAGTGTAAACCTCTATAATCATTCTTTTCATTACCAGCTGAAGTGTCACAGAGGTGGAGCCACAGCAGCACCTTCTGCCCCGCCCCTTCCTGCTCTGACTGATGGACGTATAGGGTGGGGCTGCTGCCGCTGTTGTGAAACTTTAGTTGGAAATGAAAAGGACAATTATATAAGTTTACACTGAACTAAAGGTCCTGTCAGTGATATCTCGCTCACATCTGTCTGCTGAGATCTACAGCCCTAGACCTGGTACGGACCTCACAGATTCCCTTTATAGGAGAAAAACATGGCCACCTTCTTCCAGAAACAGCGCCACACTCTTCTTCAGTTTGTGTGAGGTATTGCAGCTCAGTTCCATTGAAGTGAATGGAGCCAAGTTGTAATAACCATACACTGAGGACAGGGTGGTGCTGTTTTTGGACAAAAGTTACTATATTTTTTAAATCCCTTTATCCTGACTATGTTTGCACACCATATAATGGCGGTCAAAGCTACATAATAAGCTGCTAGATAGCCATTTCCTACTGGATATCTATCTATCTATCTATCTATCTATCTATCTATCTATCTCCTATCTATCTATCTATCTCCTATCTATCTATCTCCTATCTCCTACCTATCTCCTATCTATCTATCTATCTATCTCCTATCTATCTATCTATCTATCTATCTATCTATCTATCTATCTATCTATCCATCTATCTATCAGTAGGGCCCCATGAAAAATTGAAGGATATATAATGGTAACATAGGTAAGAATTTTATGTGCATGATAACACTGTCATAGTTAATAACACCAGTAAGCAAATATCACCATAGTGTACACGTTACTGCCATACTGTTATTAAGCAAACCCACCAATACTGCCAATACTACCAGTATATAAGTAACAAATAATATCACCACACCATGAGCACGGCCATTACCACCACATAATGACTAGTACCGCTACACTGTGACTGAATACAATCCACTATATACAACACTAATATTACCAATAATACGAGTAATACCATCACACCATGCCCACTACTCTCAGCATACAGTGACTGGATAATACCACTATACCATCACACCATGCCCACTACCCTCGCCATACAGTGACTGGATAATACCACTATACCATCACACCATGCCCACTACCCTCACCATACAGTGACTGGATAATACCACTATACCATCACACCATGCCCACTACCCTCACCATACAGTGACTGGATAATACCACTATACCATCACACCATGCCCACTACCCTCGCCATACAGTGACTGGATAATACCACTATACCATCACACCATGCCCACTACCCTCACCATACAGTGACTGGATAATACCACTATACCATCACACCATGCCCACTACCCTCACCATACAGTGACTGGATAATACCACTATACCATCACACCATGCCCACTACCCTCACCATACAGTGACTGGATAATACCACTATACCATCACACCATGCCCACTACTCTCACCATAGAGTGACTGGATAATACCCCTATACCATCACACCATGCCCACTACCCTCACCATACAGTGACTGGATAATACAACTATACCATCACACCATGCCCACTGCCCGCAGCATACAGTGACTGGATAATACCACTATACCATCACATCATGCCCACTACCCTCAGCATACGGTGACTGGATAATACCACTATACTGTCACACCATGCCCACTACCCTCACCATACAGTGATTGGATAATACCACTATACCATCACACCATGCCCACTACCCTCACCATACAGTGATTGGATAATACCACTATACCATCACACCATGCCCACTACCCTCACCATACAGTGATTGGATAATACCACTATACCATCACACCATGCCCACTACCCTCACCATACAGTGACTGGATAATACCACTATACCATCACACCATGCCCACTACCCTCACCATACAGTGATTGGATAATACCACTATACCATCACACCATGCCCACTACTCTCACCATACAGTGACTGGATAATACCACTATACCATCACACCATGCCCACTACTCTCACCATACAGTGACTGGATAATACCACTATACCATCACACCATGCCCACTACCCTCAGCATATGGTGACTGGATAATACCACTATACCATCACACCATGCCCACTACCCTCACCATACAGTGACTGGATACCACTATACCATCACACCATGCCCACTGCCCGCAGCATACAGTGACTGGATAATACCACTATACCATCCTATACAGAATAGCCCCCTGCATCCCCCTCCCATATAGAATAGCCCCCTGCACCCCCCTCCCATATAGAATAGCCCCCTGCACCCCCTCCCATATAGAATAGCCCCCTGCACCCCCTCCCATATAGAATAGCCCCCTGCATCCCCCTCCTATACAGAATAGCCCCCTGCACCCCCTCCCATATAGAATAGCCCCCTGCATCCCCCTCCCATATGGAATAGCCCCCTGCATCCCCCTCCTATACAGAATAGCCCCCTGCACCCCCTCCCATATGGAATAGCCCCCTGCACCCCCCTCCCATATAGAATAGCCCCCTGCACCCCCTCCTGTATAGAATAGCCCCCTGCACCCCCTCCTGTATAGAATAGCCCCCTGCACCCCCTCCCATATCGAATAGCCCCCTGCACCCCCCTCCTATATAGAATAGCCCCCCTGCATCCCCCTCCCATATAGAATAGCCCCCCTGCACCCCCTCCTATATAGAATAGCCCCCTGCATCCCCTCCCATATAGAATAGCCCCCTGCACCCCCTCCTATATAGAATAGCCCCCTGCACCCCCTCCTATATAGAATAGCCCCCTGCACCCCCCTCCCATATAGAATAGCCCCCTGCACCCCCTCCTGTATAGAATAGCCCCCTGCATCCCCCTCCTATATAGAATAGCCCCCCTGCATCCCCCTTCCATATAGAATAGCCCCCTGCACCCCCTCCTGTATAGAATAGCCCCCTGCACCCCCTCCTGTATAGAATAGCCCCCTGCATCCCCCTCCCATATAGAATAGCCCCCCTGCATCCCCTCCTATATAGAATAGCCCCCCTGCATCCCCCTTCCATATAGAATAGCCCCCTGCACCCCCTCCTGTATAGAATAGCCCCCCTGCACCCCCTCCTATATATAATAGCCCCCTGCACCCCCTCCTCTATAGAATAGCCCCCTGCATCCCCCTCCCATATAGAATAGCCCCCTGCATCCCCCTCCCATATAGAATAGCCCCCTGCACCCCCTCCTGTATAGAATAGCCCCCTGCATCCCCCTCCCATATAGAATAGCCCCCTGCACCCCCTCCCATATAGAATAGCCCCCTGCATCCCCCTCCCATATAGAATAGCCCCCTGCACCCCCTCCTGTATAGAATAGCCCCCTGCACCCCCTCCTGTATAGAATAGCCCCCTGCATCCCCCTCCTGTATAGAATAGCCCCCTGCACCCCCTCCCATATAGAATAGCCCCCTGCATCTTCCTCCAATATGGAATAGCCCCCCCCCTGCACCCCCCTCCTATATAGAATAGCCCCCTGCATGGCCACATGTGAAGGGGTTAAAAAAAAACAAAAAACATTCTCACCTTGCTCCCAGCAGCTTCTTCCTCGGCTGCATCTTCGGTCCACGGCGGCGGCGGCTCTCCTCTCTCTCCTCCAGGTCCTCAGCGGCGCGTCAGGGAAGTGACGTCACCGCTGGGGGCCTGGTGGAGGTGGCTGCAGACGTGCCTGCACGCGGCACGTCTGCGGCCCTCGGCACTTGGGGGGGGGGGATAACGGGGCAGAGACACGCCACCGCAGCCCCCTCCGGCCACCACAGCCCGCTCACCTCGCCTCGGCTGGCCCGCTCCTGACGTGCTCCGCCAATCAACGAGGGGCCGCATCGGCCCCACGTTGATTGGATTGGAGGAGCATGTCAGGAGCGGGCCGCAGCGGTGATTTTTTTTCCATTAAGACAGCCGGGCGGCCCACGGACTGGTAATCTGGCTAGCCCAGCGGGCATTTGCCCGCCTTGCCAGATTACCAGTCCGGGCCTGAGGACAAGTCATAGTCTCTCCATAGGAGCACAATCATAGTCTCTTCATAAGAGGACAAGTCATAGTCTCTTCATAGGAGGACACGTCATAGTCTCTTCATAGGAGGACAAGTCATAGTCTCTTTATAGGAGGACAAGTCATAGTCTCTTTATAGGAGGACAAGTCATAGTCTCTTTATAGGAGGACACGTCATAGTCTCTTCATAGGAGGACAAGTCATAGTCTCTTTATAGGAGGACAAGTCATAGTCTCTTTATAGGAGGACAAGGCATAGTCTCTTCATAAGAGGAATAGTCATAGTCTCTTCATAGGAGCACACGTCATAGTCTCTTCATAGGAGGACAAGTCATAGTCTCTTCATAAGAGGAATAGTCATAGTCTCTTCATAGGAGGACAAGGCATAGTCTCTTCATAAGAGGAATAGTCATAGTCTCTTCATAGGAGGACAAGTCATAGTCTCTTTATAGGAGGACAAGTCATAGTCTCTTTATAGGAGGACAAATCATAGTTTCTTCATAGGAGCACAATTCACAAACTTGTAACCCGGAGGTCATCTATACTGTTTTAATTAAAGCAAATCTAACCCTGGATAATTCCTTTAATGAGAATGGTGTGGAGTGAGTATCTCCCAGCTGGGGGCACAGGACACTCATGGATGGATGGATGGATGGATGGATGGATGGATGGCCGGATGGATGGATGGATGGATGTGTTATGGACAATGAGGAGGGAGGATATCACCAGCGGACAGGCGGCTGCCATCTGTCTTCTCTTCCTTCCTATAATCTTACAGTAAGTGGAGCAATGGATGAGATTGGGGCCGGGAGCAGCAGGTGACGCCGTCTTCTTCTCTCTGGTTAGGATTAGTCTCATATTTCAAAGATATATTTTTCTCTGTAGTAAGACTTAAAGGAAACAAAGATGAATGTGCACCCACTGGCCAGAGCTCTCCTCAGGACTGCACTGATCCGAGGACGGGAGAGGCGGCCATCTTATATTATACCCTCCTCCTCTGGGGTCTCCTCAGGACTGCACTGATCCGAGGACGGGAGAGGTGGCCATCTTATATTATACCCTCCTCCTCTAGGGTCTCCTCAGGACTGCACTGATCCAAGGATGGGAGAGGTGGCCATCTTATATTATACCCTCCTCCTCTGGGGTCTCCTCAGGACTGCACTGATCCAAGGATGGGAGAGGTGGCCATCTTATATTATACCCTCCTCCTCTGGGGTCTCCTCAGGACTGCACTGATCCAAGGATGGGAGAGGTGGCCATCTTATATTATACCCTCCTCCTCTGGGGTCTCCTCAGGACTGCACTGATCCAAGGATGGGAGAGGTGGCCATCTTATATTATACCCTCCTCCTCTGGGGTCTCCTCAGGACTGCACTGATCCAAGGATGGGAGAGGTGGCCATCTTATATTATACCCTCCACCTCTGGGGTCTCCTCAGGACTGCACTGATCTGAGGACGGGAGAGTTGGATGTCTTATAATATTCTCTCCTCCTTTGGGGTCTCCTCAGGACTGCATTGAGCGTTTTATAATATCCTCCTCTGTAGGGATGGTCCGAACTTGCCGAGGTTCGGGTTCGTATGAACCCGAACGCTCGGCATCAGATTCCCACTGTCTGCCCGCTCCATGCAGCGGATGGATACAGAGGGAGGACCGCCTGGAAAACTGAGATACAGCCTATGGCTATGGCTGTATCCCAGTTTTCCAGACGGTCCTCCTGCTGTATCCACCCTCTCCACGGAGCGGACAGACAGCGGGAATCATTTGAAGTGAAGTGAAAGGAGACCTCCAGTGTCTCCAGACATCTATCTGTATTGTATCTTCCCCCCATTATGGTCTCACACTGTCTATTTATACTAAGGGTCCTATTTCACGGGCTGATGGGGGCCCTATCAACGATGTAAACGAACGCCGATCTAGTTTACTGGGCCTATTCCACAGCTCAATGATCGTTGAGCGAGGGCTGCAGGGACATTGTTACCGGTGGGGGACCGATGATTTTAGGTCTGGCCCTAAATAAACAATCAGCTGATAACACGATCATCGGCTGTTCGTTTTCTTTATTCCACCGAGCAATAATCGGCTGAATCGGCCGATTATCGCTCCCGTGGAATAGGCCCTTTAGTCTGCTTGGAACAAAGGAATTATTCACTTTGCTATAAAAAAAATAAAAAAAATCTTCACATGACTTCACAAGTGCCGTGGGTCATTCTCTCAGTTGCATGACCCCTGAGTCAAAAGATTCGACCAGTGGCTGGAACAGGGCCAGTTTGCTGTAGGTGTAATAACATGTCCGCCATCCCGAGACAATCACAAGCCCCCTGCACTATTTCTTATACAGAAATACCCCATGAAAAAAAAAATTTCTTTCAAATCACCTGGTTTTAGAAATTTATATAGATTTGTAATTTATATCCTGAGCAGCAGCAAATCCCCATAGAAAACCTCCTGCTGCTCTGGACAGTTCCTGACGTGGGCAGAGGTGGCAGCAGAGAGCACTGTGTCAGACTGGAGAGAATACACTACTTCCTGCAGGACATAAAGCAGCTCATAAGTACTGGAAGACTGGAGTTTTTTTTTTATTAGAAGTAATTTACAAATCTCTGAACAACCCCTTTAACCCCTTAAGGACAGAGCCTGAAATGGCCTTAATGACAGAGACAAATTTTATGAATATGACCAGTGTCACTTTATTCATTAATAACTTCGGGATGCTTTTACCTATCCGGCTGATTCTGAGATTGTTTTCTCGTGACATATTGTACTTTACATTTCTGGAAAATTGGAGTCGATACTCATAACGAATCTTTATAAAAAAAAACCCCAAATAACGTGAAAAAATTTGAAAAAATGCATTTTTCCAACTTTGAAACTTTTTTGCTTATACAGAAAGTGGTTATACCACATAAATTATATATTAAATAGCATTAGCAACATGTCTACTTTATGTTGGCGGCATTTATTAAACAATCTTTAATTTTTTTTTAGACAATAGGAAGCTTAAAACATTAGCAGCAAATTTCCAAATTTTCAGTAAAATTTCAAAATCAGATATTTTTAGGGACCTGTTCAGGTTTAAAGTGTATTTGAGGGGTCTGTATGTTAGAAAGCCCCACAAAGCACCCCATTTCAGAAACTGCACCCCCCAAACTCTGCAAAAGCATATCCAGAAAGTGTTTTAACCCTTTAGTGGAGTCACAGAAATAAAAGCTAAGTGTGTAAGAAATTTGAAAATTTTAATTTTCTGTGCAGAGATTTTATTGTAATCCAATATCTTTCATAATGATAAACCTATTACCAGAGAAATGCACCCCAATAATTATTGTCCCGTTTCTGCAGTTTATAGAAATACCCCATATGTGACCCTATTGCGCTATTTGACGCAACCACAAGCCTCAGATATAAGGGAGCGCCTAGTGAATTTCAACGCCTCCGTTATATTTGGTCATTTTTGACCGTACCACTTCAGGTTGGCAGAGGCTCTGGGGTGCCAAAACCTAAAAAACACCCCTAAAAGGACACCATTTAGAAAACTACACCCCTCAAGGAATATAACAAGGGGTGCGGTGAGCATCTGGACCCCACAGGGGCTTCACAGATTTTCCGAACAATATGGCGTGAAAAAAGAAAAATTAATTTTTTACACTAAAACGTTGTTCTAGCCTTCAATTTTTCATTTTCTTAAAGGGATAAGAGGAAAAAAAAGACACAAAATGTGTAGCGCAGTTTCTCCCGAGTACAGAAATACCCCACATGTGGACATAAAGTGCCAAGGGGGCGCAGGACGAGCCTCCAAAGGGAAGGAGCGCCAATTGGCTTTTGGAAGCTGAATTTCACTGAAAAGGATTTCAAGCGCCATGTCGCATTTACAGAGCCCTCGTGCTGCCAAGACACTGGAAACCCCCCACAAGTGACTCCATTCTGGAAACTACACCCCTCAAGGAATCTAACAAGGGGTTCAGTGAGCATATGGACCCCACTGGTGACGGGCACAAATGTGGAACAATGTGACATGAAAGAGAATATTTTCATTTTTTCACTTTCATGGCACAAATGTGTCCGTCACCAGTGGGGTCCATATCCTCACTGCACCCCTTATTAGATTCCTTGAGGGGTGTAGTTTCCAGAATGGGGTCACTTGTGGGGGATTTCCAGTGTTTTGGCAGCACAAGGGCTCTGTAAATGCGACATGGCGTTCATCATCCATTCTAGCCAAATCCAACCTCCAAAATCCAAATGGCGCTCCTTCCCTTCGGAGGCTTACCCTGCGCCCACATGACACTTTATGTCCACATGTGGGGTATTTACGGACTCAGGGGGAATTGCTCTACACATTTTGTTTTTTTTCTCCTCTTTTAACCCCTTGTGAAAATGATAAATTCAAGGCTAAACCAACATTATAGTGTAAAAAATGTAATATTTCATTTTCACGCCACATTGTTCCACATTTGTGCCCGTCACCAGTGGGGTCCATATGCTCACTACATCCCTTGTTACATTCCCTGAGGGGTGTAGTTTCCATAATGGGGTCACTTGTCGGGGGTTTCAACTGTCTTGGAAACACAGGGGCCTTTTGAATGCAACATGGCCCCTCGAAATCCATTCCATCCAAATCCAGCCTTCAAAAACCAAATGGCGCTTCTTCCCTTCGGAGGCTTACCCTGCACCCGCATGGCGCTTTATGTCCACATGTGGGGTATTTCCGTACTCAGGGGAAATTGCGCTACACATTTAGTGTTTTTTCTTATCTTTTAGCCCCTTGTGAAAATGAAAAAATCATGACAAGATTAATGATTTAGAGTAAAAATTTTACAAAAATTACACTAAATGTTGGTCTAGCCTTGATTTTTTCCATTTCCACAAGTGGTTAAAAAAGAAAATGAACACAAAACGTGTAGGGTAGTTTCCCTTGAGTACGAAAATACCCCACATGTGGACATAATGTGCCATATGGGCACAGGGCAAGCCACCAAAGGGACAGAGCGCCATTTAGAGGCTGGAATGGAGGATGGAGGCCATGTTGCAATTAAAAAGCTCCTGTGCTGCCAGGACAGTAGAAACCCCCAACAAGTGACCCCATTCTGGAAACTACACCCCATAAGGAATCTAACAAGGGGTGCAGTGAGCATATGGACCCCACTGGTGATGGGCACTTACGTAGAACATGTGCCGAGAAAATAAAATTTTTTTCATTTTCACGTCCCAAATGTGGCCGTCACCAGGGGGCCATATCCCCGCTGCCCCCCTTGTTAGATTCCTTATGGGGTGTAGTTTCCAGAATGGGGTCACTTGTGGGGGGTTTCTACTGTCCTGGCAGCACAGAGGCTTTGTAATTGCATCATGGCATCCTCTAATGGGAATGGCGGCCATACCTACTTAGCTGGGGAAAAGGGACAATTCTAATTTATTTGGGGGTATTAGGCCAATTAGGCCAATTAGGTGTCCATCAAATTCAACCTGTGTTGATCCAGAGGAAGGCAAAAAACCCTTGTAAGGCAGACGACAGTAGCCTCATCACAGGGAAAAATTCCTTCCCGACTCCATAATGGCGATCAGAATAATCCCTGGACCAACGTGACCCCTGAAATAGGAATAAGGGACAGAATTTAGATAATGTAGAACTCCGATGACGTGTGGTGCGCCTTGGAGCGATCCAGTATGCAGATCCCCCAGTTACACCACACTCTGCACTTCTTCTGGGGTCTCCCGTTCTCCAGTGTGGGGGACGTCACCTGGAAAATGTTGTCCTGGTGCGATACGGGGTCCTTCATATCCAGAAGCGCTGGGGCCGCTCCATGGCTGCTAAATATTAGGGCGCTATTACTACTTCTGATATGTTCGGATCGTGCCGCAAGCTACAGTAGCTCGGGCAGCGAGGGACCGGAAGAGGGGGTGCTGGTATAAAAGTTATCCCCGTACAGGTGGTGACCTTTATCCAGCAGTGGAAAGATCAGTTCCCGGACGATCTTCCCACTTGTTCCGAGGATGGGGGGGAAGGGGCATCTGGGGGCTGGATTCGGGTGTCCCTTCCTACGTACACTCTAAGGGTACGTGCACACTGCGAAATGGCGAAGGATAACCCTTCGTGCATTCCACAGCTGGCACCCACCGGCGGACTGATGCAGGCGCACGTCTCCATCCGTGTCATAGACTCCATTCTATGCACGGGCGGATTCCGCTCTCTGTCCAACGTGTTCATTCTTTGGATGGACGATGGAATCCGCCAATGCATAGATTGGAGTCTATGACACGGGTGGAGACACGCGCCCGCATTAGTCCGCCGGCGGGTGCCAGCTGCGGAATGCACGAAGGGTTATCCTTCGCCATTCCGCAGTGTGCACGTACCCTAAATCTGTAAGTGTACCCTGAGGTACTGTCACAGAGTGTGTAGAATTTCACACCATACCGCCATCTCTTATTGGGACGGTACTGGCGGAAAAGACGTGTCTGGGGGGCAGCGTACGCTACGCTACTCCCAGACACGTCACTGAATGATGAGGATGATGAGGATGAATGGAGGAAAGAAGGATCCCCCCCATTCATCCTCACTGGCTGTTTCGGTGTCGGAGGCAATAATAACGTATCCCTCTGACGCCGAAAACACCCTGGGGGCCATCTTTATACGGGGATTGGTATATGGGGTATGTAGTGGTGTAGTGTCAAACTTTATTCAATGTAGTGTGGTGTAATGTAGTGTTTTTTACGTTTTTTTTTTACAGTAAGTATAAAAAAAAAAACCTACGCCAACAAAGGAGTTGCTGATAAATGCTGCACTTATGTGGGGCACTTATCAGCAGACCGTGGCAGTAGAATATAGAAAAAAAACACCCTACGCCAAAAAGGAGGAGTTGCTGATTAGCAGCGCACTTTCGTGCGATGCTGATCAACACTCAGCGGCGATAGGGTGCGGAAAATAGAAAAAAAACTTTCTACATTCTGAACATCCCTGTAGCTGCTGATAAGTGTATTACACATATCAGCCGCTAGAGGGCAGTAGAGCGCAAAATCCAGAAAAAGACGAGGCTGGAGCCAAAAAAAGCCGCTGGGGACCGCCGGAAATAGCCGAAGACCCGACGGAAAGACGGAGGACGCCGCGAACCCGGAAGACGCCGATCAGGTCCCCGGGACAGGTGAGTAATGTACAAGTACCTGCTCTGGACCCCTCAGCTACCTAGCTGAGGGGTCCAGAGCAGGTATTTACTATTTTTGTGGACTCTGATCGCCGTGCCACCGGCCCGATCGCCGTGAATGGCCGGCCAGTACCGATCTAAGTTTACATCACACACTGATTAAAAGAAAAAAGTACTCTGATTCATCTAAAACCTCAGCAAATGAATCCTGGGAGGTTCCCTTGTCACTAATAGAGAGGTAGAAGAAAATATGGGCCATGTCTTGTACCTTCTGCACATGGTCATACGACAGCTCCATGTAAGAACCTTGAATGGACGGAAGTTCTTCTCTTGACCATTATGGTGTTACTGGATCACGTTCCTAAGCTCGGGGACATGTGCAGATTTCCCGATGACTCGAATGGCTACTTTCTGCCTCTCCCACCGCTCTGCTATGTGTGATGTTCCTGTCCGAGCCTGTGTATTTAGCTGCCTCCTTGTATCTGCTGCCTGCTATTGTCTCTGTCTATCATTGATGACTTAGGGTCGTATTACACGAGGCAATCATCTTGCAAATTATCTTTATATCATTTGAATTTAAACAATAATCGTTTCATGTAAATGCAGCAACGATCACACGACCAACGAGAAATCATTCATCAGTCATTCGGTGCGGACACCAAAATCATTGTTATTCGTTTGCTAATCGTTCAGTGTGATTCCACATCGCTCCTTCGTTTTCTGGGATCAGATGGAATAAACAATCATAGTAATTACTATCGTTCCATATAATATGGTGGATGATTTCAGGGCAACAATAAACTATCTTGTTTGTAATTATTGTTAAAAATTTCCCGTCATGACCCTGGCTCCACCAGACTGAGAGTTTTACCGGTCAGGACTTGGTACCACAAGTTGGAGCCATGAGTTCAGCTACACATCAGCTGCTGGTAAAGGATATGGCTCCAGACTCAGTAGATGAGTCCATTTGTTCTGTTGGGAATCTTGATGATGAGTTTTCTTATGGCGGCCTTCATCTCCTTGTTCCTCAGACTATAGATAAGGGGATTGATGGCTGGTGTGACAATACAATAGAACAGAGATATCATCCTGTCATTGTTATCAGATCCATAGGGGCCCAGGTGGAGATAGGTAAACATGGCGGTGCCATAGAAAAGGAAGACAGACATCAAGTGTGAGCTGCATGTGGACAGAGCTTTGAGTCGTCCTTCTGAGGAGTGAATGAGAAGGATGGAGCTCAGGATTTTGACGTATGAGCAGAGGATGAGTAGGAATGGGAGCACAGCGGCACACATGCAGGAAATGAAGACTACAAGCTCATTGATGAACGTGTTGGTACAAGCCAATCTGAGGACAGGAGCAACATCACAGAAGAAGTGGGGGATAAGATTGGACCCACAATATGGCAAGCTAAAGATATAATTTACTTGTACTGCAGACTCAAAAGATCCCAAAACCCAAGATCCTACGGTCAACTGGTAACACAATTTAGTGCTCATCACTGAGGTGTAACGTAACGGGTGGCAGATGGCCATGTACCGGTCAAAGGCCATAACCCCCAGAAAAATACATTCTGATACTCCAATGCAGAAAAAGGAAAGCATCTGAAAGGCACAGGCCAAAAATGAGATGGTCCGATCCTTCGACAGGAAGTTCTCCAAGACTTTGGGAACGGTAACTGTAGTTAAACAAAATTCATGGAAGGATAAATTCCTCAGGAAGAAATACATTGGGGTTTGGAGAACCGAATTAATGGACGCAGTCAGTATGATGAGGCCATTACCAATTATTGTAACAATGTAGGAGAAGATGAAGAAAAAGAATATCATGGCCTGTAATGGAGAAGAAAAGTCAGAAAACCCAAGGAGGATGAACTCAGTGATGTTTGTCCGCATGTCTCCTCTTATAACCAGAAGATTATGATTCTCCTGCCACTCTGTAAACATGAAGAAGTGTGGATCATAAATGTGAATTATTACTCATAAGTAGAGATGAGCGAACCGGGTTTGGGTTTGAGTCGATCCGAACCCGAACATTCGGTATTTGATTAGCTGGGGCTGCTGAACTTGGATAAAGCTCTAAGGTTGTCTGGAAAACATGGATACAGCCAATGACTATATCCATGATTTCCACATAGCCTTAGGGCTTTATCCAACTTCAGCAGCCACCGCTAATCAAATACCGAACGTTCGGGTTCGGATCGACTCAAACCCGAACCCGGTTCGCTCCGGTTGGAGTGTATTCTATGTATACACTCCGGACGGGATTCCCCCTAACTTCTATGACAATCTATATTTTGTATTAATCATGGCCGCTGTTGCAATTTGTCTAATGTTGGAGAGATCGGAGAGTGCCAGGTCCAGTAGTACAGGCCCCTGGGTTAAAAAGACTAGGCAGAGCTGTCTTCTCGACTTATGCCCTAAAGGAACCAAGCAACGGACAGCGGGCACACTGGCTAGTGGCAACTTCTCCAACCACTGTATAGAGAGCAGCTCTGCAGGACATGACACCATTGAGAGACTTGAACCAGAAAATTTCCAACAGTGTGAGCAGATGTTCCCCTCGCCTCCGGTAGCTCACCCCTTCTTTAGTTTAGCCGGTCATAGTCTGGCTGGCAGCAACTTGGAAGAAGAAAATCATGATACACTCGGTAATTGCCCTGGACGAGGACTACAGCTAGACTAGTAAGCAATACTGTGGAGGCACCATCACTAGAGATGAGCGAATACGATTCGATCGAGATGGTATTCAATCAAATATTGCTGTATTCAAAAGATTCTAATTCAATCGAGTAGTGTGACGAATACGCGGGAAACATTGGAAATCCCTCCCATCGCAGGTGGCGCTTTTTTTAATCCAATCACCATGCAGGGAGGCCGTGAGGGACCCTGGGAGTACGCACGCAGCGCGAAAACAGCGTCTCCCCTCATTGGATGGCTGAACCACATGACCTCGATTATTTAATACTTGACTTCCACCTCTCGACCGCAGATGCGCATTCAGCCTAGTCAGGGAGATCTTGGAGCAGGGAGAGATCGGTGTTAGTAGGTTCGGTCAGGCAGGATTACTACACAACCCAAATGTCCTTCAGGGCGAAGATCCAGCGAAAAAGTCATCTCTGCATCCAAAGCTTCTCAGTGCTAAGAAATAGATGATATAACAGCAGCAGCAGGTATATTCATCCCAAGACCCTGTGTGTATAGTGACTTATAGTGTCCCTGGTGTAGCCCACTAAGGGCACGTTATACATACTGTTCCAGTAGCCCACTAAGGGCATGCTATACATACTGTTCCAATAGCCACTAAGGGCACCTGATATATACTGTTCCAGTAGCCCACTAAGGGCACGTTATACATACTGTTCCAGTAGCCACTAAGGGCACGTTATACATACTGTTCCAGTAGCCCACTAAGGGCACGTTATACATACTGTTCCAGTAGCCCACTAAGGGCACGTTATACATACTGTTCCAGTAGCCACTAAGGGCACGTTATACATACTGTTCCAGTAGCCACTAAGGGCACGTTATACATACTGTTCCAGTAGCCCACTAAGGGCACGTTATACATACTGTTCCAGTAGCCCAGTAAAAGGCATGTGATATATATTGTTCCAGTAGCCCAGTAAAAGGCACGTGATATATATTGTTCCAGTAGCCCAGTAAAAGGCACGTGATATACTGTTCCAGTAACGTTCGTACAACATTACACGTGATACGTGCGAATAACAAGACACTTTACGGACGCACATTGGAATCATGTATGTAACGCTGCGCAAGAAATACAAAGAAAATGTGTGAACATTGCCGTAAAGCGTTCGCAAATATTTTTCCTTCACAACTGCGGAGAGTGGCATTATACTGCGATTTTGGGGTGTTGGGTGCACCCAGACATGCTCCCCCTAATGTCCCAGTGTCATTCCGGAGGTGTTGGCATCGTTTAGGGAGGTTTCATGGGGGACTTGGTGACCTCCAAGTGGTCGAATTTGGATTTCCAAGTGCCGGGATTTTTTTTCCCATAGACTATAATGGGATCGAATATTCGTTCGAATAGTCGAATATCGGTGCCTATTCAATTTGAATTCTCGAAAATTGAATATTTCACTACTCTCTCATCTCTAATCATCACGTGTTTCTCAACATCAGTGAGCTAGCCGAACCGTCTACCGGGAAGGAACAATCAGGCCAAGGGAGGTCTCCAGTCAAGGAAACCACCTCCCAACAAGAAACCATCAAGAATGAGATGGGAAATAGGAAATACAAAAAAGGACTAGAACTGTCCCTGCTCACCAGTCTTATAATTAGAGGGGTCGGCCACTTTGTAGTAAAATAGGTCAGTACAAAGTATTAGTAAGTGTACTCACTGTATATACTGACAGCAGCTCCCTGTGTACTCACTGTATATACTGACAGCAGCTCTGCTGTCAGTATATACAGTGAGTACACAGGGAGCTGCAGTCAGTATATACAGTGAGTACACAGGGAGCGGCTGTCAGTATATACAGTGAGCACACAGGGAGCTGCTGTCAGTATATACAGTGAGTACACAGGGAGCTGCTGTCAGTATATACAGTGAGTACACAGGGAGCTGCTGTCAGTATATACAGTGAGTACACAGGGAGCTGCTGTCAGTATATACAGTGAGTACACAGGGAGCTGCTGTCAGTATATACAGTGAGTACAGGGAGCTGCTGTCAGTATATACAGTGAGTACACAGGGAACTGCTGTCAGTATATACAGTGAGTACACAGTGAGTACACAGGGAGCTGCTGTCAGTATATACAGTGAGTACACAGGGAGCTGCTGTCAGTATATACAGTGAGTACACAGGGAGCTGCTGTCAGTATATACAGTGAGTACAGGGAGCCGCTGTCAGTATATACAGTGAGTACACAGGGAGCTGCTGTCAGTATATACAGTGAGTACACAGGGAGCTGCTGTCAGTATATACAGTGAGTACACAGGGAGCTGCTGTCAGTATATACAGTGAGTACACAGGGAGCTGCTGTCAGTATATACAGTGAGTACACAGGGAGCTGCTGTCAGTATATACAGTGAGTACACAGGGAGCTGCTGTCAGTATATACAGTGAGTACACAGGGAGCCGCTGTCAGTATATACAGTGAGTACAGGGAGCCGCTGTCAGTATATACAGTGAGCACACAGGGAGCTGCTGTCAGTATATACAGTGAGCACACAAGGAGCTGCTGTCAGTATATACAGTGAGCACACAGGGAGCTGCTGTCAGTATATACAGTGAGTACAGGGAGCTGCTGTCAGTATATACAGTGAGTACACAGGGAGCTGCTGTCAGTATATACAGTGAGTACACAGGGAGCCGCTGTCAGTATATACAGTGAGTACACAGGGAGCTGCTGTCAGTATATACAGTGAGTACGCAGGGAGCTGCTGTCAGTATATACAGTGAGTACACAGGGAGCTGCTGTCAGTATATACAGTGAGTACACAGGGAGCTGCTGTCAGTATATACAGTGAGTACACAGGAAGCTGCTGTCAGTATATACAGTGAGTACAGGGAGCTGCTGTCAGTATATACAGTGAGCACACAAGGAGCTGCTGTCAGTATATACAGTGAGTACACAGGGAGCTGCTGTCAGTATATACAGTGAGTACACAGGGAGCCGCTGTCAGTATATACAGTGAGTACAGGGAGCCGCTGTCAGTATATACAGTGAGTACACAGGGAGCTGCTGTCAGTATATACAGTGAGCACACAGGGAGCTGCTGTCAGTATATACAGTGAGCACACAAGGAGCTGCTGTCAGTATATACAGTGAGCACACAGGGAGCTGCTGTCAGTATATACAGTGAGTACACAGGGAGCTGCTGTCAGTATGTACAGTGAGTACGCAGGGAGCTGCTGTCAGTATATACAGTGAGTACACAGGGAGCTGCTGTCAGTATATACAGTGAGTACACAGGGAGCTGCTGTCAGTATATACAGTGAGTACAGGGAGCTGCTGTCAGTATATACAGTGAGTACACAGGGAGCTGCTGTCAGTATATACAGTGAGCACACAGGGAGCGGCTGTCAGTATATACAGTGAGCACACAGGGAGCGGCTGTCAGTATATACAGTGAGTACACAGGGAGCGGCTGTCAGTATATACAGTAAATACAGGGAGCTGCTGTCAGTATATACAGTGAGTACAGGGAGCTGCTGTCAGTATATACAGTAAATACAGGGAGCTGCTGTCAGTATATACAGTGAGTACAGGGAGCTGCTGTCAGTATATACAGTGAGTACACAGGGAGCTGCTGTCAGTATATACAGTGAGTACAGGGAGCTGCTGTCAGTATATACAGTGAGTACAGGGAGCTGCTGTCAGTATATACAGTGAGTACACAGGGAGCTGCTGTCAGTATATACAGTGAGTACACAGGGAGCTGCTGTCAGTATATACAGTGAGTACACAGGGAGCTGCTGTCAGTATATACAGTGAGTACACAGGGAGCGGCTGTCAGTATATACAGTGAGCACACAGGGAGCGGCTGTCAGTATATACAGTGAGTACACAGGGAGCGGCTGTCAGTATATACAGTAAATACAGGGAGCTGCTGTCAGTATATACAGTGAGTACAGGGAGCTGCTGTCAGTATATACAGTGAGTACAGGGAGCTGCTGTCAGTATATACAGTGAGTACAGGGAGCTGCTGTCAGTATATACAGTAAATACAGGGAGCTGCTGTCAGTATATACAGTGAGTACAGGGAGCTGCTGTCAGTATATACAGTGAGTACACAGGGAGCTGCTGTCAGTATATACAGTGAGTACAGGGAGCTGCTGTCAGTATATACAGTGAGTACACAGGGAGCTGCTGTCAGTATATACAGTGAGTACACAGGGAGCTGCTGTCAGTATATACAGTGAGTACAGGGAGCTGCTGTCAGTATATACAGTGAGTACACAGGGAGCTGCTGTCAGTATATACAGTGAGTACACAGGGAGCTGCTGTCAGTATATACAGTGAGTACACAGGGAGCTGCTGTCAGTATATACAGTGAGTACACAGGGAGCTGCTGTCAGTATATACAGTGAGTACAGGGAGCCGCTGTCAGTATATACAGTGAGCACACAGGGAGCTGCTGTCAGTATATACAGTGAGCACACAAGGAGCTGCTGTCAGTATATACAGTGAGCACACAGGGAGCTGCTGTCAGTTTATACAGTGAGTACAGGGAGCCGCTGTCAGTATATACAGTGAGTACACAGGGAGCCGCTGTCAGTATATACAGTGAGTACACAGGGAGCCGCTGTCAGTATATACAGTGAGTACACAGGGAGCTGCTGTCAGTATATACAGTGAGTACGCAGGGAGCTGCTGTCAGTATATACAGTGAGTACACAGGGAGCTGCTGTCAGTATATACAGTGAGTACACAGGGAGCGGCTGTCAGTATATACAGTGAGCACACAGGGAGCTGCTGTCAGTATATACAGTGAGTACACAGGGAGCTGCTGTCAGTATATACAGTGAGTACACAGGAAGCTGCTGTCAGTATATACAGTGAGTACAGGGAGCTGCTGTCAGTATATACAGTGAGCACACAAGGAGCTGCTGTCAGTATATACAGTGAGTACACAGGGAGCTGCTGTCAGTATATACAGTGAGTATACAGGGAGCTGCTGTCAGTATATACAGTGAGTACACAGGGAGCTGCTGTCAGTATATACAGTGAGTACACAGGGAGCTGCTGTCAGTATATACAGTGAGTACACAGGTAGCTGCTGTCAGTATATACAGTGAGTACACAGGGAGCTGCTGTCAGTATGTACAGTGAGCACACAAGGAGCTGCTGTCAGTATATACAGTGAGTACACAGGGAGCTGCTGTCAGTATATACAGTGAGTACACAGGGAGCTGCTGTCAGTATATACAGTGAGTACACAGGGAGCTGCTGTCAGTATATACAGTGAGTACACAGGGAGCTGCTGTCAGTATATACAGTGAGTACGCAGGGAGCTGCTGTCAGTATATACAGTGAGTACACAGGGAGCTGCTGTCAGTATATACAGTGAGTACAGGGAGCTGCTGTCAGTATATACAGTGAGTACACAGGGAGCTGCTGTCAGTATATACAGTGAGTACAGGGAGCTGCTGTCAGTATATACAGTGAGTACAGGGAGCCGCTGTCAGTATATACAGTGAGTACACAGGGAGCTGCTGTCAGTATATACAGCGAGTACACAGGGAGTTGCTGTCAGTATATACAGTGAGTACAGGGAGCTGCTGTCAGTATATACAGTGAGTACAGGGAGCTGCTGTCAGTATATACAGTAAATACAGGGAGCTGCTGTCAGTATATACAGTGAGTACAGGGAGCTGCTGTCAGTATATACAGTGAGTACACAGGGAGCTGCTGTCAGTATATACAGTGAGTACAGGGAGCTGCTGTCAGTATATACAGTGAGTACACAGGGAGCTGCTGTCAGTATATACAGTGAGTACAGGGAGCTGCTGTCAGTATATACAGTGAGTACAGGGAGCTGCTGTCAGTATATACAGTGAGTACACAGGGAGCTGCTGTCAGTATATACAGTGAGTACACAGGGAGCTGCTGTCAGTATATACAGTGAGTACAGGGAGCTGCTGTCAGTATATACAGTGAGTACAGAGAGCTGCTGTCAGTATATACAGTGAGTACAGGGAGCTGCTGTCAGTATATACAGTGAGTACAGAGAGCTGCTGTCAGTATATACAGTGAGTACACAGGGAGCTGCTGTCAGTATATACAGTGAGTACAGGGAGCCGCTGTCAGTATATACAGTGAGTACACAGGGAGCTGCTGTCAGTATATACAGTGAGTACAGGGAGCTGCTGTCAGTATATACAGTGAGTACAGGGAGCTGCTGTCAGTATATACAGTGAGTACAGTTACTAGTACTGTGCACTGACCTATTTTACTATAAAGTGGCCGACCCCTCTAAGGGAGGTAAGTAGCTTCCTCTGGGTGGATCTGGCTGTGTGGTAACTTCACACATGATGGTCAGAACTGGAGGGAAAGCAGTGTGTGCTGAGGCCTCCTGTATGTGTAATGAGGGGGGGGGGGGGGTAATATGGGGTGTATGGGTGTAATGAGGGGTGTATGGGTGTAATGAGGGGTGTATGGGTGTAATGAGGGGTGTATGGGGTTCCCTCAGGTGTATGTGTAATGAGGGGTGTATGTGTAATGAGGGGTGTATGCAGGGCCGGCTCCAGGTTTTTGCGGGCCCTTGAGTGACAGAGCCAAAACGGGCCCCTCATCCTTCCACTATGCACAATTATTTGAGACACCACTAACATACACAAACACACATTATACACACACACTTACTGACACTAGACATGACTGACTGACACATATTACTGACTGACACACACTACTAATTGACACACCTGACTGACATACATTACTGACTGACACACACACACAGGTCCTGCTCTTTTCTCCTATGTCTTCTAATGTTCAGGGCTGCACTACAGTGAGGGGGCTAAACATTAGAGCCTTGGGCCCCTAGAGGCACTGTGGGCCCCGGCACTTGCCCAGGTAGGCCCTGTGCTGCCGCCAGCCCTGGGTGTATGTGTAATGAGGGGTGTATGGGTGTAATGAGGGGTGTATGGGTGTAATGAGGGGTGTATGTGTAATGAGGGGTGTATGTGTAATGAGGGGTGTATGGGTGTAATGAGGGGTGTATGGGGTGTAATGAGGGGTGTATGGGTGTAAAGAGGGGTGTATGGGTGTAATGAGGGGTGTATGGGTGTAATAAGGGGTGTATGGGTGTAAAGAGGGGTGTATGGGGTGTATGGGTGTAATGAGGGGTGTATGGGTGTAATGAGGGGTGTATGGGTGTAATAAGGGGTGTATGGGTGTAATGAGGGGTGTATGGGGTGTATGGGTGTAATGAGGGGTGTATGGGTGTAATGAGGGGTGTATGTGTAATGAGGGGTGTATGGGGTGTATGGGTGTAATGAGGGGTGTATGTGTAATGAGGGGTGTATGGGGTGTATGGGTGTAATGAGGGGTGTATGTGTAATGAGGGGTGTATGGGGTGTATGGGTGTAATGAGGGGTGTATGGTTGTAATATGGGGTGTAATGAGGGGTGTATGGGTGTAATGAGGGGTGTATGGAGTGTATGGGTGTAATGAGGGGTGTATGGGTGTAATGAGGGGTGTATGGGTGTAATGAGGGGTGTATGGGTGTAATGAGGGGTGTATGGGGTGTATGGGTGTAATGAGGGGTGTATGGGTGTAATGAGGGGTGTTTGAGGTGTATGGGTGTAATGAGGGGTGTATGGGGTGTATGGGTGTAATGAGGGGTGTATGGGTGTAATGAGGGTGTATGGGTGTAATGAGGGTGTATGGGTGTAATGAGGGTGTATGGGTGTAATGAGGGTGTATGGGTGTAATGAGGGTGTATGGGTGTAATGAGGGGTGTATGGGGTGTATGGGTGTAATGAGGGGTGTATGGGGTGTAATGAGGGGTGTATGGGTGTAATGAGGGGTGTATGGGGTGTATGGGTGTAATGAGGGTTGTATGGGGTGTAATGAGGGGTGTATGGGTGTAATGAGGGTGTATGGGTGTAATGAGGGGTGTATGGGGTGTATGGGTGTAATGAGGGGTGTATGGGGTGTAATGAGGGGTGTATGGGTGTAATGAGGGGGTGTATGGGGTGTATGGGTGTAATGAGGGGTGTATGGGGTGTAATGAGGGGTGTATGGGTGTAATGAGGGGTGTATGGGTGTAATGAGGGGTGTATGGGGTGTAATGAGGGGTGTATGGGTGTAATGAGGGGTGTATAAGGTGTATGGGTGTAATGAGGGGTGTATGGGTGTAATGAGGGGTGTATGGGTGTAATGAGGGGTGTATGGGTGTAATGAGGGGTGTATGGGGTGTATGGGTGTAATGAGGGGTGTATGGGGTGTATGGGTGTAATGAGGGGTGTATGGGTGTAATGAGGGGTGTATGGGTGTAATGAGGGGTGTATGGGGTGTATGGGTGTAATGAGGGGTGTATGGGTGTAATGAGGGTGTATGGGTGTAATGAGGGGTGTATGGGTGTAATGAGGGGTGTATGGGTGTATGGGTGTAATGAGGGGTGTATGGGTGTAATGAGGGGTGTATGGGTGTAATGAGGGGTGTATGTGTAATGAGGGGTGTATGGGTGTAATGAGGGGTGTATGGGTGTAATGAGGGGTGTATGGGTGTAATGAGGGGTGTATGTGTAATGAGGGGTGTATGGGTGTAATGAGGGGTGTATGTGTAATGAGGGGTGTATGGGGTGTATGGGTTTAATGAGGGGTGTATGGGTGTAATGAGGGGTGTATGGGGTGTATGGGTGTAATGAGGGGTGTATGGGGTGTAATGAGGGGTGTATGGGTGTAATGAGGGCGTATGGGTGTAATGAGGGTGTATGGGTGTAATGAGGGGTGTATGGGGTGTATGGGTGTAATGAGGGGTGTATGGGGTGTAATGAGGGATGTATGGGTGTAATGAGGGTGTATGGGGTGTATGGGTGTAATGAGGGGTGTATGGGTGTAATGAGGGGTGTATGGGTGTAATGAGGGTGTATGGGTGTAATGAGGGTGTATGGGTGTAATGAGGGTGTATGGGTGTAATGAGGGTGTATGGGTGTAATGAGGGTGTATGGGTGTAATGAGGGGTGTATGGGGTGTATGGGTGTAATGAGGGGTGTATGGGGTGTAATGAGGGGTGTATGGGTGTAATGAGGGGTGTATGGGGTGTATGGGTGTAATGAGGGGTGTATGGGGTGTAATGAGGGGTGTATGGGTGTAATGAGGGTGTATGGGTGTAATGAGGGGTGTATGGGGTGTATGGGTGTAATGAGGGGTGTATGGGGTGTAATGAGGGGTGTATGGGTGTAATGAGGGGTGTATGGGGTGTATGGGTGTAATGAGGGGTGTATGGGGTGTAATGAGGGGTGTATGGGTGTAATGAGGGGTGTATGGGTGTAATGAGGGGTGTATGGGGTGTAATGAGGGGTGTATGGGTGTAATGAGGGGTGTATAAGGTGTATGGGTGTAATGAGGGTGTATGGTTGTAATGAGGGGTGTATGGGTGTAATGAGGGGTGTATGGGTGTAATGAGGGGTGTATGGGGTGTATGGGTGTAATGAGGGGTGTATGGGGTGTATGGGTGTAATGAGGGGTGTATGGGTGTAATGAGGGGTGTATGGGTGTAATGAGGGGTGTATGGGTTGTATGGGTGTAATGAGGGGTGTATGGGTGTAATGAGGGGTGTATGGGTGTAATGAGGGGTGTATGGGTGTAATGAGGGGTGTATGGGTGTAATGAGGGGTGTATGTGTAATGAGGGGTGTATGTGTAATGAGGGGTGTATGTGTAATGAGGGGTGTATGGGTGTAATGAGTGGTGTATGGGTGTAATGAGGGGTGTATGGGTGTAATGAGGGGTGTATGGGTGTAATGAGGGGTGTATGTGTAATGAGGGGTGTATGGGTGTAATGAGGGGTGTTATGGGTGTAATGAGGGGTGTATGGGTGTAATGAGGGGTGTATGGGTGTAATGAGGGGTGTATGTGTAATGAGGGGTGTATGTGTAATGAGGGGTGTATGGGGTGTATGGGTGTAATGAGGGGTGTATGGGTGTAATGAGGGGTGTATGGGGTGTATGGGTGTAATGAGGGGTGTATGGGGTGTAATGAGGGGTGTATGGGTGTAATGAGGGCGTATGGGTGTAATGAGGGGTGTATGGGGTGTATGGGTGTAATGAGGGGTGTATGGGGTGTAATGAGGGATGTATGGGTGTAATGAGGGGTGTATGGGGTGTATGGGTGTAATGAGGGGTGTATGGGGTGTAATGAGGGGTGTATGGGTGTAATGAGGGGTGTATGGGGTGTATGGGTGTAATGAGGGGTGTATGGGGTGTAATGAGGGGTGTATGGGTGTAATGAGGGGTGTATGGGGTGTATGGGTGTAATGAGGGGTGTATGGGTGTAATGAGGGGTGTATGGGTGTAATGAGGGGTGTATGGGGTGTATGGGTGTAATGAGGGGTGTATGGGGTGTATGGGTGTAATGAGGGGTGTATGGGTGTAATGAGGGGTGTATGGGTGTAATGAGGGGTGTATGGGGTGTATGGGTGTAATGAGGGGTGTATGGGTGTAATGAGGGGTGTATGGGTGTAATGAGGGGTGTATGGGGTGTATGGGTGTAATGAGGGGTGTATGGGTGTAATGAGGGGTGTATGGGTGTAATGAGGGGTGTATGGGGTGTATGGGTGTAATGAGGGGTGTATGGGTGTAATGAGGGGTGTATGGGTGTAATGAGGGGTGTATGGGTGTAATGAGGGGTGTATGGGGTGTATGGGTGTAATGAGGGGTGTATGGGTGTAATGAGGGGTGTATGGGTGTAATGAGGGGTGTATGGGTGTAATGAGGGGTGTATGGGTGTAATGAGGGGTGTATGGGGTGTATGGGTGTAATGAGGGGTGTATGGGTGTAATGAGGGGTGTATGGGTGTAATGAGGGGTGTATGGGTGTAATGAGGGGTGTATGTGTAATGAGGGGTGTATGGGTGTAATGAGGGGTGTATGGGTGTAATGAGGGGTGTATGGGTGTAATGAGGGGTGTATGGGTGTAATGAGGGGTGTATGGGTGTAATGAGGGGTGTATGGGTGTAATGAGGGGTGTATGTGTAATGAGGGGTGTATGGGGTGTATGGGTGTAATGAGGGGTGTATGTGTAATGAGGGGTGTATGGGGTGTATGGGTGTAATGAGGGGTGAATGGGTGCAATATGGGGTGTATTGGTGTAATGAGGGGTGTATGGGTGTAATGAGGGGTGTATTGGTGTAATGAGGGGTGTATGGGGTGTAATGAGGGGTGTATGGGTGTAATGAGGGGTGTATGGGTGTAATGAGGGGTGTATGGGGTGTATGGGTGTAATGAGGGGTGTATGGGTGTAATGAGGGGTGTATGGGTGTAATGAGGGGTGTATGGGTGTAATGAGGGGTGTAATGAGGGGTGTATGGGTGTAATGAGGGGTGTATGGGTGTAATGAGGGGTGTATGGGTGTAATGAGGGGTGTATGGGTGTAATGAGGGGTGTATGGGGTGTATGGGTGTAATGAGGGTTGTATGGGTGTAATATGGGGTGTAATGAGGGGTGTATGGGTGTAATGAGGGGTGTATGGGTGTAATGAGGGGTGTACTGTATGTGGTTCCCTGTAGATATCTGGCAGTCCTTGCCCTTGGTACATCGGATTGCTGGTATATGACTCCGTCCTTCAGGATGTTACCAGGCGGCTCTGTCCATCACACACAGTGGCAGCTCCCGGTGGGTGTAGTCAGTTCCCCCTGGTCTATGGTTGTCAGAGATGACGGGATCTGAGGTCAGGGATTGGACGGCATTATGGGGAGTAGGAGGAGTTTGTTTTCCTTTCCATTCCCGGGGGGGGGGGGGGTGCAGTATTATCAGTCTGTAATAGTGGTGTAATATGGGGGCTGGGAGTCTGTAATACACCCCCCCCCCCCCTGCTGTCACAGTCATATTTCCCTGGAGCTTCCATCACTTTCTGAGGGTTTCAGGTGACCAGACCCCCTGTCATGTAATACATCCAATCACACAGCAGCGCTCTTACCGCAGAGAATACCAGCAGCTTCAAGGTATAAAGGGCAAAATCTCTCCAATGTAGCCACCTAGAAGCTGAATGGGGAACACCCATCACTCATTACCTGGACAGCTGTGTACTCATACTCATCACACAGCAGATATCACACATCATATTACACGGCACATCACACAGCAGATAACACACATATTACACAGCACACAGCAGATATCACACATCATATTACACAGCAGATATCACACATTATATTACACAGCACATCATACAGCACATCACAGTACACAACACACATTACACAACATATCACACAGCAGATATCACACAGCACGGCATGCAGCACATCACATATCACACAGCGCATTACCCATAGTAGCACATCATATATACACTACATATCACACACTACATCACACAGCACAGCATGCAGCACATCACATATTACACAGCACATTACCCATAATAGCACATCTTACTGTATATACACTATATATAACACACTACATCACACAGCACAGCATGCAGCACATCATACAGTACGCAACAAACATTACACATCACAGCACATATCACACAGCATATATCACACAGAACAGCACACAGCTCATCACATATCACACAGCACATCACATAGCACATCATGTTTCACATACCACATTACAACACATCACATATCACACAGCACATATCACACAGCACATCACATATCACAATGCACATATCGCACAGCCCACAGCACATCACCCAGCACAGCACATATCACACAGCACATCATCCAGGACAGCACATATGACAGCACATTACCCAGCACAGCACATATCGCACAGCACAGCACATCAAAGATCACATATCACAACACATATCACATCACACAGCACATCACACAGCACATATCACATCACACAGCACATATCACATCACACAGCACATATCACAGCACATATCACATCACACAGCACATATCACATCACACAGCACATATCACAGCACATATCACATCACACAGCACATATCACAGCACACAGCACATATCACATCAGCACATATCACACAGCTATCACACATCACAGCACATCAAAGATCACATATCACAGCACATATCACCTCACACTGCACAGCACATATCACCCAGCACAGCACATATCACCCAGCACAGCACATATCACACAGAACACAACACATCACCCAGCACAGCACATATCACCCAGCACAGCACATATCACACAGCACATATTGCACAGCACAGATCACACAGCACATATCACACGGCACATATCACACAGCACATATCACACATCACAGCACATCAAATATCACACATCACAGCACATATCACATCACACAGCACATCACATATCACATTATATATCACACAGCACATATCACAGCACATTAAATATCACACATCACAGCACATATCACACAGCACATCACATATCACACAGCACATCACACAGCACATATAGCACAGCACATATCACAGCACATCAAATATCACACATCACAGCACATATCACATAACAGCACAGCACATATCACATAACACAGCACATATCACACAGCACAGCACATATCACACAGCACAGCACATATCACAGCACTTCAAAAATCACATATCACATCAAATATCACACATCAAATATCACACAGCACATATCACATCACACAGCACATATCACACAGCACATCACCCAGCACAGCACATATCACACAGCACATATCACACAGCACAGCACATGACACAGCACAGCACATATCACACAGCACATATCACATCGCACAGCACATATCACACAGCACATTACCCAGCACAGCACATATCACACAGCACATATCACACAGCACAGCACATATAACACAGCACATCACACAGTACACAGCATATCACAGATCACACAGCTGATGCCATTACTCAGCAGAATATACAGCTTTAGGCTATGTTCACACTATGTACGTCTCCGGACGTAGCGCGTTCTGTGAATAAGCGGCCGGAGACTTACGTAGTTTGCGCACAATGGAAAGTATACGATATACGGCGGCACAGTTCACACTATGTAAGAACTTACGCCAGGATCGTACGCGGCGCCTTAAAAAATGAACCAGACCATTGTTTGAGCACGGAAATGCCGTAACTTACGCCCGTAGCGTAACATGCGGTCCCGTACGTAGTGGTGATTTCTTCATTTTTCTACTTTTTGTGCCGATCCAAAAGGTTCTGTGGGGTGTCCGGGGCTAGGCGAAGATTTCCAAGTAAAAGACCGCTGTCAGATCGCTACGTAGGGCGCTCGGGAAGCGTAAGTAGACTACGGGCGTAAGTTCGCGGTCTGTATGTAGCCGGCCGCAAGTATCGTAAATCCCCGGCCGGAGTTTACCGCGTATACTGTATGTCCGGCCGCGAAAATATGCAGCCGGACATATACGCAGTGTGAACATAGCCTTTAGTGAAGGTGCATCTAACCCCGGATAATTCCTGTAATGTGGATTTACTTACATGGTGTGCAGTCAGTATCTCCCAGCTGGGGGCACAGGACACTCATGGCCGGATGGATGGATGGATGGATGGATGGATGGATGGATGGATGGCCGGATGGATGGATGGATGGATGGCCGGATGGATGGATGGATGGATGGCCGGATGGATGTGTTATGGACAATGAGGAGGGAGGATGACACCAGCGGACAGGCGGCTGCCGTCTGTCTTCTCTTCCTTCCTATAATCTTACAGTAAGTGGAGCAATGGATGAGATTGGGGCCGGGAGCAGCAGGTGACGGTTAGGATTAGTCTTGGATTTCAAAGATATATTTTTCTCTATAGTTAAACTGTAAGGAAACAAAGATGAACGTGCACCCACTGTCCGGAGCTCTCCTCAGGAGCCGAGGACGGGAGAGACGGCCGTCTTATAATATCCTCACCCCCTCTGGGGCCAACTCCCCCCAGACACCACATCACTAGTCTTCTCTTATTTTTCTTTTCTTCTTCTTCTATTTTTATTCTTCCCAAGGGAGATCATAGAGAATATGGAACACATAGTATAGTATAATACAGTAAAGATTAGTAAGTATATTATAGCACCAATAGAAGAGTATATTATGCAGTCATATATATGGGGAAGGGGTCAATAGTCTCAGGACCCCCATTATAGAAGTGAGAGGGAAAATGACATATCTGATACCCCGGCAAGTAATGGGTGGGGGGGGGTCTATCTTCTAGACCAGGGGTCCTCAACTGGCGGACCGCGGTCCGAACCAGCTGTCCGGACCCCTGGTCAGACCTCCTAACCACCCCGGATCCAGTCCGTCCCGGGGCGGTTAGGAGGTCCCGCTCCCCACTGCAATGCCTCCCACCCCATAGGCGTACTGTCCTTAGATTTCAGTACACCTGTGTGGCTGGGGGCAGGGTCGGACCGACAGGAGAAAAGAAGAAGACAGCCGCAGCGGTGAACAAGGTGCTAGGTGAGTTGTTTTTTTGTTTTTTTTTCGTCTGGGGGCCATCTATAAGGGGGGAGCGCACAGGTGGGCTATATACTACAGGGGGGACCTCACAGGGGGGCTATATACTACTGAAGGGGTTATATACTACTGGGGGGAGCGCACAGGGGGCTATATACTACAGGGGGGACCTCACAGGGGGCTATATACTACAGGGGGGACCTCACAGGGGGCTATATACTACAGGGGGAGAGCACAGTGGGGCGATATACTACTGGGGTGACCTCACAGGGGGCTATATACTACAGGGGGAGAGCACAGGGGGGCTATATACTACTGGGGAAGCTCACAGGGGGCTATATACTACTGAGGGACAGCACACAGGGGGCTATATACTACAGGGGGAGAGCGCACAGGGGGGCTATACACTACTGGGGGAGCAACAGGGGGGGCTATATACTACCAGGGCAGTCACCCCCTTTGTACCTAATATAAAAGTGCCGGTGAGAGAGAAAAAATGCCAATTTCCTGCTACTAAGCAGCAATTCTGTATGTAAATAGTTGAACGTTTGTGAAAAGTAACAAAACACGTTTCCTACTGATGTTCAGCTCGGACCTTCACCGGTAAGTGGACCTTCACTAAAAGTTGTTGAGTACCCCTGTCCTAGACTGTATTCAAACCTTGGCCATCATCTTGATAACCACCATATTGGATCAAGAGCAGGTTTTTCCAGTAGCTGTCACTGACAGGCAGAAAGCCGTGACTAGTCACGGAAGGCTCCCCGCCCTAATGAATAGTTGCCGCCTCTCTCCCCGAATAAAACTCCTTCGTCTCCAATGTAAAGCTACTGCTGGTGGCACCCAAATCAGCTCAATGGATTTAATGTAGCATGGCTGGGTGGATGCCCTGGACCCAGAGGACAGATTTCACACCAAGGACAGCATGTCCTCTTCTCTGGGCAGCCTGGCTTCCCCCAAGGACTACACGCAGTAGTGCCAGCACAACTACCACCAAGTTGCCCGCATTCTCAGCAGTGCTGATTACTGTGTATGGTCCATTGGGTTGGAGGTTTCTGTGGAAGGACAAGGCTGAGGCGGAGGAAGTGGAAAACGTAAGGTGGGACAACAACAAAAATTTAGAAGGGAGGGTTAGCCTGGGCACAAAGACCTCATGAGTGCTCCACAACATCCACGTACTGCATATCATAGGGCGGCTTATAAAAACCTAGAAGATTCTGGATGAGTATGTGTACACAGCTGTTCAGGAAATAAGCGATGGGTGTCCCCCCCCTCAGCTTCTAGGTTGCCCTTTATTCCTTGAAGGTGCTGATCTACTGCTGATCCGAAACGAATATCGGTTCAGGAATTTGGGTTTGCTCATCTCTACTAGGTACTGTAGGCATGGTAAGTACTGACCACATGGAGGGGCCGAGATATTTGAGCTGGTCAGCAAGATAATATAGATAAAAATCAGGGGGTGCCATGTCAGCCATATCTTTAGAGCCTCGAAATGTAGCCGATTATAATTTAGATCACAAGACACACCTTATAAAAGATATAATGGCAGAGTCCATCGTATAATAAAAGGTTTAGGTATAGTCACAAAAATATGTTGTAACACATACAGAGATTTGGGGAGAGCCACCATTTTTACTGAAATGATGCGTCCCACTACTGATAAGGGTAAGAAGCCCCACACTCGGAGCTTGTCTCTGAAGTGGCCAGCCAGTGGGTCAACATTGGGAGTGAGTTTGTATTCCTAAATATCTTAATGTGTCCACTACGGACAGACCTTCTACAGACGTGCGCAACAGATGCGATCTAGCAGGACTTGTGTATTGGAGGAAGGACTCTGTTGGGTTGGATGGCTCTAGGGAGAGCTAAATCCATATTGGAGGGAAAGAGCAGGAGGTCATTAGCACATAGACTGACTCTATCTATGAGATTCCTTTATATACAGCATCTGTACGCAATAGAGCGGCCAATGGCTAGAGAGAAGAGGAGGGGAGGGGAAAGAGGGAGACATAAGCACCACACAATGGAATGAAACACCTTGGTGGCATCCAGCGCCGCCAAAGCCCAGTGCTTCTTTTGCTTAATACCCCGTTGCCCAATATGAGCCCGTCATGGGATGTGCTGCGACCTGGGACAAAGCCTGATTGTCATTTATAAGGGAAGGAAGGATTTTATTAAGACGGCTAGAATTTTGGTTCATAGCCTATAATCCAAATTTAGAAGGGATATGGGTCTGTATGAGCTGCAGTCTAGAGGGGGTTCGTTTGTCTTTAAAATTAGAACTATGTTGGCTCTCTAGAAAGATTCTGACAGGAATTTTGTGGAGAAGAATTTGGTCACAGGAGGTCTATATACTTCCAATAGTAGTAGATTGTTCTCAGTCATCTCAACACATAACTGGCCTAGCTTAGTTTTGTAAAGGTCCTGATGATATTCAGAGAAAATCTGTAGGATATCAACAAAATACTCCTCTAAGGCTTGGACAATCCCATTAACAAATTATAAGACCTGAGAACATCTATAACTTAGTAGCTGATTCCATTCATCCTGTTGGGATTCTTAGTGATTAGTTTTCTTATGGCGGCCTTCATCTCCTTGTTCCTCAGACTATAGATTAGGGGATTAATGGCCGGTATGACAATACAGTAGAGCAAAGATATCATCCTGGCATTGTCATCAGATCCATACATGCCTAAGTGTAGGTAAGTAAACATGGCGGTGCCAAAGTAAAGTATAACAGACACCAAGTGGGAGCTGCACGTGGACAGAGCTTTGTGTCGTCCTTCGGAGGAGTGAATGAGAAGGATGGAGCTCAGGATTCTGACGTATGAGCAGAGGATGAGGAGGAATGGGATCCCAGCTGCACACATACAGGTAAAGAAGACTAAGAGCTCATTGATGAACGTGTTTGTACAAGCCAAGCTGAGCACAGGAGCAAGGTCACAGAAGAAGTGGGCAATGAGATTGGACCCACAATATGGCAAGCTAAAGATATAATTTATTTGTACTGAAGACACCAAAAATCCAAAAAGCCAAGATCCTATGGTCAACTGGTAACACAGTTTAGTGCTCATCACCGTGGTGTACCGTAACGGGTGGCAGATGGCCATGTACCGATCAAAGGCCATAACCCCCAGAAAAACACATTCCGATAATCCTATAGAAAAAAATATACACATCTGGAAGGAACAAGCCCAAAATGAGATGGTCCGATCCTTCGACAGGAAGTTCTCCAAGACTTTGGGAATGGTGACTGTAGTGTAACAAAGTTCAATGAAAGATAAGTTCCTAAGGAAGAAATACATTGGGGTTTGGAGAACTCGATCAAAGGACACAGCCAGTATGATGAGGCCATTACCAGCCATGGTGACAATGTAGGCGAAGAGAAGAAAGAGGAAAATTATGACCTGTAACGCTGGAGAAAAGTCAGTGAACCCGAGGAGGATGAACTCTGTTATGTTTGTCTGCATGTCTCCTCTTATTACCAGAAGTTCTGAGTCTCTTGTTTCTCTGTGAACATATAGAAGTGTGGATCATAAATGTCATTTAGAGTAAGCATGCTCTTATGTGAGCATGGTGCATCAGGGGGCTGGACACTTCTAGATGCTTGACTGAGCACTGCGCTTTTCTCAAGATAAAATGCAGCTCTCCTCCCTGCATGTTTGGTGGCTTAATTACTAATAAATCTGCTGCGAAGGGGCGTAGCCATTTTAACTGCTGATATAGCAGTGATTGGCCAGCCGCAACAGGTGACCTGGGTCTATATAGGGTTGGATCTCCTGTTCCTCAGCTAAGAAGCAGCCTGATAGCAAGCAGGGAGTGATGCAGAGAGAGAGTTGCAACGAGATTGTAAAGAGAGTGGCCTCAAAATGTAATCTAGATTTTTTAAAAAAAAGCGTATGTTCACCCGTCCATGCTCTCCTGTTGTCCTCTTATAGGTCTCCAGTGTCTGCAGGCACCTCCGGCCCACTCAGCCAATCACTGACAGAGACGGGGCAGCACCACGGCCAGTAATTGGCTGAGAGGAACTGGCTGCGGGGGAAATCGGAGACCAAGGAAATAACCAGTTTACGTTTAACATGGGCAAGACTATGTGTAAGGGATGAGGATGTGGGCGTAAGGATATTGGGGCGGGCATATGGTTGATATGGTTTGAACAGAATAGAAATAGTCGCCATTCCATAAATTGTTTTTTTTTATCTCTTTCACGTGTTTTCACAGTGTTTCACTGTTTTGTGGATCTATGGAGTAATTTTGGCCCATTGTCATTTGTGACAAAAATAATCTGTGCAAATGCCACACACCAAGTTAATGACTATCGGTAAGTAGAAACCCTAACCCCATCCTACAGACAGCAGGCTTCTCCCTCAAGCAGGCAGAAATATCCATGTATGTTTTTGCTTTTCCAACATTTTCAGGGTCTTTTGAGAAGGTTATGAATTACCGACGACTGACACCTTTCACCACCTACAGCTCCTTTCCCTCAGTCACGTGTTCATTACGGTCTAATTCCTTTTGTCTTGCGTGATTAATATGGAAGTCATAATGGCAGACATTATTAAACCATTAAAGAAAAATAGTAAGAATAATAATAGTTGGGGGAGATGACGCTATCATCAACAAAACCATACCACTGCTGTGTCTACTCACCACTGACCATTAAGGCCGACACTTTGCGCGTGGAAGAAGAGATGGAGGAAGACAGTACACTGGTTGAAGCCAGACCACCCTTATTTCCATTTCTCAGCGCATATTGGATGAGGAGGAGGAAGAGGAACAGAAGAGTATTGCGTACACTGCAGAGGGTAGAACCCTTGGTAGTTGTTTCCACGCTGGTGTGATTGGCCTGAAGAGGAGGAGGAGGAGATGGAGGTCAGCGAAGTCTTGCCTGTTCGGAGTCTGGTGCACATGGCAGACTTCATGTTAGGCCGCCTTTCCCATGACTCTTGCACTACATGCATTCTGGTGAACACTGATTGCTGGCTGCTCACCCTTCTCGACCCCCGGTATAAGGGGGTACTTTTCTTCTCTCATTCCTAAGGTGGAAAGGAGTGCTCAAGTGACACAATGCCACAAGGTACAAGCAGGCTTGAGTACAGCGTTCAGTCAAAAACAACGTTTAGACTTTTCTTGCAGAGACCCCAACTTTGTGCACAACGCGTTTCAGCTGTGTTACACAGCTTTAATCACAGCGTATTTCTTGTTGGCGGCATGCCGTTCATGTGTGCACAAAAGGGGGGGTCTGCAATAAAAGTCAGAACATTGTTTTTGACTGAACGCTGCACTCCAGCCTGTTTGTAGAGTTGATTACCTGCACCTGCTGGAGTGTGAGCCCGTGCAGTGACGTCTCAAGGAAGGCGGTAAGCTGGCTTCGTTCCTTATGCTGTTATATACAATGCCACAAGGCCCTGGTAAAAAAAAAAAAATAGCTATAAAACTTTCTATCTGAGAACACTATCGGCAGAGGAGTTAGATGTGTGTCCCAACGAGGAGGGGAGATTAGAAGAAGAGGTAGCATGTCCACCACAGGCATGGGGGCACTCTCCAAGGTCTGGAATATGTTCATGGCCCTCCGACAGGATAAATCCAGCAATGTGCAACATTCTGGAAGATGGTGAAGGAATATGTAGCTGACAGTACTAGCGTCCTACCTGATCCCTCTGTGTCCTACACCCGTTGGGTGTCCAAGCTGGAGACTTGGCGTGAACTGGCGATGCACACCATGGAAGTGTTGTCCTGCGTTGCTACAGTTTTGTCACACAAGGTATTTAGTGCTGATGGATAAAGGTAGTCGCCTGACAACTACGTATCCTATCTTGCAGTGCAGGTAACCGGGAAGGTTTAGAAGCTTAGCTAGACCCAGATAACCATGCCTTGGGCTTGTATTTCCCTTTTAGAATGGGTCACTCGACACTGTAGGGCACAAGGTGGTCAGACATAGTCTATGCATGGGTGCAAGTACAGTATTAGCTCTAAAGTATATTCTCAAAAGTTCCAGCAGAGTACATTGCTACACTGGGTCAGGGCTCCTTTGACCAACTCTTTTCCTCTACTTTAACCTACTCAACTCTCCAAGCACCGCTACAACTACCTCTCTTCTGCTTACTTCTCTAAACACCTCCTAAAGCACATCGAGTTCAAGCACTGTTCTGTTTTTATATAACTGTGACTCAGCCATACTTTATCTGGACCAGCACCTATACACACTGGGCCTCTCTCCTCCAGTATAAGGAGGGTCACCACCAGGCTCTCCCCCAGTATAAGGAGGGTCACCACCAGGCTCTCCCCCAGTATAAGGAGGGTCACCACCAGGCTCTCCCCCAGTATAAGGAGGGTCACCACCAGGCTCTCTCCCCCACTATAAGGAGGGTCACCACCAGGCTCTCTCTCCCACTATAAGGAGGGTCACCACCAGGCTCTCTCTCCCAGTATAAGGAGGGTCAACACCAGGCTCTCCCCCAGTATGAGGAGGTTCACCACCAGGCTCTCCCCCAGTATATAAGGAGGGTCACCATCAGGCTCTCTCCCAGTATAAGGAGGGTCACCACCAGGCTCTCCCCCAGTATAAGGAGGGTCACCACCAGGCTCTCTCCCCCAGTATAAGGAGGGTCACCACCAGGCTCTCCCACAATATGAGGAGGGTCACCACCAGGCTCTCCTCCAGTATAAGGAGGGTCACCACCAGGCTCTCTCCCCCAGTATAAGGAGGGTCACCACCAGGCTCTCTCCCCCAGTATAAGGAGGGTCACCACCAGGCTCTCTTCCCCAGTATAAGGAGGGTCACCACCAGGCTCTCTTCCCCAGTATAAGGAGGGTCACCACCAGGCTCTCTCCCCCAGTATAAGGAGGGTCACCACCAGGCTCTCTCCCCCAGTATAAGGAGGGTCACCACCAGGCTCTCTCCCCCAGTATAAGGAGGGTCACCACCAGGCTCTCTCCCCCAGTATAAGGAGGGTCATCACCAGGCTCTCCCCCAGTATAAGGAGGGTCACCACCAGGCTCTCTCCCAGTATAAGGAGGGTCACCACCAGGCTCTCCCACAATATGAGGAGGGTCACCACCAGGCTCTCTCCCAGTATACGGAGGGTCACCACCAGGCTCTCCCCCAGTATAAGGAGGGTCACCACCAGGCTCTCTCCCCCACTATAAGGAGGGTCACCACTAGGCTCTCTCCCCCAGTATAAGGAGGGTCACCACCAGGCTCTCCCCCAGTATAAGGAGGGACACCACCAGGCTCTCCCCCAGTATGAGGAGGGTCACCACCAGGCTCTCTCCCAGTATAAGGAGGGTCACCACCAGGCTCTCCCCCAGTATAAGGAGGGTCACCACCAGGCTCTCCCCCAGTATAAGGAGGGTCACCACCAGGCTTTCCCCCAGTATAAGGAGGGTCACCACCAGGCTCTCTCCCCCAGTATGAGGAGGGTCACCACCAGGCTCTCTCCCCCAGTATGAGGAGGGTCACCACCAGGCTCTACCCCAGTATGAGGAGGGTTACCACCAGGCTCTCTCCCCCAGTATGAGGAGGGTCACCACCAGGCTCTTCCCCAGTATGAGGAGGGTCACCACCAGGCTCTCTCCCCCAATTATAAGGAGGGTCACCACCAGGCTCTCCCCCAGTATAAGGAGGGTTACCACCAGGCTCTCCCCCAGTATAAGGAGGGTCACCACCAGGCTCTCCCCCAGTATAAGGAGGGTTACCACCAGGCTCTCCCCCAATATGAGGAGGGTCACCACCAGGCTCTCTCCCCCAGTATAAGGAGGGTCACCACCAGGCTTTCCCCCAGTATAAGGAGGGTCACCACCAGGCTCTCTCCCCCAATATAAGGAGGGTCACCACCAGGCTCTCTTCCCCAGTATGAGGAGGGTCACCACCAGGCTCTCCCCCAGTATAAGGAGGGTCACCACCAGGCTCTCCCCCAGTATAAGAAGGGTCACCACCATTGGCCCCCGCCCATAATTTTTAAAGTGTGTGCAGTAGGCTAGGCCCTTCTTTGTGTTTAATGTAGGGTGTATGGGTGTAATGAGGGGTGTACTGTATGTGGTTCCCTGTTTCTTGTGGATATCTGGCAGCCCTTGCACTTGGTACATTGTATTAATGAGTCTGTCCTTCAGAATATTACTAGGCGGCTCTTACCATCTCACACACACAGTAGCAGCTACTGGTGGGTGTAGTGTGAGTTCCCCCTCACCTACAGGATCTATGACTGTCAGGTGTAGGAGGAGTTTTTTCTTCTTTTCATATTTGGTTTGTCTCTGAATAAACGTACAGGACAGAGTTTCGTAACATTTTTCAACTTTAAATCGACCTTTTAGGTTGTAGTACTGTTGTAGTACTCAAGGGGTTATTGTTTATTTGTGTGTCACATGGATCTGTATACCAATGAGAGTTTTTTTTCTTCTCACCTATCATCTCTCTCTTTACTTTTCTCATACACACTCCTTACCCACTCACAGCACACCTTACATGCGCTGTAGGAATGAAGTCACTTGGGTAGAGGAAGTGAAGGGTCTTTTGCCTTTAGACTCTGTAGAGGAAGGACACAACCAGAATGCTCTCTACAGCGGTCCAGTTGGGCCCTGGCTCCCGCCAGGTCCCCAGTCTCAGTTGTAGTCTAGATGCAGAACACATATACCTAGACAATGTTTCTTCTCAAGTAACTCCACTCAACACTATGCAGTGTTAAACCTTCACTAGAGAGGACAAGTCAGGGATCATTCTAACCGAAGCCGTGGACAAGGAGACACACAGTGTAGGACAGTATCCATCACAAGTAAAGAAACTGATCCGGATAGAGCAAAGTTGCTAGAAGCCTATGAACTTTTCCTCTCAGCGCAGGTGTAAGCAGGGAACTCTCAGAATTCCACTCATCCCAGGTAACAAGGTCTGGGGCAGAGGCGTAGTCAGGGGTAGCTGCCCCGTTTGCAGAGACCGTGGGGGGGGGGGGGGCAGCACAGATAGCAGGATGGCAGTAGATGAGGCAGCCTGGAAGCATTTTTTGTTTATCAGCAGAGGTACTTTCCTTACTGTACTGTCCCCTGGCTGCTGTTTGGCTATAATTTGCAAAATTGCAGCGTTTTTACAGCGATTTTGCTCAAATCAGGGCCAAACAGCAGCCAGGAGACAGGACAGTAAAGTTACTGTAGATGGTGAAGGACCTTGACATGTGACTATGATGTCACCACAAGTCCTGTACACTCCTGTACTACAGGTCCTGTGCACTATGGTGGAGGAAGAAACAAGATACAGGTTTGTGGAAAGGGGAGGATAATCAGGGGTGCCCAGTCTGGGGAGGATAATCAGCAGTGCCCAGTCTGGGGAGGGAGATGAAGAGTGCCCAGTCTGGGGAAGAAGGTGAAGGGCGCTCAGTATGGAGCGGGTATGGGGCAGGGGGGTACAGGGTGACACCAGTCTGGGATGAGGAGGGGGGGAGACACACAAGTGAGTCTCCAGTGTCTACTTAGGGTTCTGGTTGTACATTATTCCATACTTAACCCCTTAATAACTGCCCTCTCCATATATATATATATATATATATATATATATATATATATATATATATATAACTTTACCTTCTACTTGCAGGGGTAAGGAACCTCGGCTCTCTAGCTGTTGTAGAACTACAACTCCCATCATGCCTAGACAGCCAAAGCTTTAGCTGGAGAGCCCCTGTATCTGTATATACAGTGACAATGATTCAAGAGTAATTTTTCTAAATTATTTCTATTTTAAATTTGGTGAGGGAATACCTTACTGAAGTATTACTGCTGCTGAGCGTACCTGTGCATTAGGAGACGGCACCATAGAATCACATTACACTGGGTGTCACACTGGAGATAGATCAGGAAGCTTCACCTCCAAATTCACAGGTACAGACAGCAGGGAGCGCAGACAATGGCCCCTCCACAGGTACAGACAGCAGGGAGCGGAGACAACGGCGCCTCCACAGGTACAGACAGCAGGGAGCGGAGACAACAGCGCCTCCTCAGGTACAGACAGCAGGGAGCGGAGACTACGGCACCTCCTCAGGTACAGACAGCAGGGAGCGGAGACAACGGCGCCTCCTCAGGTACAGACAGCAGGGAGCGGAGAAAGTGGCCCCTCCACAGGTACAGACAGCGGGGAGCAGAGACAACGGCGCCTCCTCAGGTACAGACAGCAGGGAGCGGAGAAAATGGCTCCTCCACAGGTACAGACAGCAGTGAGCGGAGCCAATGGCCCCTCCACAGGTACAGACAGCGGGGGAACGGAGACAATGGCCCCTCCACAGGTACAGACAGCAGGGAGCAGAGACAATGGCCCCTCCACAGGTACAGACAGCAGGGAGCGGAGACAATGGCCCTTTCACAGGTACAGACAGCAGGGAGCGGAGGCAATGGCCCCTCCACAGGTACAGACAGCAGGGAGCAGAGAAAATGGCCCCTCCACAGGTACAGACAGTGGGGAGCGGAGACAATGGCCCCTTCACAGGTACAGACAGCAGGGAGCAGAGAAAATGTCCTTTCCACAGGTACAGACAGTGGGGAGCGGAGACAACGGCGCCTCCTCAGGTACAGACAGCAGGGAGCGGAGACAATGGCCCCTCCACAGATACAGACAGCAGGGAGCGGAGACAATGGCCCCTCCACAGGTACAGACAGCAGGGAGCGGAGAAAATGACTCCTCCACAGGTACAGACAGCAGTGAGCGGAGCCAATGGCCCCTCCACAGGTACAGACAGCAGGGAGCGGAGGCAATGGCCCCTCCACAGGTACAGACAGCAGGGAGCAGAGACAATAGTCCCTCCACAGGTACAGACAGCAGGGAGCGGAGACAATGGCCCCTTCACAGGTACAGACAGCAGGGAGCGGAGACAATGCAGCCTCCACAGGTACAGACAGCAGGGAGCAGAGAAAATGGCCCCTCCACAGGTACAGACAGTGGGGAGCGGAGACAATGGCCGCTCCACAGGTACAGACAGCAGGGAGCGGAGACAATGGCCCCTCCACAGATACAGACAGCAGGGAGCGGAGACAATGGCCCCTCAACAGACAGACAGCAGGGAGCAGAGACAACGGCACCTCCACAGGTACAGACAGCGGGGAGCGGAGACAATGGCCCCTCCACAGGTACAGACAGCAGGGAGCAGAGAAAATGGCCCCTCCACAGGTACAGACAGCAGGGAACGGAGACAATGGCCCCTCCACAGGTACAGACAGCAGGGAGCGGAGACAATGGCCCCTCCACAGATACAGACAGCAGGGAGCGGAGACAATGGCCCCTCAACAGACAGACAGCAGGGAGCAGAGACAACGGCACCTCCACAGGTACAGACAGCGGGGAGCGGAGACAATGGCCCCTCCACAGGTACAGACAGCAGGGAGCAGAGAAAATGGCCCCTCCACAGGTACAGACAGCAGGGAACGGAGACAATGGCCCCTCCACAGGTACAGACAGCAGGGAGCGGAGACAATGGCCCCTCCACAGGTACAGACAGCAGGGAACGGAGACAATGGCCCCTCCACAGGTACAGACAGCAGGGAGCAGAGACAATGGCCCCTCCACAGGTACAGACAGCAGGGAGCAGAGACAATGGCCCCTCCACAGGTACAGACAGCAGGGAGCGGAGACAATGGCCTTTCCACAGGTACAGACAGCAGGGAGCGGAGACAATGGCCCCTCCACAGGTACAGACAGCAAGGAGCTGAAATAATGGCCCCTCCACACGTACAGACAGCAGGTTTTCAATGCTGCTCCACACCCTGCTGCTCCACCGACAACTGGGAAAACTGGGAGTTTTCCATGATTGTATCCATTTCTTTCCAGCATTCTGAGAGAAATGTCAAGGAGTCAGTTCCAGTCTATCCAGGAATTGAAATTGTCTGGCTTCACCCTTTAGGCACTTCAGGACTTTCTCCTTCCCTATGTGCAAGACAGCAGTGGTGCATGACCTGACGTGGAAGTTATGAGGTCACACCAGTTCAGTTCCCGCTGCTGTGCAGCCTGTCTGCAGTCTCCTTCTCTTGTTCCTGCCCATCCGCCTGCTTAGATTACTAACCTCCCCGGCCTGCATAAATTCTACTTGAATCTTTACCCCGTTTGCAGGAGAACCTAGTTACACCTCTGATCTAGGGCTTGTGTCACCCTCTTGGACGGGTCCCCCAACACTAGTGGGCAATAGGTGGCGCAAAGACCAAAGAGTCAAAACGCAGGCACTCTCTCTCTCTCCTCAAATATTCTTCTATTTCTACCTCCGAAGTTTCGGCAGAGCACAGTACTACTTGGGTTGAGACTCTCTCGACATCCTCCTCTCTACTCCTCTGATCTTCTCTTCTACTTCTCATTACACAACTCAGTCAGCACGACTGTATCACTCTCTCTACTCTCAGTACAGATCTGGATCCTAAAGTTTTGAGTAACTTATCAAGTGTAAAGTATTGTACCAAGGCAAAGCTGTATTATGTGATGCCACCTCACATACCTTCCGAGTAAGCCAGATTATATTTATGCTGAAGAGACTCTGTGATTCTTTGTCAAGCACCAACACAGTACACACACCTTCCTTGGGTCATCTCTTTCTGTGAGTGGCAGTGCCAATAGTCCGGGTGGGTCACTACTCCACTGCGGACCACCGTAATAAGTACCGAAGGGACCCCGCAAGAGCCTGGCAGGTCCCTGACCACAGGGAAACAAGGTATAGCCGGCCCATTAAAATGAAAGCAGGTGTGCCACAATACCTGTGTGCCCAATCAGCACTTGGGTCACGACAGATTACCATTACTGGGCACAGCTATATCTTGGCCAACCACCATAGAACTGGTTTCACGATTAACCATCTGGCAAGTGACCGGTCGCACCTCTTCACGGGGGGGGGGGGGGGGGGGGGGGGTCACCACAGCAGCAGTGGTGCACACTGGAGACCACCACCTTCTTACCTTCTTTTATTGCATCTCAGTAATATTCAAAGGGGAAGCTTTCTGTTACAATTTTGCCTTATAGACATTGACGTAGCTAATATGAAGACAGGGAAGGCGACTGCTATGGGGCCCCTGCAGGAAGGCGGCCCGAGGAAGCCTGCACTGCCTTCATGGTAGGTACTGACACTGACATCCAACCACTGTACCCCCAGGGGTCCAGAGAGGAAGAGGGACCCACCACAGCACTGTTCAGCCCCCTCTCTGTAGTGCCGGGTGAGCGGGCTGAACATCAAAAGGAGAGGAACAGAGGAGCAGGACCTGCCAGGTACAGAAGGAGAGGGATGAAGGACCTTATGGTCACATGACCCAAAGGTCCAGAATACTTCTATGTGAAGATCAGCCCGGATTACAGGAGGAGGAGGGGGGAAGCCTGGGAGCTGTAAGTGTTGTGTATGTGTGTCAGTGAGTGTATGTATGTATCCAGGGCCGGGACAAGAAGTTTTGGTGCCCTAGGCAGAGAAGGCAAATGCCCCCCCCCCCCCCCCCGATCCCAGTGTTATCAGGATTGGTGCGCCACAGACAGTATAATGCCCTGAAAGTGCCCCCACACTATATTATGAGCCCCAATACACACAGTAGTATTTGCAGTGGGTATCCAGAACCTGTAACCTTGGTGTCTGAACACCTTAATACAACCTGACAGTTCTCCCCCCGATTTTCTGAAAGCAATGTTCCAGTACCGAACAAAACTTCAGAGGGAAATGTGTTTCGAATACCAAGGTGTTACTCTATATATATATACACTAGCATAGTCACTTATTACTGTATATGCAATAGTAGCACAGTCACCTATATTAGGTGACTATGCTATTGTATATACAGTAATATAGGTGACTATGCTATTGTATATACAGTAATATAGGGGACTATGCTATTGTATCTACAATAATAAGTGACTATGCTATTGTATATACAGTAATATAGGTGACTATGCTATTGTATATACAGTAATAAGTGACTATGCTATTGTATATACAGTAATATAGGTGACTATGCTAGTGTATATACAGTAATACACGTGACTGCTATTGTATATACCAGGGGTCCTCAACTGGCGGACAGCTAACCAGACCCCTGGTCAGACCTCCTAACCGCCCCGGATCCGGTCCGTCCCGGGGAAGTTAGGAGGTCCCGCTCCCCACCGCACTGCCTCCCGCCCCATAGGCGTACTGTCCTTAGATGTCAGTACGCCGGTGGGGCTGGGGGCAGTGTCGGTCCGGCCCCCGGCTGATCAAGCTCTTTGGGGACGTCGCGGGGATTTCCTAGCAGAGCGCGCACCACAGACCTCAGTGTACGCTGCCGGCCTGAACTTCCCGGAAGTACAGGCCGGCGGCGTACACTGAGGTGACTGGTGCGCGCTCTGCTGGGGAATCCCCGGGACATCCCTAGAGAGCGCGTATCAGCCAGGGGCCAGACCAGGAGAGGAGAAGAAGACAGGCGCGGCGGGGAGCGAGGTGATAGGTGAGTTGTGGTTGGTTTGTTTTTTTTTGACTGGGGGCCATCTATAAGGGGAGAGCGCACAGAGGGGGCTATATACTACAGGGGGGACCTCACAGGGGGGCTATATACTACTGGGGGGAGCTCACAGGGGCTATATACTACTGGGGGGAGCTCACAGGGGGCTATATACTACTGGGGGGAGCTCACAGGGGGCTATATACTACTGGGGGGAGCTCACAGGGGGCTATATACTATGGGGGAGCACAGGGGAGCTATATACTATCAGGGGGAGAGCACAGCGGCTATATACTACAGGGGGAGAGCACGGGGGCTATATACTACTGGCCGGAGCTCACAGAGGGCTATATACACTACAGGGGGGCTACATACTACTGGGGGGAGCTCACAGGGGGCTATATTCTACGGGGGGAGAGCGTACGGGGTGGCTATATACTACAGGGGGAGAGCACAGGGGGGCTATATACTACTGGGGGAAGCTCACAGGGGGCTATATACTAAAAGGGGAGAGCACAGAGGGCTATATACTACTGGGGGGAGCTCACAGGGGGCTATATACTACAGGGGGAGAGCACAGGGGGGCTATATACTACCAGGGGGAGCTCACATGGGGGCTATATACTACAGGGGGAGAGCACAGGGGGGCTATATATTACTGGTGGGAGCTCACAGGGGGGCTATATACTACTGGGGGGAGCTCACAGGGGGCTATATACTGCAGGGGGAGAGCACAGGGGGGGCTATATACTACTGGGGGGAGCTCACAGTGGACTATATACTACTGGGGGAGCTCACAGGGGACTACATACTACAAGGGTAGAGCACATGGGGGGCTATATACTACTGGGGGAGAGCTCACAGGGGGGCTATATACTACTGGGGGGAGCTCACAGGGGGGCTATATACTACTGGGGGGAGCTCGCAGGGGGCTATATACTACTGGGGGACAGCGCACAGGGGGCTATATACTACAGGGGGAGCTCACAGGGGGCTATATACTACAGGGGGTGAGAGCACAGGGGGGCTATATACTACTGGGGGAGAGCGCACAGGGGGGCTATACAATACTGGGGGAGAGCGCACAGGGGGGCTATATACTACAGGGGGAGAGCGCACAGCAGGGCTATATACTACTGGGGGAGCAACAGGGGGACTATACACTACTGGGGGAGCAACAGGGGGGCTATATACTACCAGAGCAGTCACCCCCTTTGTACCTAATATCAAAGGCCTGGTGAGAGAGAAAAAATGCCAGTTTTCCCGCTAATAAGCAGCAATTCTGTATGTAAATAGTTGAACATTTGTGAAAAGTAACAAAACACGTTTCCTACTGATGTTCAGCTCGGACCTTCACCTGACAATAGACCCCGGTAAGTGGCCCCTCACTAAAAGTTGTTGAGTACCCCTGGTATATACAGTAATATAGGTGACTATGCTATTGTATATACAGTAATATAGGTGACTATGCTATTGTATATACAGTAATATAGGTGACTATGCTAGTGTATATACAGTAACATAGGTGACTATGCTATTGTATATAAAGTGTATATACAATAGCATAGTCACCTATGCTACTGTATATACACTAGCATAGTCACCTATATTACTGTATATACAATAGCAGTCACCTATATTACTGTATATACAATAGCATAGTCACCTATATTACTGTATATACACTAGCATAGTCACCTATATTACTGTATATACAATAGCAGTCACCTATATTTCTGTATATACAATAGCATAGTCACCTATATTACTGTATATACAATAGCATAGTCACCTATATTACTGTATATACAATAGCATAGTCACCTATATTACTGTATATACAATAGCATAGTCCCCTATATTACTGTATATACAATAGCATAGTCACCTACGCTTTTCTATTCAAACTGTGAAACATGAACACAAAATGCAGTGTGCACCTGAGCTTATACATACCTTCCAGTAATATACATAGACAAAAAACTACATACTGTATACAGACATGTTTATGTATATACACACAGACACACATTTATGTATACACACTTATGTATGCGAATACATTTATGCATATACATACACTTTTATGTACAGTATATATACACACACAGGCACACATACATGTATACAGGCACACACTTATGTATATACACACATTTATGTACAATATATATATATACACACACACCAGCTACCTCCCATCTAGGTGTGTGGCGCTTGCACCTTCTTTCCATTCTGGGACTGTCATGGAGGGGTCTGCTGGTGATGAAGACAACACTGCAGATGAGAGGCCCAGGACAGACAGAGCTGCAGACACTTCCTGGTCCCCATGTGCTGTGTCTGCAGGCCGCCGTCCTTCACCTCCTCCTCTCCGGCCCGACAGCTGAGCAGCTCCCACAGGCAGGCGGATGAGTAATGCTGCACATTCCCCCATGCTGCCGTCCTGCACCAGGTCAGACGCCTCCTGGGAGTGGGAGCTCAGCCACAGCAGTGTCCTCAGCAGGAGGCCGCCCCTCCCCCTCCTATGTACAGCAGCAGCAGTGTCCTCAGCAGGAGGCCGCCCCTCCCCCCTCCTATGTACAGCAGCAGCAGTGTCCTCAGCAGGAGGCCGCCCCTCCCCCCTCCTATGTACAGCCACAGCAGTGTCCTCAGCAGGAGGCCGCCCCTCCCCCTCCTATGTACAGCAGCAGCAGTGTCCTCAGCAGGAGGCCGCCCCTCCCCCCTCCTATGTACAGCAGCAGCAGTGTCCTCAGCAGGAGGCCGCCCCTCCCCCCTCCTATGTACAGCAGCATCAGTGTCCTCAGCAGGAGGCCGCCCCTCCCCCCTCCTATGTACAGCGGCAGCAGTGTCCTCAGCAGGAGGCCGCCCCTCCCCCCTCCTATGTACAGCCACAGCAGTGTCCTCAGCAGGAGGCCGCCCCTCCCCCCTCCTATGTACAGCAGCAGCAGTGTCCTCAGCAGGAGGCCGCCCCTCCCCCCTCCTATGTACAGCAGCAGCAGTGTCCTCAGCAGGAGGCCGCCCCTCCCCCCTCCTATGTACAGCCACAGCAGTGTCCTCAGCAGGAGGCCGCCCCTCCCCCCTCCTATGTACAGCAGCAGCAGCTGAAGACTCACAGGCTGTGAATCTCCCGACATGGGGCTGATGTAATCAGCTCCTGTATACTGCTTCCGGGTTCGGCCTGGTGGCGCCCCCTGCTGTTTGGCGCCCTAGGCCATCGCCTACCCCTGCCTACTCTTTGTCCCGGCCCTGTATGTATCTGTGGGCATATGTATATGTCAGTATATGTATATATGTATCTGTGGGTATATGTATATGTCAGTATGTGTATGTATCTATATGTGTGTGTATATGTCAGTAGTGTCTGTAGCACTGGTGTATATGTGTGTGTTTGTGTATGTCAGTTGTGTCTCAAGTGATTGACAGGTTTGCTCCCAAAGATGTTCTGCAGCAGCTTCTATTAATGTTGGGCTCTAATAAAAGAACCCACCACTAATATCTGCTGCATTTTCTTTTATTTCTGGTTGAGTATTTATTATTACACTGAGATGATTTCCCTGTGTACAGTCTATTCATGGTGTATACATCTGCACTAGTGTAATCACATTACAGCATATATGTGTGTATGTCAGTGGTGTATCTGTATATATGTTAATGCTGCCTCTGTGTGTATATATGTGTGTATGTCAGTGGCGTATCTGTATATATGTTAATGGTGCCTCTGTGTGTGTATATGTGCGTATGTCAGTGGTGTATCTGTATATATGTTAATGGTGCCTCTGTGTGTATATATGTGTGTATGTCAGTGGTGTATCTGTATATATGTTAATGGTGCCTCTGTGTGTATATATGTGTGTATGTCAGTGGTGTATCTGTATATATGTTAATGGTGCCTCTGTGTGTATATATGTGTGTATGTCAGTGGCGTATCTGTATATATGTTAATGGTGCCTCTGTGTATATATATGTGTGTATGTCAGTGGCGTATCTGTATATATGTTAATGGTGCCTCTGTGTGTATATATGTGTGTATGTCAGTGGCGTATCTGTATATATGTTAATGGTGCCTCTGTGTGTGTATATGTGCGTCATTGTCTGTGTTGGCAGTGGGGGGGGGGGGCATACAGGATTCATGGGGCCCTGTACAGTTTTATGCTACAGGGCCCCATGAATCCTAGCTACGCCCCTGACTATAGATATATGTATATATGTTGCGGGGTCTCTTGGGTACTTATCATGGTGGTCCGGAGTGGAATAGTGACCCACCTGGACTATCGGCACGGCCACCCACAGAAAGGGGAGATGACCCAAGGAGAGTGTGAGTACTATGTATAAAGCTTATTGCGTCCCCTGGTTTTTCCCTCATAAAAGATATATATAGTGTGTGTGTGTGTGGGGGGGGGGGTGGATACTTGTTAACCCCTAGATGACCCTGGACGACATACAGGCATGGAAGTCTGTTACCAGAGGACCCTGGACGTAACTGTACGTCCTGGGTGTTTCTCCTGCAGTGAGCAGCCGGCACCTCACCACTAATGACAGGCTGCAACGATCACGCTGCAGTGTGACATTAACCCCTTATACGCCGCACAGCCACGGCGTTTAAATGTAAGTGACAGGGAGAGTCCCCTGTCACTTACCGATCGGGACCCCTGCAGTGTGACTGCGGGGGTCCCGATCGCTGTATCGGACCGCCGGAGGTCTCTTACCTTCCCCCGTTCAATCCGATCGTCGATCTGCTCACTGAGCCTGCACAGGCCGGCTCAATGAGCAGATCGCCTATTACACTGATCAATGCTATGCCTATGGCCTAGCAATGATCAGTGTAGGAATCACACTAGTCTATGTAAAAGTCCCCCAAAGGGACTTCAAATGTGTGGGTGAAAAAAAAAGTTAAAAACACCAATACACTACCCCAAAGCCCCTCCCCCAATAAAAGTTTAAATCACCCCCCCATCCCATTATATAAACAAAACGTATAAAAATAAATAAATAAACATAATATACCGTATGGTGCATAATTGTCCGATCCATTAAAATATAACAAGCGTCATTGTGATCGGCGAACGGCGTACACGGAAAGAGGGAAAAAAGTGCGCGGATTACCGATTTTATGTTACATTATATATAAAAAAAATTAATAAATAGTGATCAAAACGTCCGATCTTCACAAATATGGTATTAATAAAAACTAGAGATCATGGCGGAAAAAATGACATCTCATACAGCCCTGTAGGTGAAAAAATAAAACCGTTATAAGAGTCACAATAGGCCCATTTTATTAATAACTAATTGCCAAAAAAAAAAGGATTTCATAAAAAAAAAAATATATAACATTAGAGAATCTGTGTAACCTGCATATGGTTGTGTTCAGACTGACCTATAGAATAATAGTGTCATGTCGCTGTTACCATATAGTGCATTACGTAGACACAGGAACCCCCCAAACGTTACCATATTGCTCTTTTTTACGATTTCACCTATTTATATCTTCATAAATAATATATTTGGGATTCCATCATACATAATATATTTGGGGGTTCCATCATACATAATATATTTGGGGTTCCGTCATACATGATATATTTGGGGTTCCATCATACATGATATATTTGGGGTTCCATCATAAATAATATATTTGGGATTCCGTCATACATGTTATGGTAAAATGAATGATGCCATTACACAGTACAACTATTCCTGTAAAAAACAACAAGCCCCCACATGGCCTTGTAGATAGAAAACTGAGAGTGCTGGAGCTCTTAGAAGGGGAGGAGGGAAAAAACGAAAACACTAAGATCAAAATTTGCGCGGTCCGCTGGGTCATTTTGGGCCTGGTCCTTAAAGGGTTAAAAGTCTAGCATCTTGGATTTAAACACAGCATATTGCTATGTTCTTCATGTAAGGTATAAGGAGCTATTGCTTCCAGGCAGATTACCATGCTGGAGCGCCATCCTCTGGACTATGAAGGTATCTGTTCCCCAGCTGTATATGTAAGTCATGCTATGTATCTTCTGTAGCAGTGTGACTGGCAGGGAATGGGTTACATGGCAGCCTCACACATCCTACACTAACTGTGAGGCAACAGGGACCCCTGCAGGCTGTGGTGGGTACTGCTTAGGTAGTGTAGAGGTTTACAGCTCATTCTAGAACTTGCTAGAAGGTGGGCGGAGCATGCTAATAGGCTCCACACAAACCAGCTGCAACAGGAAGTGGGGATCAGTGCAGCTGCTGGCTGTTCTGTGAGAAGTCACGGCCTGGTCAGCCGGGCCAGCTGGAAGTGACAGAGATCTGTGCAGGAGTAATCCTCAGGACCGGAGCCCTAAGCAGGAGGAGGTCCGTATACTGGGGAGCAGAGGTAACTGAGGCCTCTCAGCCGTCTCTTTCTGGGATATAAGGGGGAAGGATGAGCAAGGAGCTGACAGGGAGGGAAAGACTCCAGCACCATCGGGGAGAAGGATGACAGGATCAGCGTGCCCACCGGTGTCCTACATGTAGTGACAGGCCAGGATCTGAGGCAGATCGTCTCTCCACACCCCGCCGCCATCTCTGTCTCCACACAGCACCACCATCTCCCCACACCCCACCGCCATCTCTCTCCACACACTGCCGCCATCTCTCTCCACACCCCATCGCCGCCATCTCTGTCTCCACACAGCACCACCATCTCCCCACACCCAGCCGCCATCTCTCTCCACTCACCGCCATCTCTCTCCACACCCCACCGCCATCCCTCCACACACACCACGGCCATCTTCCACACACACCACCGCCATCTCTCCACACACACCATCGCCATCTCTCCACACACACCTCCACCATCTTTCCACACACAGCTGCTATCTCTCTCCACCCACCACCGCCATCTCTCCACATAGCACCGCCATCTCTCTCTCCACACACCGCCGCCATCCCTCCACACACCACCGCCATCCCTCCACACACTGCCGCCATCTCTTCACACACCGCTGCCATCCCTCCACACTCCACCAACATCTCTCCACACACCGCCGCCATCTCTCCACACATCACCGACATCTCTCTCTCCACACACTGCCGCCATCCCTCCACACACACCACCGCCATCTCTCCACACAACGCCACCATCTCCCCACACACCGCCATCTCTCTCCACACCCCACCGGTATCCCTCCACACACCACCGCCATCTTTCCACACACAGCTGCTATCTCTCTCCACACACCACCGCCATCTCTCCACACACAGCTGCTATCTCTCTCCACACACCACCGCCATCTCTCCACACACACCACCGCCATCTCTCCACACCCCACTGCCATCCCTCCACACACCGCCGCTATCCCTCCACACACCACCGCCATCTCTCCACACAGCACCGCCATCTCTCTCTCCACACACCGCCGCCATCCCTCCTCACACCGCCGCCATCTCTCCACACAACGCCACCATCTCCCCACACACCGCCATCTCTCTCCACACCCCACCGGTATCCCTCCACACACCACCGCCATCTTTCCACACACAGCTGCTATCTCTCTCCACACACCACCGCCATCTCTCCACACACAGCTGCTATCTCTCTCCACACACCACCGCCATCTCTCCACACACACCACCGCCATCTCTCCACACCCCACTGCCATCCCTCCACACACCGCCGCTATCCCTCCACACACCACCGCCATCTCTCCACACAGCACCGCCATCTCTCTCTCCACACACCGCCGCCATCCCTCCTCACACCGCCGCCATCTCTCCACACACCGCTGTCATCCCTCCACACACCACCGCCATCTCTCCACACACCGCCGCCATCTCTCCACACACCGCCGCCATCCCTCCACACACCGCCGCCATCCCTCCACACACCACCGCCATCTCTTCACACACCGCTGCCATCTCTCCACACACCGCCGCCATCTCTCCACACACCGCTGCCATCCCTCCTCACACCTCCGCCATCTCTCCACACACCGCTGTCATCCCTTCACACACCACCGCCATCCCTCCACACACCACCGCCATCTCTTCACACACCGCTGCCATCTCTCCACACACAGCCGCCATCTCTCCATACACCACCACCATCTCTCTCTCCACACACCGTCGCCATCCCTCCACACACCGCCGCCATCTCTCCACACACCGCCGCCATCTCTCCATACACCACCACCATCTCTCTCTCCACACACCGTCGCCATCCCTCCACACACCGCCGCCATCTCTCCACACACCGCTGCCATCTCTCCACACCGCCGCCATCGCTCTCTCCACACACTGCCGCCATCTCTCTCTCCACACACCGCCGCCATCTCTCCACACACCACCACCATCTCTCTCCACACACTGCAGCCACCCCTCTCTCCACACACCACCGCCATCTCTCCACACACCGCCGCCATCTCTCTTTCCACACACCGCCGCCATCTCTCTCTCCACACACTGCCGCCATCTCTCTCTCCACACACCGCCGCCATCTCTCCATACACCACCACCATCTCTCTCCACACACTGCAGCCACCCCTCTCTCCACACACCACCGCCATCTCTCCACACACCGCCGCCATCTCTCTTTCCACACACCGCCGCCATCTCTCTCTCCACACACCGCCGCCAACTCTCTCTCCACACACCGCCGCCATCTCTCTCTCCACACACTGCCGCCATCTCTCTCTCCACACACTGCCGCCATCTCTCCACACACCACCGCCATCTCTCTCTCCACACACTGCCGCCATCTCTCCACACACCGCCGCCATCTCTCCACACACCATTGCCATCCCTCCACACACAGCTGCTATCTCTCTCTACCCACCACCGCTCTCCACACCCCACCGCCATCTCTCCACACCCCACCGCCACCTCTCCACACCCCACCGCCATCCCTCCACACACCGCTGCCATCTCTCCACACACCGCTGCCATCTCTCCACACACCGCTGCCATCTCTCCACACACCGCTGCCATCTCTCCACACACCACCGCCATCTCTCTCTCCACACACCGCTGCCATCTCTCCACACACCGTCGTCATCCCTCCACACACCGCCGCCAGTATTAATACCTGTATACAGACAGACTGTACAAGTGCCTGTAAGTTTGTCAGTAAAGGAGTTATGGTTCCCCCGCCTCCCTCCATTTCTCCCCGTTGTCTGGTCCACCACCACCTCACCATCACCAAGAGCCATCTTGCCGGACAGCAGTACTTGGGGGTCGGCTCCAGAGAAACTACAGGTCCACACCACCGACCACCTTACACACCAGTGCAGCCCCCTACAACCTCTACAGAAGCCCCCAGAAGGGAGCGATCACAGGATAGCACCAGAGAGTAGTCTGCGAGAGAGGCTGCGGTGCACCACAAGGCCCAGCCATCCTGCAGGTAACAGTGTCACTCTGCAGCTCTCAGTGTATCCCCTCATTCCAGAGCGAGTGTCCCAGACACCTAGAGGCCTTACAACTACTACCACCACCATCCTCCTCTCACTCTTATCCACCTGATAAAGCATTTACTGGTTTCCAGATATCCTCTCAGTACCAGAGACGTGTGACCCCCGCGCCGTGTCTGCTCCATGTGTTCTAGGGGCTTATTACACCCGGTACAGCTCTCCTCCTGGTACATACAGGGTGATAGCTGCTGGGACCTACTAATAAGGGGCAGAAGAATAGAAGCATAAACATCACAGCACAGATCACACAGCACAGATCACACAGCGCACATATCACACAGCACAGATCACACAGCACAGATCACACAGCACACATCGTACAGCACATATCACACAGCACAGATCACACAGCACAGATCACACAGCACAGCACAGATCACACAGCACACATCGTACAGCACAGATCACACAGCACAGATCACACAGCACAGATCACACAGCGCACTGATCACACAGCACAGATCACGTATCACACAGCAGATATCACGTATCACACAGCACACATCGAACAGCACAGATCACACAGCACATATCACACAGCACAGCACATATCACACAGCACAGATCACACAGCACAGATCGCACAGCACAGATCACACAGCACATATCACACAGCACATATCACACAGCACATATCACACAGCACAGATCACACAGCACAGATCACACAGCGCACTGATCACACAGCACAGATCGCACAGCACAGATCGCACAGCACAGCACATATCACACAGCACATATCACACAGCACAGATCACACAGCACAGATCACACAGCGCACTGATCACACAGCACAGATCACACAGCACAGATCGCACAGCACAGAGCAGATGGTACTACTCAGCTGAATATACAGCTTTAGGGTATGTGCACACTGAGGGATCCAGGCGGATGGCAGACTCTGCCTGTGCATAGAATGGAGTCTATAGTACCGGCAGAGATGCGTGCAGCTGCGAGCTGCAGAATTTTAAGAGTAAAGCAGAGAATGGAGTGGCGGCTTTCTTTAACTACTTCCATGCTGTGATGGTAAAAATAATAGAGCCACCATGGTTAGCGGTCCCCGTTCCTCTGGCTCACTCCCATCTGCTTCTCCTGTCCCATCACAGACACTGATTGGCTGATCGGACAGTCAGTGAGACGGGACCCAAGTTAAAGAGAATGTAACACCGCTCATCGCTTTTCTGATTTGTACAATCCAGTGTCACTATTCTTTTTTTGAACTGCGGCCCGGTTCCTGCGTACAGACCCGGTCTATTACCGAGCACCAGCCGGGGGGGAAGCACTGGAGGCGGCCCGCCACCCCCCAGAGTGACAGCCAGCCTTCCCTTTTGTGACGGCCGGCCCTCCCCTCTGTGACAGCCAGCCCTCCCCTTTTGTGATGGCCGGCCCTCCCCTCTGTGACGGCCAGCCCTCCCCTCTGTGACGCAGCTCTATTAGAATCAATGGTACATTCACTTTAAAGAAAGCTGCTACTACATTCTCCCAGCGGAATCAACATGAGAGAATCCAGGGCTATAGACTGTGATGGTGACGAGGATGGCAGCCAATCTGCGGGATATGGGCAGAGGGAAATCCAGTGCAAACGTGTTATATGCCAACGTACCTGTAATGGGGATTTACTTCCATGGTGTGCAGTGAGCCGGACATGGATGGATGTATTATGGACAATGAGGAGGGAGGATGACACCAGCGGACAGGCGGCTGACATCTGTCTTCTCTTCCTTCCTATAGTAAGTGGAGTCATTGATGAGATTGGGGCCGGGAGCAGCAGGTGACGCCGTCTTCTTCTCTCCGCTTAGGATTAGTCTTGGATTTCACAGTCCTCTTCTCTCTGAAGTAAAACTGTAAGGAAACAAAGATGAACGTGCACCCACTGGCCGGAGCTCTCCTCAGAAGCCGAGGACGGGAGAAGCGGCCATCTTATAATATCCTCCTCTGGGGTCTCCTCAGGACTGCAACGAGCCGAGGATGGGAGAAGCGGCCATGTTGTAATATCCTCCCCTCCTCTGGGGTCTCCTCAGGACTGCACTGATCTGAGGACGGGACAGACGGCCACCCTATAATATCCTCACCTCCTCTGGGGTCTCCTCAGGACTGCACCGAGCATAGGATGGAAGGGACGGCCATCTTATAATATCCTCACCTCCTCTGGGGTCTCCTCAGGACTGCACCGAGCCGAGGATGGGAGAAGCGGCCATGTTATAATATCCTCACCTCCTCTGGGGTCTCCTCAGGACTGCACTGAGCATAGGATGGAAGGGGCGGCCGTCTTATAATATCCTCACCTCCTCTGGGGTCTCCTCAGGACTGCACTGAGCGCAGGATGAATGGGCGGCTGTCTTATAATATCCTCACCTCCTCTGGGGTCTCCTCAGGACTGCACCGAGCCGAGGATGGGAGAAGCGGCCATGTTATAATATCCTCACCTCCTCTGGGGTCTCCTCAGGACTGCACTGATCTAAGGACGGGAGAGACGGCCACCCTATAATATCCTCACCTCCTCTGGGGTCTCCTCAGGACTGCACTGAGCACAGGATGAATAGGCGGCCGTCTTATAATATCCTCACCTCCTCTGGGGTCCGCTCCCCTCAGACACCACATCACTAGTTCTTTTTCGTTTATTCTTCCACAGGGGAATCATAGAGAATATAGAAAAGTCTATGCTACAGATAAGTAGATATACTACAAATAATATAGTATAATACAGTAAGTATAGTATAGCACCAATACAATAGTATATTATGCAGTCATATATACAGGGTGGGGTCAAAAGTCTCAGGACTTCCATTTTAGAAATGAGAGGGAATTTCATCTCTGATAGCCCGGCATGTAATGGATGAGGGGGTCTATCCGCCTCATCTTGATAGCTGCCATGTTGGATCAAGAGCAAATATTGTTAAAAGGTGGCCATGAAGCATGGTAAAGAAGATCAGGATTATCTCAGAAATCGATTACCGCAATCAGATTTACATTCTCTCTTGTGGTTATAAGTAGAGATGAGCAAAGTAAATTCCGAACAGTCCTTTAACAAATTTGCTAAATATGGCGGGCGCACATGTTTAGTTACATTTCTATCACTTGGTGGCAGAAGGGATTATCTATAATCCTGTGTGGTCATAATCACCTGCAGACCTCTCTGTGATGTCAGATCCTCCCCCTCTATATAGTGTGATCCGCCTCCCGGAGGCGGGCAGTCGACTGTGTGTGCAGAGGAGAGAAGGATCAGTGCAGGCATTGAGGGCAAGGCAGGGAGAGAAAGGGAGAAGATAGGAGATTTGTCTATAGGTGCTGTGAAGCCTGTGTCCATTCAAACCAGTGTGATGGTGCTCTGAAGCCAGTGTCCATTCAAACCAGTCTGTGGGTGCTGTGAAGCCAGTATCCATTCAAACCAGTCTGTGGGTGCTGTGAAGCCAGTGTCCATTCAAGCTAGTCTGGTTGCTGTGAGGCCATTGTCCATTCAAACCAGTCTGTGGGTGCTGTGAAGCCAGTGTCCATTCAAACCAGTATCTGTGAAGCCAGTGTCTAAGCATTAAATCTCAGATAAGGCCTTGTTCTCATCATGATGTCCTCTTGTGGATGATCGTAGTAGTATCAGAACTGGTGTTCCAGAATAATGGCCTTGACCTCATACCCCAACGCCATTTCGCTAAGGCTTCGTCACATTTCTTGCCCATATCTAGGGTGTCATTTGTGTGCAGTTTGTAGTTTAATTCCTATGCTAATAAGGCAGTTAATGCACTGGGGGCGGGGCTACTGTCCCTTGTAATGAATGTCAAATGAGTGGACGTCCTGTCTGGGGGAAGGATTGGTGTACTGGGGGTAGGACTACTGTTTCTTCTAATGAATGTCAGATGAGTGGGCGTCCTGTCTGGGGGAAGGATCGGTGCACTGAGGGCTGTCGTCCCGCCTCCAGTACATCAACCCGCCTTATTAGTATAGGGATGAATAACAAACTTCATAAAAACTGCACCAAAGATTAAGGTACGAAACTTACCTTCATCCAAGCCCCATAAGCCATAGGGAGATATCAGCAGGTTTGATGGTTTCCCTCTAATCTCTCTTTGGTAGTAATGGTGGTTGGTGAGGTGGATATTTTGGTTTCCCTGGGGCCAGCCCCTAATACTGCTGTCTGGCACAGTGACAAGATGGTGGAGACGTTCCTGATGTTTGTGAGGTGCAGATTAAAGGGGAGCTATCAGCAGGTTAGACGACTCTATATGTACCTACTGCACAGGAGATGCTGAGGAGGAAGGTATGTCTCTTATAGTATGTCTCTTACCTTCCTCCTCAGTACCATTCCAGTGCAGTTAGTACTGACAATACCGTTAGGAGCACTGCCCGGTTGCCCCAGTGCTCGTAATGGTCTTATCGGACCATAAAGCGAACGACTAACTGCACGGAAACAGCACAGAGAATGAGAGGATGAAAGTAAGAGACAAACCTTCCCCTTAGCCTACGTTCACACGTAGCAAAAGTGGCGGAACATGTTCATTCTTCAGCGCAGAGAGAGGAGCTGCCCGAGCCTCCCGTAGACGGTCATTATCACAGGGAGGCTGGAATTCTGTCACTTTTTCTTTGTGTGAACGTAACCTTAGCATCTCCTGTGCAGTAGGTACATATAATGTCGTCTAACCTGCTTATAGTACCCCAATAGGGTGGGTTCACACGTACAGTATTCGTAGTGGATTTCACGTTGCGAGTTTGCAGCGAAATCCGCTGCAGCTACAATCCCTGTCATTTCCAATGAGAGTACATACTCAGCATTGTTATCCCTCTGCAAGTATGTAAATGCCGGACCCCTTAACAGACCCCTTTACCTGCTCCACGCTCCGGCTGCATCTGAGGCTCCCGGCTCCCGTAGGTCCCTCTTAGCCAATCAGTGCACGGCACCACCGGGAGCTTCTGATGCAGCCGGAACATGGAGCAGGTAAAGTATGTACTCTCATTGAAAATGACAGGAATCGTATCCGCTGTGGATACGGTACATGTGAACCCACCCTTAAAGAGACAACAGGGAGAAGAGGAGGGAGTTGATGCAACAATAACTCTTTACTGATGATCCTGACATTGTACAGTGGTCCCTTAACATACGATATTAATTGGTTCCAGCGCGACCATTGTATGTTGAGACCAAAATAATATGGAAAACTGGCCCAGGTAAAGAGCGGCACGTGTAGTATCACACTGTACTCAGAGAGTCACTACCAGGCAGCCAACCAGTGCTGGCACTTTATAATACTGGGGTTTTACCAGTAAAATGGGCAGTTTTATTGGCCGATCATTTAGTTATTTCCATGTGCCGCAGATCCTGACTATCTATAGCTTTGTATGTTGTATGTTGAGTCTGGTCGCAAGTTATTATGGTCCAGAAAGGACCATTGTATGTTGAAAATATTGTACCCTGAGGCCATTGTAAGTTGAGGGATCACTGTACACACATGATCCATTCTCATACAGTTCTTGGTTTCTTGAATCTTTCCCTATCTCTAGCTAGGGAGCTTTCTGATAGGTGTTTAGGCCGAAGCCAACTAAAATTGTGGTAGCCGGGGGATGCTAGGTGACTCTTGCAGGGGCAGGTGTTGGTGTATCGCTAAGTACTTGTCACGGGGAGTAAGTGGAATATACCGTTCCTCAGGAGCACGTAGTTAAATTCAGTGCTGTATTTATCTGTCAATCACTTTTCTAGACAGGAACCATCCAAGGCCTAGCCGCTTAGACTCTGGGACATTGTGTAAAACCAATCAACACTAACCATGTGCACAGGACAAAAGAGATTGTGAAGAAAAATATCACTTTTATTGCCAAATATCACATCATAACACCACAGAAAGCAGAGCCGCAACTATACAGAGAGGTCATGGTGATGGTGAAAGTGGTGATGAGAGCGCAGGGCGTGCTATAACCTATGCACCAACCTGAAAGGGGGTAAGAATCATATATACAGTACATAGCACCCACCAACACAATGAAGGGTAGACATATAGGTACAGGATAGCAAAATGACATAACCACCCACTGCTCCACGCCTAGTCCACATGACACCAAAGGAAATGGGACCGATAAAATGGGAGTCTACAATGGTTTAGTCAGCAGTATGGTGAAGACTGGAGGTAGACAGAGAGCTGGCCGTTCTCATGCTTGATACTGGCTGTTTCTCTATATTTATAAGTATTCGCTCTTATATACAATAGTTTAGAGAATCGCACATAACGTCCCTCAGAGGGTCTGAGAGTTTAACCTGTGCGAGAGGTTTCATCCTGTGAATAAATGTGGATAGTCATCTGGGTCTGGCAGGGACACAATGCAAGTGGCGGGGGAGGGGTGGGGGCTTCAGAGGATGAGGCTATAGGACATTGCAGGACATTTCCTTAGCTGTCTGCAGCCTCAGGAGGCCCTTTCATCAATATACTGTACATTGGGGTCTTAAAGGCCTGGATGGCATTACAGTGTGAATAATACAGGGTTCCAGAGAGGGTCTGTATGAAGATGACATCTGGGGTCTGGAGCTAGTGGTGACATTTGGAGAACGAGCATTATATCTTGTGTAACATGGTTCAGTTCAGGCCACCCCTCCCTCTGATTCGGCTATAATAATATGTTGTAGGTGATATTAGTCCCTTGGGCCACTGCTGAATACAATACTGGCCGATGGTTCCTTGGGCTGCCCCTAATGACGTGAGGAGACCAGAAGGACAAGGCTAGAGAACAGTGCAACGAGTAACTTCACTTTCCATAAGGGATCATCCATATAAATGGAGGCACAGATCTTGAACGGATTCCAGTTCTAACACAAATGAAGCAGCATCTGGTGGTGCAGTTGGTGCAGAGTTAGGCTATGTTCCCACGTTGTATTCGACCGGCCGGTTCCGCCACGGAACCGCCGGTCTCTGAAAAGATCTTTCACGCCATAGAGTTCTGATGCGGGCACATCTAAGCGCGCCCGCATCAGAACTCCCCACAGCAAACTATGGATCTTGCAGCTGCAGCCGCTCGCTCCACTGTGCGCACTGACAGGGTTTTCTGCGGACGCTTTTCACTGAATAGTGACATGTCAGTTTTCTACGGCGCTGCAAGAGATTCCGACCGGAGCGTATACGATGTATATACGCTCCGACCAGGATCCCATAGAAGATAAGGCAGCGTTTCTTTTCGTACAAAGTATGGCCGTTGTTGCCGATTGTAACAACGTCTGTACTTTTACGAAAAGATACGCTGTGGGAACATAGCCTTAACCTGTAAAGCACAAGAGGTGTTCTGAGTTAGTTTCTAAGAGTCCCCGAACAAGAATTCATGCTGGTTTGCTCCCTGGCCCAACTGGAGGTCCGCAAGGTACCAGTTTGCTAAGAGGTCCCTGACAGTCCTAAGGTCAGATCAAGCTGGTACACACGGTATTTCTGTAAACTTCTCACAAGAGCCTGATTTGGCCCCATGTGTCCCTGGGGAGAACTTTTCCAAGCTGCTACAATGCTCCACTCTAGTCCTAATCTTACTCCTAATTCCTACTCAGTTAACTAACAGCTCACCACGGCTGAAATCCGTCTTTGCTGGGATAATACCCCCTACCCAGAGGGACCTATATATCAATTAGTAGGGATAAGTGGGTTAGTATAAACCATCTCTGCACCAACCACATAAATTAGCAGCACAAAAATCCAGCTTTAAAAGGGGAACTATCGCCTTATTGTGCGTGGGGCACTGAGGAGGATGGTATATCTCTTACCTTCTCATTCTTGTGCTGTTAGTGTAATTCTCGGTCCGGAGCACCGTTAGGGGCACAAGCCAGCTCATCCCTTCTAATTATAATCAATGGAGTGGGCGGGCTGGATTGGCGCTCTGGGGGCGGGTCAGTGCTCCTAGCGGTGCTCCAGACTGAGGATTGCACTGCTAATAGCTAGAGAAAGGACCCGGCACTCACCAAGGAGTTCTGCTAACTTATTATTCTGCAGTAGATATCAGGTACAGTAAAGACATGTTTTGGCCAAGCATGGCCTTTATCAGCTTAAGGAGTACATGTAGCTGATGAAGGAGTACTCCTTCAGCTGATAAAGTCAATGCTTGGCCCAAACTCCTCTTTACTGTACCTGATGTCTACTGCACTATAATAAATTAGCAGAACTACTTGGTGAGTGCCGGGTCCTTTCTACTACTTTTCTGAAATACCACTACCCTCGGGCACCACCACTGATAAACATGCCGTCCTCCCCACATCTACCGAGGAGTAAGGTAAGAGAAATGGCTTCCTCCTCAGCGCCCCGTGCACAATAGGGGGCTATCAGCAAAACAGAACAGTGAAACAAACATCAGATTTATCATGTGATTATAAGGAGGAAATAAGTAAAGTTGCAGGCCAAAGTAAGGATAGGCTCCTGCGTATGTTGCAGTTCACAAACGGAGTCGAACGGCTGCAACACCCAACAGAAATGAAGCCTGATAGGCCTCCTCTTCTTAAAGAATCAGTGATGCTAATAGGGAATATCAGAAGCCAATGGCCTTGTTATTTTTGTAGGTACATACATCAAACTGAATAAAAATGGAGACTTTGTATGGAGTCATTGTACACAAGATCTCTATTAGGTTTTTTCAAATCCTTCTTTTTCATTGAGAGGCGTCAGCATACATTTTGGCATAACTACCACCATAGCAGCCATAGCGACTGCTATGAGGCCCGCCGCATCAAGATGCCCAGTGGGACACTCCCACAATAGGGACACTCCTCCATTCAGGTCTTCTGGGTTCTGCATATCCTCACAAGCAATTGCAGTTAAAGGTTATGACTATACTTAAAGTGTTTGTGGTCAGTCCGGGGGTGCAATCAAAATTTTGCTATCGGGCCCAGCCATTTCTAGTTACAACCCACCCCCCCATTTTTCCCACCCATGTTTCCTTTCTCGCAGAGGTGCTTCCTTATAAAGAGCTTGTTCTTTCTTTTTGAGTAACAACCTTGATTTTCAATCCCCACTACTCTGGGCCTAAACTTTTAATTCCATGTAGTCCATGTATATGAGTTCTGCCAAGGTTCAGCAATTCTGTTACCGACCCAGCTTGCATAGTGGGTTATATCCACTTTTCTGGAGGATGAGAAGGAGAAGAAAGAGGAGAAGAAGGAGGGAAAGCATTGTGAGAATTGATTGGAGACCACTGCTTAATAACATATAACAGGCTCAGTAGCTGATTTTGTTTGTTTCATCAAAAATGAATTTTCTTATGGCGACCTTCATCTCTTTGTTCCTCAAACTATAGATAAGGGGGTTAACAACGGGTATGACATTACAATAGAACAGAGATACCATTCTGTCATTGTCATCAGACCCATTAGTGCCAAACTTAAGGTAGGTAACCAATACTGTGCCATACAAAAGGAAGACAGACGCCAGGTGTGAGCTGCACGTGGACAGAGCTTTGTGTCGTCCTTCTGAGGAGTGAATGAGAAGGATGGAGCTCAGGATTTTGATGTATGAGCAGAGAATGAGGAGGAATGGGATCCCAGCTGCACAGAAAGCGGAAACGAGGCGTAGGAGATTGATGAGGAACGTGTTGGTACAAGCTAATTTGATTATTGCAGGATTGTCACAGAAGAAGTGAACAATGCGCCTGGACCGACAAAATGGCAAGGTAAAGATGTACCACGTTTGTGCTACAGACACAAAAGATCCAAAAGACCAAGATGCCAAAGTCAACTGATAACACAATTTAGTGTTCATCACCATGGGGTACCTCAATGGGTGACAGATGGCCATGTACCGGTCGAACGCCATAATCCCTAGAAAAACACATTCTGATATTCCAATGGTAAAAAATATTCCCATCTGTAAGGCGCAGCCCGAAAATGAGATGGTCCGATCCTTGGACAAGAAGTTCTCCAAGACCTTTGGAATAAATGATGTAGTTAAACAAATTTCATGGAAAGATAAGTTCCTCAGGAAGAAATACATAGGGGTTTGGAGAAGCGTGCCGAATGACAGAGTCACTATGATGATGCCATTACCGAAAATTGTGAGGAAGTAAGCGCACAGGAAGAAGGTAAATAATATGGCCTGCGTAGACGGAGGAAGGTCAGTAAATCCCAGTAGGAAGAAGTCAGTGAAGTTTCTCTGCATATCTTTTCTTATTATATGTAGTTACTCTGTGGACATATGAAGATGTGGATTATGAATATGCATTATTACTTACATGTACACAATTAGTAACGTTCCCCGGTGTTCACACTGGTAAGAAGAACTTTATTTTTCTTCATTGTAGTAATTTTTATAGAGAAGCTTAAATGAGTGAGCTCTGTCCCAGCGCGGCCATTTTACATATGAATGATGATTATCCCATATTACTCATACAACAAATTATCTCTGAGGTCGATTCCTCAGTATAAGGAGTCGTCGCTTCTAGGGGGAGAATGTTTCTGACATATAACGCTTCTTATAATTCTTATGAAGAAAATTATGATTGATTATGAAGAAGGTAAAGAAGTTGAATCGGAAGAAGACAAGAAGAAAGAAAAAAGAGAAGAAATGAGCAGAAGTTGAAAGAAAGAAGAACAAAAGACAGAAAGTTGGGGACTCCGGGGCCTGCATCATAGACAGACAGTGTGAGCCCTACTACTAGATCCCCCAATACTGTTCATGCCTACCTGCTGGTCTCACGCCAGGCCGCAAGCGACCATCAAAGCAAACTTTGCATCGTTCTGTGCACTGGATAAGTAAGAACACAGAACGAGACAAGACAGACAAACACAATAAAGAATAGGAAGATAAATGTCAAACCAGAGATAACAGAACAGCAGAAAAATACAGAGGTCCGAAGGAGCGGCAAAGAGGTCAGAAATCCAGGTAATCCAATCCAATATAAATGCCACTTCAAGCTACAAGAGACTTTCACACGTTAGGTCCCAGAGCACAAGTGGACTTCTTATAAGGTGTCAAGTCCCTGTCCAGAATGTGATTGGACCAGCCCTGTGACATCCAGACCACACAGAATACAGATGATCGGTGAAAGCAACTGTGCATGGCCACTCAATCTAAACTATCTGCAACCCAGAACTGGACTAGCAAAAAAAAAAAAACCGCCAGGTGTGGTGGAATCTCAATGACCACACAGCAAGTGATGGAATAAGGGCCCTTTACACAGAAAGATTATCTGACAGATTATCTGCCAAAGATTGGAAGCCAAAACCAGGAACAGACTATAAACAGACACCAGGTCATAAAGGAAAGACTGAGATTTCTCCTCTTATCAAATCCAGTCCTGGCATTGGCTTCAAATCTTTGGCAGATAATCTGTCAGATAATCTTTCTGTGTAAAAGGGCCCTAAGACAGACTGGTGCAAGGAAATAACAATTCAAGTACTGAATCATGGCTAAAAGCAGAGTCCCATTTGTACTTCACAGGCAGAGGACCGCGCTGAAGTCTGAACAGGTACAGACATTACACAGAAGTAGAATAAGGTGAAGGAGATGAAGGGTGATCGCTGTTTGTGTGATACAAGTTTGTATGGAGTTATTGGAGGGGAAACTAAATTTATATACAGACCATTGACATTTGTCTACAACGATGCTCTTCAACCTGTGGCTCTTTAGTCGCTGATCTGACCACTGTTAGGGTAAAGTAGGTAGTTTTGGTGGAGCCATAGATTGGAATGGCAGCCCACAAACTCTTTTTAGGTGCATTGAAACATTCATAGACTTATTCTTGTACTATATAAAGCATTAGATGCACTACCGGAAGCATAACATGAATGGCTACAGTAACAGCACCAAAGTTCACTACATAATCATACCAGAACCAGATGTTACAGCACATATGGTAACAGAACCCAGACTTAAATATTGATATAATTACATAGTTACTGAACATAGTCTATGAAATTCAACCTATAACCCTACCGTGTTGCAAAAACTTTCATGAGGCAGATGCCAATTGCCCCGTCACAAGGAGAGAAACAGCTTCTTGACGCCAATATGGCGATCAGAATAATCCCTAGATAAACGTGACAGGTAGTTTAGTAACCATAACATGTAAGTTGTCAGGATGGGACAGGTAGGGACAAGACACAACAGTGAGCCCTAGGTCTGAACCCACCCACTGTCCCTACCTACTTGCCTTAATCGGCCCTAGGCGGCCACGGACAACCACAAAGACGTTCACTATACTGAGTATGTGAAACACAGAACAAAACAGACGGACAAACACAATAAAGGGTAGTCAATAAAGCCAATTCATAACCAAACGGGCAACGCGGTACAAAATCGGCAAACAATTGGATAGTCAAATGGTCAGGCAGGAGGTCGGATAACAAGTCGAGCAAGGCAGAGGGATTAGGAACGGGGATAACAGGAATAGACGGGAGCTGGGATCAGGGGATTAAACCTAATAGCCAGCGATCAGTGAAAGACCGCTGGCTCTTTAAATACAGGACCAGGAGCCTGGACCAGAATGTAATTGGTCCAGACTTCTGAGTCCTGACTACAGTCAGCTGCAGCGCTGCACAGCGAGTGGCAGAGACGTCTGTCACTCACCCTGAGCGCTGACATCGTCCAGCTGAGCACTATACTGCTCAGCTGGGCGGCCGTACATCACTGAAGCCCGCGGCGCCCTCCATAACCAGGGACGCCGTCGGGTATTCGGGATATCACATGGCCCTGGCTGGGAAGGCGCCACTGCGCTCCAGCCGGAAAAGATGTCTCTGGAGCACGGTCAGGTAAGCTCCTGGCATGATGTTTTTCAGAAGCATACAGGCCCCCCTTAATATTGTGCATTAAGTAAGCCATACAACAAACCTTAGTGCATACATATACTATATACATATACTAATAATAACTATGTGACAACTAATATTACATAAATACAGTACTTGAAACAAGTATACTAAAACTTTCTACATAGATATACTAATAGAAGGAAACTTACTGCATTGATAAACAGGACCAAATTTACTACATAGGTACTGTAACATGCTGCATAGATATGGTAATAGATGTAAGCTTACTGCATAAATAAAGTAACAAAATTATATTTATTACATACAGTACCCGGACCAAAATATATTAACATAATAACACTGCATGTATATGGTGATTAAGCTAAGCTTATTACATACATATGGTAAAAGAACCATGATTACAGCATAGATATAGTAAAAGCATAAAGCTTTTTACATACATACAGTAACAAAACCAAGCATATTATATGGATATGGTAACAAAACCAAGCTTGTTACATATATATAGGGAAAGAACCGAGCTTACTACATACAGTAAGAACAAAATGGGGTAAAATAACCAAGCTTACTTCATAAATACAGTAAGAAAACAATCATATTACATATTTACAGTAACAAAACTTATAAATAAATATGGTATCAGAAACAAGATTACGGCATAGATATAGTAAAATAACCAAACTTACTTCATAGATATAGTAACAAAACCAAGCATCATAGTTACAGTAACAAAACTTATAAATAGATATGGTATCAGAAACAAGATTACGGCATAGATATAGTAAAATAACCAAACTTACTTCATAGATATAGTAACAAAACTTATAAATAAATATGGTATCAGATCCAAGATTATGGTATAGAAATAGTAAAATAACCAAGCTTACGTCATAGATACAGTAACAAAACCAAGCATATTACATAGTTATGGTAACAAAACTTAGCTTACTACATAAATATGGTGTCAGACCCAAGATTACAGTATAGATATAGTACATGTAATATAGTAACCATGTTTAATATATAGTTGATATAATAGAACAAATCTTACTGTATAGATTACTTACTGCATAGCTTACTATATAGATACAGAACAAATCTGAATACATAGCAGAACTAAAGTGTACTACACAGATACGGTAACAGAAGTTTACCTCAGGCAGACTCTACGAGCAGAGCACTGATGACACTCACCATTGATATGCAGGAGCATAGCCTTGATCAGTGTAAGTAATCTAATGGATGCTGGTAATAGACTCCTAGGGGAATGTAAAAAGTGCACAAAAAAATATATTTTTTTGAAAAATAGAATAAAGCCCCTCCCCCAATAAAAACTGAGATCACCCCCTTTTCTCTTTTTGCATAAAAAATGTAAAAATAAATAAACAAACATTTTTTGGCATCGTAGCCTGCGTAATAGTGCGATCTATAACAATATAACATTATTCTTCCTGCACACTGCACAATGTAAAAGAGAAGAGGGAAAAACGCCAGGATTGCTGAGTCTTTGTTAGAAAAAAAGAAGAAGAAGCGATCAAAACTTCCCATCTACACCAATATGGTATCAATAACAACTAGAGATCAAGGCACAAAATATGAGCCCAAACAGCCCTGTAGGTGGAAGAATAGAAGGTTATAAGAGACACGGCAATCTAACCATAACTAGCTGTACACATAAAGGCTTACTGTATCAAATAGAATAAAAAAACTAGAAAAGCTGTAAACATGAGAATTGTTGTATCCAGAATGAGAGATAGAATAAAGATACCAAGTCCGTCTTACCATTAAGTGCCTTGTATAAAGATGGAACCCCCCAAAATTTGCATCATCATACGTTTTATGGTAGAATGAAAGTAATGAAAACAAAGCATAATTATTCCTGAAGAAAAAACAAGTCTTTTCAAGACCAATTATTACCAGATGTTTAAAGTGACACTGTCCCCCCCTTTGTTCATTTTGACATCTCTACACAGGTGTAAAGGGTAAATTTAGTGTTTTTCATACCTTATTTCATATCATATGTCATGGTGCTTGTTCAAGTAAAAAGTGTCCTTTTATCATCTGCAGATTGTATTAAGTGGGCGTGGCCTCGCGGCACTAGCGCCACATAACCCCGCCCACAACGGCACAATTGGCCCCGCCCCCTCGCCGGCCATTGGAACAGGCTGACCGAAAGGTCTAGACTCCACCCCCTTTACGTTGGACAACCAATGGGCGTCAAGGGGGCGGGGCCAACCGTGCCGTTGTGGGCGGGGTTATGTGGCGCTAGTGCCGCGAGGCCACGCCCACTTAATACAATCTGCAGTTGATAAAAGGACACTTTTTACTTGAACAAGCACCATGACGTATGATATGAAATAAGATATGAAAAACACTAAATTTACCCTTTACACCTGTGTAGAGATGTCAGAATGCACTAAGGGGGTGACGGTGTCACTTTAAAGTCAGTGAACAGCTGGCAATTGGTTAGTGCATACATAAAGTAACAGAACCAAGCTTTATATATAACACCATAACATAACTGTATATATAATGTAACAGAACCAAGCTCCATATATAACACCATAACATAACTGTATATATAATGTAACAGAACCAAGCTCCATATATAACACCATAACATAACTGTATATATAATGTAACAGAACCAAGCTCCATATATAACACCATACCTGTATATATTATAGAGCAGAACCATGTCAGGGGCATAGATAGAGCGATGCTGTAGTGGTACATGTTACCCTAATTTATGGAATATTTGTTCTATAGGGAATCACGTGTAATAGTCCAATGTAATCTGGTGCTCCTGCCCTAGTGGTCCTACCCTCCTCCAGTGGTTCTATGACTGTGAGTGTGCACTTATTTGTACACCTATCCACCTATATACCTTGTCGTTTTCAGTCCCATTGCTTAGAGGAGAAGGGTTCCCTTCCCTTTCTGGCAGCCATCTGTTCCTTCAGTAGTAGGATGAGCCTGGGCTATAATAGTTGGGGGACCCCTCTGCAGTCAGATAAGATAGGACCTGGACGTTACATATGGAAATAATCTGGGGGTGACTATTACTTATGGGGTGCACTGTAACTGTGTGACCCTGGTGGAGTCCTGCTGTGTACCTCTGCTCTGTGGATTCTCCTTAGTGCAGGGGTTCTCCCCTATATACTGCTGCTCTATGGAAGATGGATGAGGGGGGCTATGCTCCAGGACCCTATGAGTTGGACCCCAGATGCCATCAGGGAAGCTTTTATAGGCTGGTCACATGACTCATTGTATCTAGGTACAAACATAGGAGCTGACCATCTCATAGGAATAGATGCATAAATCTTCAGGACATTAAAGGGGCACTCCGGCAAAAATCATTTTTCTTTCAATTCAACTAATTTCAGAAAGAAGTGGTGTATTCTCTGCAGTCTGACACAGTGCTCTCTGCTGCCCCCTCTTTCCATGTCAGGAACTGTCCAGAGCAGCAGCAAATCCCCAAAGAAAACCTCTGCTGCTCTGGACAGCTCCTGACATGGACAGAGGTGGCAGCAGAGAATACACCACTTCCTGCGGAACAAACAGCAGCTGATAAGTACTGGGAGACTGGAGTTTTTATATAGAAGAAATGACAAATCTCGGGCACTTTCTGAAACCAGTTGATTTGAAAGAAAAATATTTTCCCAGGAGAACACCTTTAATAAAGCGAGTGATGCTGAGAAGCATAGACTATGATAGAGTCAGAAGTCTCTGTCTCTGCTGCATATAAAGAACGTCCGGCTCCGGACGTCACTCACCTGTGTGGTAGAGAAGCTCTCGCTATACGAGTCAGAGACTCATAAGCCAGAATTCATCATGACATGGGAAGAGCTGCATAAACCTCCCGTACATGATGGCAGCACATAACACACAGTAATAGAGAGGTACAGAAGCCATGGTGCGGAGCAGTCACCGGGCCCCTCCCAGGGGATAGAAAGAGCGGCCTGCTCCGTACATCACTCACCTGTATGGCTGAGCAGAGCAGCGGCCCTCGGCTAACAGCTCTGCTGCCTATATAGCCCTGGCTCTTTGGGCTTTCTCCTCAGGGACCCCACAAGTTTTGCTGTAATTGTGTCATCAGGGACAGAACTAATAATGAGGTTGATGATTATACATGGAAGACAGGCAAGAAAGATAAAGAGAGCCAAGTGCAATAAAAGAGTAATGTGTCTATCTACAGAGCCCAAAATACAGCATCAAGATAATATAACGTGTGATGTAATGGGGATCTGTGTGTGATCGACCAACAAAACACAGTTATCACTGAACTCAAGGAGAACAATGAAAAAAATTCCAATGAAGTCCTCAATCAAGAGTCTCCACTGATGCCCCTAAAAATTTAAATATGCAAAACAGGAGTCCGTGGAGCCTCGGTTACGAGTCTCAAAACACGGGATAGCCAGATATCTCTCGCCTGTTGCCACGGGGGCCTCCATGTCATGTTCGCAATACTCGCACCTTGAGTTAGACATTGACAAAAGGGGCCACCCTGGTGTTTCCCTATTTATGTTCCAATACTCAAAACCGAGTGGGACTTAAGGGGCTATCTATCAGGGTGGTGTGGTGCTCTCCCCATCATGGAGGCCCCCGTGGCAACAGGCGAGAGATATCTGGCTATCCCGTATTTTGAGACTCGCAACCGAGTTTGTATCTAGTTTGGATACAAGATTACATACAGTTGGGCACCTCTAGCCTTGATGAAAGATGAGATATGGTTGGGCATCACTTGCCTAGATACAAGATGAGATACGATTGGGCACCACTTCCCTGCATACAAGATGATATATGGTTGGGCACCACTAACCTGGATACAAGATAAGACAAGATGAGATATTGTTGGGCACTTCTAGCCTGGATACAAGATGAGATATGGTTGGGCACCTGTAGCCTTGATACAAGATGAGATATGATTTGGCACCTCTAGCCTGGATACAAGATGAGATATGGTTGGGTACCTGTAGCCTTGATACAAGATGAGATATGGTTGGGCACCTCTAGTTTGGATACAAGATTAGATACAGTTGGGCACCTCTAGCCTTGATACAAGATTAGATACAGTTGGGCACCTCTAGCCTTGATACAAGATGAGATATGGTTGGGAACCTCTAGTTTGGATACAAGATTAGATACAGTTGGGCACCTCTAGCCTTGAAACAAGATTAGATACAGTTGGGCACCTCTAGCCTTGATACAAGATGAGATATGGTTGGGCACCTCTAGTTTGGATACAAGATTAGATACAGTTGGGCACCTCTAGCCTTGATGAAAGATGAGATATGGTTGGGCACCACTTGCCTAGATACAAGATGAGATACGATTGGGCACCACTTCCTTGGATACAAGATGATATATGGTTGGGCACCACTAACCTGGATACAAGATAAGACAAGATGAGAAATTGTTGGGCACCACTAGCCTGGATGCAAGATGGGATACGGTTGGGCACTTCTAGCCTGGATACAAGATGAGATACGGTTGGGCACCTCTAGCCTGGATACAAGATGAGATACGGTTGGGCACCACTTGCCTTATACAAGATGAGATATGGTTGGGCGTGGATGGTTCAGGTTCCTTATGGTATCCTGCAGCAAAGAGCAGGGTATAGAATGGGAAGCCCTTAGCTGGTGTCAGAACAGGGGAGGTAGGGACAAGACACGACAGTGAGCCCTAAAGCTGAGCCCACCCTCTTTCAATACCTACTTGCCTTAAACGGCTCTAGGTAGCCGCGGACAACCACGAAGGCAGTCCCTGCTCTGGTGTAAGTGAAACACAGAACGAGACAGACAAACACAAAGGATAGTCAGTAAGCCAAAGACAAAACCAAACGGGCAACGCAGTACAAAATCAGTAAACAGTTGGATAGTCAAAGGTCAGGCAGGAGGTCAGATAACAGGTCGAGCAAGAAGAGGAATTAGGAACGGGGATCGCAGGAATAGACAGGGGAAGCTGGGATCAGGGTATGAACCTCATTTGAGTCAGTCAAAAGACTAGCTCAGCTGTAGTAATCATATCTTGCAGAGCTCTGAGTAACCCCTGCATTGTCGGATGCTGACAAGCAATCGGGTGTGTCAAATAAAAGCAAAAACCAGGCCCAGTTCACAACAGGCTACTGCACATTCCTGACAGTATCTCCCCCCCCCCCTTATGAGGGGCCTCAGGAACCTTAGCCAATGGACAAGGCTTAAAAGCATTTTGTGCATGATATTGCCGAATCAGACGTGGTACCTTCATATCCTTCCCAGAAACCCACGTACATTCCTCTGGTCCGAAACCCTTCCAGTGGTCCAGATACTGTATGGAACCCAGTACCCAACGAGAATTAAGTATTTTCTCCACCTCATATTCCAACTCACCCTGGATGACTAGTGGAGCAGGAGGAGGTGATGGAGATACCAGAGGAATGTATTTTTTCAGGAATGCTTTGTGGAATACATTATGGATTTGGAATGAAGCGGGCAATTTCTAAAAGTAACCGGGTTAATTACCTCAACAATAGTATATGGATTAATATATTTGGGTGCCAGTTTGCCAGGCTGTACCCTCAACCTCAGGTTCTTAGTAGAGAGCCAAAACTTGTCACCTAACAAGTACTGATGGCCAGATATGCATCTTTTATTAGCATGCTTTTGGACTTGTTCTTGGGCTTTGACCAAGCTCTGATGAGCTTGGGCCCAAACTGTGCACAGTTTAGAGAATATGGCAGCAGCTGAGGGGTTAACTGACTCGGCGGCATGAGTAGAAAAATACCTAGGGTTGAAACCATAATTGCAAAAGAATGGTGACATCTCAAGCGAGCGCTGCTCATGATTGTTTAAGGCAAATTCAGCCAGAGATATAAAGTCCTTCCATTTGTCTTGGCCATCATCCACAAAACATCTCAGAAACAGTTTTAGAGACTGGTTGATCCTCTCCGTCTGCCCATTCATCTGTGGGTGGAAGGCAGACGAGAAAGACAAGGAGATACCCAATCGACCACAGAATTCTCTTCAAAACTTAACCACAAACTGGACACAATATTTTCTGGAATGCCATGCAAGCGCAAAATGTGATTAATACACAATGTAGCCAAAGTATGAGCATTTGGTAGTTTGCACAAAGGGATAAGATGGCACATCTTGGAAAATCTATCCACAACTACCCAAATCACAGTCTTTCCCTTAGACAGGAGCAAGTCAGTGATGAAATTCATGAAGATATGTGTCCATGATCTCATAGGCACAGGTAGCGGGTGTAATAACCCTTCAGGTGGCCTACAAGGAACCTTGGATCTAGCACAGGTCTCACATGCATCAACAAAGGATTTAACATCTCGGGCCCAGGAAGGTCACCAGTAGTGAGAGCAAGTATTTGGTTCCTGCCACCCCTGGGTGCCCAGCTAACATGGAGCTGTGAATCTCTTCTAAGACTCAGAGGCAAAGATTAGGGGCTACAAATAGTAGTGACTCCGGAGTGTTCCGGGGTGCCGGAGACTGAGACTCAGCCATTTGATTCACTAGGTCTGGTTGCAAAATGGCCACTACCACACCAGGGGACAGGATGGTATCAGGTTGTATCTTGGGCATTCTCTGAATGTCAAAGCTGCGGGACATAGTGTCAGCCTTAACATTCTTGGAGCCAGGCCGGTAGGTTATCTCAAAATTGAACCTAGTAACCCTTCCACTGAACTCTCATCAAATACATCCGCATAATCCCTCAAAAATTCTGGAATCTCTCCCTCCCCAGGGGAACATTCCGCAAGTGACACAGTAATACAATGAGGACCACAGTTAGGCCCCCACTGAATGAGTTTCCTGCTGGACCAGTCGAACACAGGGTTACAGTATGTGCTTCCAGCCAGGGCAACCCCAGGATCAGAAGACAAATTATGCATGAGAAGAAAATCAAGGGTCTCAACATGAACAGACCCCACCTTTACTTCAAGGCGGGGGGTGGGGATATACCATACATCCCCTTGGGCAAAAGGGGGAGAGTCCGCTGCAGTGACGTTTACTGGAGACTTGAGCAGCAGGGGACATACCTCTAAACCAGACCAAAACACGGGGTTAATGAAATTTACAGAAGACCCAGAATCGACCTGGGCATACCCAGAAATGCATCTATCCCCCAGCACCAGAGAAATAGGTAACAGTAACTTGTTTTTTTTTTGTTTTTTTTCATGAAGGTTACCTGTGCACCTGAGTAAACCCCTCAATGATCACTCAGGCACTGGAGTTTTCCGCCGGCTTGTCAGGTCTAGCAGGACAGGACCTCACACGATGACCGGGTTTAGGCAGAGGTCATGTTGCAGTGTCTTAAGTGCAGGTTCACACCATCCAGTAGTGACATTATGTAGCCTGAACTTGCTACAGTAATCTCAGCTTAACGTTGACCCTGGCTGATCGTAAGGAGCTGAGACTCGGAAAGGGCAACGTGATCAGGCTGAGAATATATGGTCCCTAGGGACTGGAAAAACATATCCCAATCCCTTCACTCCTCAGAATTAGGGGGAAGATTCAAGGCTCAGGCCTGTGGATCTTCCTGAAGCAGTGATACCACTATCCCCACTTTATCCTCCTGGGACTGAATCTGGTTAACACGGAAATACAACAAACAAGACTGATGAAAAACTTCAAATTTTTCCTTATCAACTTCAAATCTATCAGGAAGCAACATTCTAGACTTGGAGGCCTGACGTACCACAGGCAAAGTCGCCATCACTTTGGTCTGATTAAGCGACAAACGGTGTATTTGCTGCACCAATTCAGAGATCAAACCCGCCACCCCTCTAAGCTGTTTTTAAGGTCCTGGACAACATCCATTTCCATATAGGGGATAACGGTAAATGGGCTGGCTATTTTGCCAGAACAGGGGAGGTAGGAGCAAGACACGACAGTGAGCCCTAAAGCTGCGCCCACCAACTGTCCCTACCTACTTGCCTCAAACGGCCTTATTTAGCCGCGGACTACCACGAAGGCGGTCCCTGCTCTGGTGTAAGTGAAACACAGAACGAGACAGACAAACCCAATAAGGCTATGTTCACACTACGTAAGTCTCCGGACGTAGCGCGTTCCGTGAATAAGCGACCGGAGATTTACGTAGTTTGCGTACAATGGAAAGTGTACGATCTACGGCTGCACAGTTCACACTACGTAAGAACTTACGCCAGGATCGTACGCGGCGCCGTAAAAAATGAACCAGACCATTGTTTGAGGATGAAAATGCCGTAACTTACGCCCGTAGCGTAACATGCGGTCCCGTACGTAGTGGCGATTTCTTTATTTTTGCACTTTTCTTTGCCGATCCAAAAGGTTCTGTGGGGTTTCCGGGGCTTGGCGAACATTTCCAAGTAAAAGACCGCTGTCAGATCGCTACGTAGGGCGCTCGGGAAGCGTAAGTAGACTACGGGCGTAAGTTCGCGGACCGTATGTAGCCGGCCGCAACTTACGTAAATCCCCGGCCGGAGTTTAACACGTATATGTCTGGCCGCAAAAATATGCGGCCGGACATATACGTAGTGTGAACATAGCCTAAAGGAGAATCAGCAAGCCAAAGTCAAAACCAAACGGGCAACGCAGTACAAAATCAGTAAACTATTGGAGATTCAAAGGTCAGGCAGGAGGTCAGGTAACAGGTCGAGCAAGCAGAGAAATTAGGAACGAGGATCGCAGGAATAAACGAGGAAGCTGGGATCAGGGTATGAACCTTTATAGCCAGGCCTGAGAGACTGGCTCAGCTATTCCTTTATGAGGATCAAGAGTCTGGTCCGGATCCCCATTGGACTGGTTCTCTGATCCTCCAAGTTCCAGACAGGCATAGGAACAATCAGTCAAAAGACTAGCTCAGCTGTAGTAATCAAATCTTGCAGAGCTCTGAGTAAAGGCCCTATTCCATAGAACGATTATCGGCCGTATTCGGCTGATATCGACTATTACTGCCGATTATCATCCCGTGGAATAGGAGGCAATGATCAGCCGTCATCGTTCGTGTCGGCTGATCGTTGAAGTCGTTTGTCTTTCAACATGTTGAAAGACAAACAACTTCTATAGCAGCAATCTGCTGCCGCCGCACCATATGATGGGAGCGGCGGCAGCAGACCGCCGCTATATCCTATGGCTGCCAGGATGATTAGTTATCACCCGGGCAGCCCCCCAGCAGCTCCCCCCGGCCCTCCCCAGGCTCCCCAGGCTGCAGCCAAGTGAAATATCGGCGGCAGCAAATGGGGAACAAGGAGCAAACGTTTGTTCCTCAGAGTCGGGCCGTGGAATAGGGCCTTAACTCCTGCATTGCCGGATCCTGAGAAGCAATTGGGTGTGTCATGCAAAAACCAGGCCCAGTTCACACCAGGCTACTGCACATTCCTGACAGCTGGACTGTGATTGGTGTGAGACAGTGGAGATGAGGCTCTTAGTACAGGGACGGAGATGGTGTTTTTGTTATTGGAGCAGTAATACTTCTACATGTAACTGCTGCACACGTATATACTGTATCTGCTCAGGTTTTCCAGGCTTTACATGATGGAGAACTGACCGGTGCTGCGGGTTCTAGCCTAGCTACAGCCACCCCTATAGTCAGGTAAAGCAACCACAGAGCTTGTGTAGAGTTGTCGAGTATTCAGTGCCATCTAGTTACTTGACCTGTAGTCCTTATGGTGACTTTCATGTTGTGAATATGGTAACATGACGTCTGGTCTTAAAGATGACCACCAGTAACCCCCTGGCCCCGTGCCGTCCTTTTTCCCCCTCTCAGCCCCACTTTTGGCCATTCCTCTGAACCTGGGAAGCTTTCCTGGGTTGTCAGAGGAGTTGGCCACTTATTTACACACTATATAGAGTACTTGGCCAATAAGGAGGCAAAAACAATGGCTGATCAGGTCCAGAGTTGGCGTTCCAGACCTGGGATTGATGTCTCTGAGACTCACTACGTTTATTCTGTTTTTTATTCAATTCTTTGGACATCCTGATTCCCAGCTTTTTTTCACTCTGCCTTTGTCTGCTGATTTGGACCTGATGAGGCCTCCGGCTATTGACCTAGATGGAGGCCTCATCAGCGGTGTGAAGGGAGGCTTTTAGTACTAGAGCAAGGTGGGTATTGAGTGGGTGTCCCCTTTCTTCTGTGAAAAGAAAAAAATGCCCGAACCTTAGGCTGGAAACACACACAGCTTTTTTTTTTTTGGGGGGGGGGGGGGGGAGGGGGGGGGAACTGGGGGGGGGGAACTGTTCCTTTATGTTTCACATCCCATTTCAATCCACTTCTGGTTTTGGCACAAAAACTGCTGTGTGTTTCCAGCCTTATATCTTATGAAACCTTACCTTATGTGAGGCCTGGTATCCTTTACTTGATTGTCACTGTGCTCCTGTATCCTGACGCTGTTCTGGGGGTCACATGCTTGCTGTTTTTAATGATCCAATATCCAAGAGAACTGAAGTCTCTAAGGATCCTGACTGTACAACATTGACCCTAAGTAACAAGTTCCCTTTGGGTTCAGTGCTCAGCTAAGGTGTGATATTCTTGGTACCTTTGTTATTGATCTAGTTTGCAAATTCTGACCACAACCTTTTGTCTGCTACCAGCCCTGGCCTCCTCCTGTCTATTATTACTCTATTATTGCTTCCTGCCATGATTCTTAAGCCCCCACTACATGGGCCGATTAGCAGGAGCAAACGAGTGCAGTTGCTTGCTCCTCATTCCCTGCTCACTGCTGGTACCATTTCATGTGCCGACAGCGAGCGGGTAAGAGTGCGGGGGGGAGGGGGTTGCACGGGAAGCTGTGAGGGGTCGATCTTTAGATTGTTTGGGAAGCCCATAGTTGAAAGCGGCAGTCTACTGCCACCGCTCCTATTATTCGGAGCGACGGCCAGCAGCCAGTCGTTATCTTCGAAAAAAAATTTAACGCGTTAAAAGGCAAAGATCAGCCGACATTGTGCACTGATGTCTTTTAACAGTAGCTACTACACTGAGCGATTATCAGCCATAATGGAAGATAATCAGCTGGATAAGGTTGATAGGGTCCTTTTATATTAATCAATCTTTGGCCACAAACGAGGCCCCCTTCCAGAGTGTAAAGGTTGAGAGCTCCCAATGCTGTAGACTCTGCCGAGTAGGTCCACATTAGTTGGCCTTGATATACTCCATATAACCTCAACGTTGTACAGATCTATAATAAGGCATCTATAGAGACATAAGAATTACACCATGCACATGACTCTACCAAGACCATTAGATATAAATAGTTCTTTCTCTTCTCTACTTGAAGTAGGAGGACCATTGTTATGGGACTGTGAGGCTTGATTGGAGACTATTCATCACACATATACCAGACTCAGTAGCTGATTCCATTCATTCTGTTGGGAGTCTTGACCATGAGTTTTCTTATGGCGGCCTTCATCTCCTTGTTCCTCAGACTATAGATAAGAGGATTTACAACTGGTATGACAATACAATAGAACAGAGATATCATCCTGTCATTGTCATCAGATCCATAGGTGCCCAGGCGTAGATAGGTAAACATGGCGGTGCCATAGAAAAGGAAGACAGACACCAAGTGTGAGCTGCACGTGGACAGAGCTTTGTGTCTTCTCTCTGGAGAGTGAATGAGAAGGATAGAGCTCAGGATTCTGACGTACGAGCAGAGGATGAGGAAGAATGGGATCCCAGCTGCACACATGCAGGAAATGAAGAGTAAGAGTTCATTGATAAACGTGTTGGTACAAGCCAAGTTGAGGAGAGAAGGATTGTCACAGAAGAAGTGGGCGATGCGCTTGGATCCACAATATGGCAAACTAAAGATATAACTGGTTTGTACCAACGACACCAAAGATCCAAGAACCCAAGATCCTATGGTCAACTGGTAACACAATTTAGTGCTCATCACCAAGGTGTAACGTAACGGGTGGCAGATGGCCATGTACCGGTCAAAGGCCATAACCCCGAGAAAAATACATTCTGATACTCCAATGCAGAAAAATGAAAACATCTGAAAGGCACAGGCTGAAAATGCAATGGTCCGTTCCCTCGACAGGAAGTTCTCCAAGACTTTGGGAATGGTGACTGTGGTTAAACAAAGTTCGTGGAACGATAGATTCCTCAGGAAGAAATACATTGGGGTTTTGAGCACTGGATCAAAAGACACAGCCAGTATGATGAGGCTATTACCAATTATTGTAACAATGTAGGAGAAGAGGAAGAAGGTGAATAATATGGCTTGTAATGGTGGAGAGAGGTCCGAGAACCCAAGGAGAAAGAAATCGGTGATGTTTGTCTGCATGTCTCTTACTATCACCCAAAATATACGAGTCTCTTGCCACTCTGTGAAGATATAGACGTGTATACAGTATCATGAGAATAAATGAATACTTATAATTCATAACATACAATATAAGACAATTGCTGTGGTAGTGTCCCCTATTACTGAGATCAGTATACAGTAACAGGAACCTTTATTTGCTCTATGAACTTTTGAACATGCCACTATACAGAGAACATCTAACACTTCCCATGGTGAAGCTGTTTTTTATTTCCATCCCGTTTTACACTGGTTAGGCTAGGTTCACACTGCGTTTTCAGCATCCGTTTAACGCATCCGTTTTTTTGCAAAAAACGCATGAAAAACGGATTGCAAAAAACGGATTCATTTGTGTGCATCCATTTTTCCATTGACTTCCATTATAAAAAAAAAAACGGATCCGTTTTTTTTGGCGGACCAAAACGGACCAAAAAACGTTGCTGACCCTATTTTTCTGGACGTTAAAAAAAACGGATCCGTTAAACGGATGCTGAAAACGCAGTGTGAACCTAGCCTTACCAACCAGCTCCCACTTACCATCCAATCCTACAGAAATAATAATACAGTCATATCTGTGCATATGATTATTATATACAGTAGTGGACTCCTAGTGTGGTCGGCTCCTAATATCATATACATGGAAAGGTTTTTGTTGGATTTCCATGTTCAGTCAGATTTATCGGTCTAAGAATTCATTGTTTCTAATGGGGAATACTTCTAACATAGAGTGTGATGTAGAGCACCATACAGTACATTGGCACCTAAAGTAGGGATCTGCAGGGATGCTGTGCCTCTATACCATATAGTCTCCTGTACATGGCTCTATCAATAGAGGATTATAATATGGGATTCCTTCTCCCCCAAGTGCTTTTTTTTTTTACATTTGGAAACATTAAGAAGAAGTTTCCATTGTTTGAACGCCATATCTAGTAAAGCTAAATCATTTTTCATATTACTGACACCTCCAGGAATATCAACCCTACTGTTTCTTCACCAACAGACAAACTTTACCCACCAACCCTTCTCCTATGTCACCATCCTTACCCACCAAACCTTCCCCTGTGTCACCATCCTTACCTACCAACCCTTCTCCTATGTCACTATCCTTACCCACCTAACCTTCTCCTATGTCACCATCCTTACCCACCAAACCTTCTCCTATGTCACTATCCTTACCTACCAACCCTTCTCCTATGTCACTATCCTTACCTACCAAACCGTCTCCTATGTCACTATCCTTACCTACCAATCCTTCTCCTATGTCACTATCCTTTCCTACCAACCCTTCTCCTATGTCACTATCCTTACCTACCAACCCTTCTCCTATGTCACTATCCTTACCCACCGAACCTTCTCCTATGTCACTATCCTTACCTTCCAACCCTTCCCCTATGTCACTATCCTTACCTACCAAACCTTCTCCTATGTCACTATCCTTACCTACCAACCCTTCTCCTATGTCACTATCCTTACCCACCAACCCTTCTCCTATGTCACTATCCTTACCCACCAAACCTTCTCCTATGTCACTATCCTTACCTTCCAACCCTTCTTCTATGTCACTATCCTTACCTTCCAACCCTTCCCCTATGTCACTATCCTTACCTACCAAACCTTCCCCTATGTCACTGTCCTTACCCACCAACCCTTCTCCTATATCACTATCTTTACCCACCAACCCTTCTCCTATATCACTATCCTTACCTACCAAACCTTCTCCTATGTCACTATCCTTACCCACCAACCCTTTTCGTCTGTCGCTATCCTTCCCTACCAACCCTTCTCCTATGTCACTATCCTTACCCACCAACCCTTCTCCTATGTCACTATCCTTACCCACCAAACCTTCTCCTATGTCACTATCCTTACCTTCCAACCCTTCTTCTATGTCACTATCCTTACCTTCCAACCCTTCCCCTATGTCACTATCCTTACCCACCAACCTTTCTCCTATATCACTATCCTTACCCACCAAACCTTCTCTTATGTCACTATCCTTACCCACCAAACCTTCTCCTATGTCACTATCCTTACCTTCCAACCCTTCTCCTATATCACTATCCTTACCCACCAACCCTTCTCCTATATCACTATCCTTACCTACCAAACCTTCTCCTATGTCACTATCCTTACCCACCAACCCTTTTCCTCTGTCGCTATCCTTCCCTACCAACCCTTCTCCTATGTCACTATCCTTACCCACCAACCCTTCTCCTATATCACTATCCTTACCCACCAACCCTTCTCCTATATCACTATCCTTACCTTATAAACCTTCCCCTATGTCACTATCCTTACCCACCAACCCTTCTCCTATATCACTATCCTTACCCACCAACCCTTCTCCTATGTCACTATCCTTACCTACCAACCCTTCTCCTATGTCACTATCCTTACCTACCAACCCTTCTCCTATGTCACTATCCTTACCTACCAACCCTTCTCCTATGTCACTATCCTTACCTACCAACCCTTCTCCTATGTCACTTTCCTTACCCACCAACCCTTCTCCTATATCACTATCCTTACCTACCAACCCTTCTCCTATGTCACTATACTTACCTACCAACCCTTCTCCTATGTCACTATCCTTACCTACCAACCCTTCTCCTATGTCACTATCCTTACCTACCAAACCTTCTCCTATGTCACTATCCTTACCTACCAACCCTTCTCCTATGTCACTATCCCTACCCACCAACCCTTCTCCTATGTCACTATCCTTACCTACCAATCCTTCTCCTATGTCACTATCCTTACCTACCAACCCTTCTCCTATGTCACTATCCCTACCCACCAACCCTTCTCCTATGTCACTATCCTTACCTACCAATCCTTCTCCAATGTCACTATCCTTACCTACCAACCCTTCTCCTATGTCACTATCCTTACCCACCAACCCTTCTCCTATGTCACTATCCTTACCCACCAAACCTTCTCCTATGTCACTTTCCTTACCTACCAATCCTTCTCCAATGTCACTATCCTTACCTACCAACCCTTCTCCTATGTCACTATCCTTACCTACCAACCCTTCTCCTATGTCACTATCCTTACCCACAAACCCTTCTCCTATGTCACTATCCTTACCTACCAACCCTTCTCCTATGTCACTATCCTTACCTACCAACCCTTCTCCTATGTCACTATCCTTACCCACCAACCCTTTTCCTCTGTCGCTATCCTTCCCTACCAACCCTTCTCCTATGTCACTATCCTTACCCACCAACCCTTCTCCTATGTCACTATCCTTACCCACCAAACCTTCTCCTATGTCACTATCCTTACCTTCCAACCCTTCTCCTATGTCACTATCCTTACCTACCAACCCTTCTCCTATGTCACTATCCTTACCTACCAAACCTTCTCCTATGTCACTATTCTTACCCACCAAACCTTCTCTTATGTCACTATCCTTACCCACCAAACCTTCTCCTATGTCACTATCCTTACCTTCCAACCCTTCTCCTATATCACTATCCTTACCCACCAACCCTTCTCCTATATCACTATCCTTACCTACCAAACCTTCTCCTATGTCACTATCCTTACCCACCAACCCTTTTCCTCTGTCGCTATCCTTCCCTACCAACCCTTCTCCTATGTCACTATCCTTACCCACCAACCCTTCTCCTATATCACTATCCTTACCCACCAACCCTTCTCCTATATCACTATCCTTACCTACCAAACCTTCCCCTATGTCACTATCCTTACCCACCAACCCTTCTCCTATATCACTATCCTTACCCACCAACCCTTCTCCTATGTCACTATCCTTACCTACCAACCCTTCTCCTATGTCACTATCCTTACCTACCAACCCTTCTCCTATGTCACTATCCTTACCTACCAACCCTTCTCCTATGTCACTATCCTTACCTACCAACCCTTCTCCTATGTCACTTTCCTTACCCACCAACCCTTCTCCTATATCACTATCCTTACCTACCAACCCTTCTCCTATGTCACTATACTTACCTACCAACCCTTCTCCTATGTCACTATCCTTACCTACCAACCCTTCTCCTATGTCACTATCCTTACCTACCAAACCTTCTCCTATGTCACTATCCTTACCTACCAACCCTTCTCCTATGTCACTATCCCTACCCACCAACCCTTCTCCTATGTCACTATCCTTACCTACCAATCCTTCTCCTATGTCACTATCCTTACCTACCAACCCTTCTCCTATGTCACTATCCCTACCCACCAACCCTTCTCCTATGTCACTATCCTTACCTACCAATCCTTCTCCAATGTCACTATCCTTACCTACCAACCCTTCTCCTATGTCACTATCCTTACCCACCAACCCTTCTCCTATGTCACTATCCTTACCTACCAACCCTTCTCCTATGTCACTTTCCTTACCTACCAATCCTTCACCAATGTCACTATCCTTACCTACCAACCCTTCTCCTATGTCACTATCCTTACCTACCAACCCTTCTCCTATGTCACTATCCTTACCCACAAACCCTTCTCCTATGTCACTATCCTTACCTACCAACCCTTCTCCTATGTCACTATCCTTACCTACCAACCCTTCTCCTATGTCACTATCCTTACCCACCAGCCCTTCTCCTATGTCACTATCCTTACCTACCAACCCTTCTGCTATGTCACTATCCTTACCCACCAAACCTTCTCCTATGTCACTATTCTTACCTACCAACCCTTCTCCTATATCCCTATCCTTACCTACCAACCCTTCTCCTATGTCACTATCCTTACCTACCAACCCTTCTCCTTTGTCACTATCCTTACCTACCAAACCTTCTCCTATGTCACTATTCTTACCTACCAACCCTTCTCCTATATCCCTATCCTTACCTACCAACCCTTCTCCTGTGTCACTATCCTTACCTACCAACCCTTCTCCTATGTCACTATCCTTACCTACCAACCCTTCTCCTATGTCACTATCCTTACCCACCAACCCTTCTCCTATGTCACTATCCTTACCTACCAACCCTTCTCCTATGTCACTATCCTTACCTTCCAACCCTTCTTCTATGTCACTATCCTTACCTACCAACCCTTCTCCTATGTCACTATCCTTACCTACCAACCCTTCTCCTATGTCACTATCCTTACCTTCCAACCCTTCTTCTATGTCACTATCCTTACCTACCAACCCTTCTCCTATGTCACTATCCTTACCTACCAACCCTTCTCCTATGTCACTATCCTTACCTACCAACCCTTCTCCTATGTCACTATTCTTACCTACCAACCCTTCTCCTATGTCACTATCCTTACCCACCGAACCTTCTCCTATGTCACTATCCTTACCTACCAACCCTTCTCCTATGTCACTATCGTTACCTACTAAACCATCCCCCTATGTTACTTACAAACATATTTACAAGAATAGGACCCAGAACAGACCCTTGTAGCCACCACGTGTATCCAGTCTCTGCTCGGAATATTCACCATTACCAACAATGCTCTTATTTCTATCCTTCACCAACCACAAATCCAGGGATTAAGTCAAATTTTCTCTAACTTCTCTATCAGATCTTTATGGTGAACTGAGTCTTTGCTGAAGTCAAGATAGGTGATATCCCCGACACCTTCATCCAACACTTTTGTGACATAAATCAATGAGATTAGTCTGACCTGATCTTCCCTCAGTGAAGGCATGCTGGGTTTCCGCATAAATATGGTAACAAGACCAGGCTACTACATAGGTAGTATAACAAAAACAACTTATTATATACATACAGTTAGAACAGTAACGGAACAAAGATACAATAGAACCAAGATTACTGCATAAATATGGCAACAGAACAAAGCTTACCACATAGATATGGAAAAAGAACCAAGCTTACTACATAGATGAGGTAACAGAAGTCATGTTAAAGGTTTTATTAAAGGGCATGTACTGTGCACAGCTCAAGACTGATGAAAAGTACATAGAAGTTGATGGCATTGATCGGGAGCAGCTTAATTCTTCAGTTGGAAGCAAAGCAGCACTGTCCCCAAGAGGAGGAGAAATTTTTAGATACAGTATCAGATCCAAGAGAGGGTAACAAAATTAGTCTAAGTACAAGGATATCATCACTAAACTTAGCGTTATAGATATGGTGCCAAAACCAATCATAGCACATAGACAAATAACAAAACCAAGCTTAGTGCAGAGATGCAGTGACTGAACCAAACCTACTCCACAGATGGGATTGCAGAACTGTTCACTGCAAAACTACAGAACTAGACCAGTTCTTGGTTCTGTTACCATCTATTCAGTAAGGTTGGCTTAAATATGGAGTCTAGTTTATTGATATGGTAACAGAATTAAGCTTTGAACCCATTTTTTCTAAATTTTTGGAAATTGTGGAACATAAAGATGGAACAATAGATGCCACTATGGAAGGACACCAGTCTACCATTTCTCAGTGATACACAACAATTTCAAAAGTCTGTGCCACATTGGAAATGTGATGAACGGAAAAATGGCCTCACACCGCAGGCTTCTTCTGACTTTTTACCATCAAGATGTATTCCAGCGTCCAGCCATGGACATGGACAGGGAATGGAGAAAATATACAGTTACAAAGGACTATATACAGTTACTGTACATGCGGCTATTTCAGCAGAACGTCACCCTTATCACCATTGACATAATAAGGAGGCTGTTAGGTTATAAGGGATTCCTGGTTCTCTGCTAGATATCTGACATCACACAAAGGGATAATACATGCCCCGAACACTGAGAAGCAGCATGACTACAAATCACCAGTCTCACTTAAAGGAGAAGTCCGGTGAAAATTTTTATTAAAATATTGTATTGCCCTGGAAAAGTTATACAAATTACCAATATACACTTATTACGGGAAATGCTTATAAAGGGCTTTTTTCCCTGCACCTACTACTGCATCAAGGCGTCACTTCCTGGATAACATGGTGATTTCACGACTCCCAGAGCTGTGCGGCTGTGGCTGCTGGAGAGGATGATGGCAGGGGGACACTGAGGGACACAGGGCACTGGAGGGACACTGAGCATCCCTCTGCCATCATCCTCTCCAGCAGCTACAGCCCGCACAGCTCTGGGAGTTGGGTCGTGACGTCACCATTTTATCCAGGAAGTGACATCACCATTTTATCCAGGAAGTGAAGCCTTGATGCAGTGATAAGTGCAGGGAAAAAAAGCACTTTATGTGCATTTCCCGTAATAAGTGTATATTGGGGATTTGTAAAACTTTTGGGGGGCAACACAATACTTTAATAAAAAATTTTGCCGGACTTCTCCTTTAAGGGCATTTTATACCGGCTGATTATCGACCAGGAGCGTTTCGGTAAAATGGTGGTGGGATTTACCAAAGCTTCTTCAACGTGCAAATCATTTTTAGATGCAATTGTTTTTATATTGTGTAAATTAATTGCATCCTGTACAGATTTATCACGCCATGGGCAATTTTTAAAAAATTCACCAGGCACAAAAAGAAATACGAGTTAGAACTGGTTAAAAAATATAGAGAAACGCTCATATAAAAAGTATAACTTAAATAGTAAATTCCAGAATATTTGAAGGAAATGGTTGGGCACCACCAGGCTCTTGTGTCCCATTATACTCTGATCAGACAGTGCACTCCCATATCAGCAAACACAGGGCCAACAAAAAGCACACATATCTTACACATATTATACACATATAATGTATGGTCCTGCTCCGTACATCACTCACCTGTGCGGCTGATATAACAGAATATACAGATATATAACATATAATGTATGGTCCTGCTCGGTACATCACTCACCTGTGCGGCTGATATAACACAGAATATACAGATATATAACATATAATGTATGGTCCTGCTCCGTACATCACCTGTGCGGCTGATATAACAGAATATACAGATATATAACATATAATGTATGGTCCTGCTCCGTACATCACCTGTGCGGCTGATATAACAGAATATACAGATATATAACATATAATGTATGGTCCTGCTCCGTACATCACTCACCTGTGCGGCTGATATAACAGAATATACAGATATATAACATATAATGTATGGTCCTGCTCCGTACATCACCTGTGCGGCTGATATAACAGAATATACAGATATATAACATATAATGTATGGTCCTGCTCCGTACATCACCTGTGCGGCTGATATAACAGAATATACAGATATATAACATATATTGTATGGTCCTGCTCCGTACATCACCTGTGCGGCTGATATAACACAGAATATACAGATATATAACATATAATGTATGGTCCTGCTCCGTACATTACTCACCTGTGCGGCTGATATAACAGAATATACAGATATATAACATATAATGTATGGTCCTGCTCCGTACATCACCTGTGCGGCTGATATAACAGAATATACAGATATATAACATATAATGTATGGTCCTGCTCCGTACATCACCTGTGCGGCTGATATAACACAGAATATACAGATATATAACATATAATGTATGGTCCTGCTCCCTACATCACCTGTGCCGCTGATATAACAGTATACAGATATATAACATATAATGTATGGTCCTGCTCCCTACATCACTTACCTGTGCGGCTGATATAACACAGAATATACAGATATATAACATATAATGTATGGTCCTGCTCCGTACATCACTCACCTGTGCGGCTGATATAACACAGAATATACAGATATATAACATATAATGTATGGTCCTGCTCCGTACATTACTCACCTGTGCGGCTGATATAACACAGAATATACAGATATATAACATATAATGTATGGTCCTGCTCCGTACATCACCTGTGCGGCTGATATAACAGAATATACAGATATATAACATATAATGTATGGTCCTGCTCCATACATCACCTGTTTGGCTGATATAACAGAATATACAGATATATAACATATAATGTATGGTCCTGCTCCGTACATCACCTGTGCGGCTGATATAACAGAATATACAGATATATAACATATAATGTATGGTCCTGCTCCGTACATCACCTGTGCGGCTGATATAACACAGAATATACAGATATATAACATATAATGTATGGTCCTGCTCCGTACATCACCTGTGCGGCTGATATAACAGAATATACAGATATATAACATATAATGTATGGTCCTGCTCCATACATCACCTGTGCGGCTGATATAACACAGAATATACAGATATATAACATATAATGTATGGTCCTGCTCCGTACATCACTCACCTGTGCGGCTGATATAACACAGAATATACAGATATATAACATATAATGTATGGTCCTGCTCCGTACATCACTCACCTGTGCGGCTGATATAACACAGAATATACAGATATATAACATATAATGTATGGTCCTGCTCCGTACATCACTCACCTGTTCGGCTGATATAACACAGAATATACAGATATATAACATATAATGTATGGTCCTGCTCCGTACATTACTCACCTGTGCGGCTGATATAACAGAATATACAGATATATAACATATAATGTATGGTCCTGCTCCATACATCACCTGTGCGGCTGATATAACACAGAATATACAGATATATAACATATAATGTATGGTCCTGCTCCGTACATCACCTGTGCGGCTGATATAACACAGAATATACAGGTATATAACATATAATGTATGGTCCTGCTCCGTACATCACCTGTGCGGCTGATATAACAGAATATACAGATATATAACATATAATGTATGGTCCTGCTCCGTACATCACCTGTTTGGCTGATATAACAGAATATACAGATATATAACATATAATGTATGGTCCTGCTCCGTACATCACTCACCTGTGCGGCTGATATAACACAGAATATACAGATATATAACATATAATGTATGGTCCTGCTCCGTACATCACCTGTGCGGCTGATATAACACAGAATATATAGATATATAACATATAATGTATGGTCCTGCTCCGTACATCACTCACCTGTGCGGCTGATATAACAGAATATACAGATATATAACATATAATGTATGGTCCTGCTCCCTACATCACTTACCTGTGCGGCTGATATAACACAGAATATACAGATATATAACATATAATGTATGGTCCTGCTCCGTACATCACTCACCTGTGCGGCTGATATAACACAGAATATACAGATATATAACATATAATGTATGGTCCTGCTCCGTACATTACTCACCTGTGCGGCTGATATAACACAGAATATACAGATATATAACATATAATGTATGGTCCTGCTCCGTACATCACCTGTGCGGCTGATATAACAGAATATACAGATATATAACATATAATGTATGGTCCTGCTCCGTACATCACCTGTGCGGCTGATATAACACAGAATATACAGATATATAACATATAATGTATGGTCCTGCTCTGTACATCACCTGTGCGGCTGATATAACAGAATATACAGATATATAACATATAATGTATGGTCCTGCTCTGTACATCACCTGTGCGGCTGATATAACACAGAATATACAGGTATATAACATATAATGTATGGTCCTGCTCCGTACATCACCTGTGCGGCTGATATAACAGAATATACAGATATATAACATATAATGTATGGTCCTGCTCCGTACATCACTCACCTGTGCGGCTGATATAACAGTATACAGATATATAACATATAATGTATGGTCCTGCTCTGTACATCACCTGTGCGGCTGATATAACACAGAATATACAGGTATATAACATATAATGTATGGTCCTGCTCCGTACATCACCTGTGCGGCTGATATAACACAGAATATACAGATATATAACATATAATGTATGGTCCTGCTCCGTACATTACTCACCTGTGCGGCTACAGATATATAACATATAATGTATGGTCCTGCTCCATACATTACTCACCTGTGCGGCTGATATAACAGTATACAGATATATAACATATAATGTATGGTCCTGCTCTGTATATCACCTGTGCGGCTGATATAACAGTATACAGATATATAACATATAATGTATGGTCCTGCTCCCTACATCACTTACCTGTGCGGCTGATATAACACAGAATATACAGATATATAACATATAATGTATGGTCCTGCTCCGTACATCACCTGTGCGGCTACAGATATATAACATATAATGTATGGTCCTGCTCCATACATTACTCACCTGTGCGGCTGATATAACAGTATACAGATATATAACATATAATGTATGGTCCTGCTCTGTATATCACCTGTGCGGCTGATATAACAGTATACAGATATATAACATATAATGTATGGTCCTGCTCCCTACATCACTTACCTGTGCGGCTGATATAACACAGAATATACAGATATATAACATATAATGTATGGTCCTGCTCCGTACATCACCTGTGCGGCTACAGATATATAACATATAATGTATGGTCCTGCTCCATACATTACTCACCTGTGCGGCTGATATAACAGTATACAGATATATAACATATAATGTATGGTCCTGCTCTGTATATCACCTGTGCGGCTGATATAACAGAATATACAGATATATAACATATAATGTATGGTCCTGCTCCGTACATCACCTGTGCGGCTGATATAACAGAATATACAGATATATAACATATAATGTATGGTCCTGCTCCGTACATCACCTGTGCAGCTGATATAATACAGAATATACAGATATATAACATATAATGTATGGTCCTGCTCCGTACATCACCTGTGCGGCTGATATAACACAGAATATACAGATATATAACATATAATGTATGGTCCTGCTCCGTACATCACTCACCTGTGCGGCTGATATAACAGAATATACAGATATATAACATATAATGATCCTGCTCCATACATTACTCACCTGTGCGGCGAATATAACAGAATATACAGATATATAACATATAATGTATGGTCCTGCTCCGTACATCACCTGTGCGGCTGATATAACACAGAATATACAGATATATAACATATAATGTATGGTCCTGCTCCGTACATCACCTGTGCGGCTGATATAACACAGAATATACAGATATATAACATATAATGTATGGTCCTGCTCCGTACATCACCTGTGCGGCTGATATAACACAGAATATACAGATATATAACATATAATGTATGGTCCTGCTCCGTACATCACTCACCTGTGCGGCTGATATAACAGAATATACAGATATATAACATATAATGTATGGTCCTGCTCCGTACATCACCTGTGCGGCTGATATAACAGAATATACAGATATATAACATATAATGTATGGTCCTGCTCCGTACATCACCTGTGCGGCTGATATAACAGAATATACAGATATATAACATATAATATATGGTCCTGCTCCGTACATCACTCACCTGTGCGGCTGAGCAGAGCAGCAGCCGCCTTACACCTCAGCCTAGTATATAGCTCTGTCCATCCTTCGGGGGATATTCTCTGGGGCCGCACCAGCTCTGTTTTGAATTTTATCATCTTAGAAATATCTAATAATGAGACTGAAGATTATAGGTGGAACACGGCCAGAAAAGTTCTAAAATATAATCTCTGACTTATCAGTATATACTGTATGTAGTGTACAGGATGACTCAAAGGCAAGAAAATGGCCACAATTAATGAAATCATTCAGCAGATGATCCAATTACAGACTCAAGTATTGGGAGAAGGGGGAACCTGTTAGGTCCCTGACATAGCAGCCATCTTTATTATCGCCATCTTCAATTCAACTTCAGCTTTGAAAATGAAAATGACCCCATGGTAACAATAAAGAGCCCCTGATCTTGTTGATGACCCCCATAATAGTAATAATGACCTCATAGTAATGAGCCTCTGGTCGTGTTGATGATTCCATGGTAATGACACGTTGGAGACACAACAACTGTAATTTGAAAAGTAAGGACAAGGAGAGAAAGGAGCTGCTGCACCTCACACCTATGGCTGACACTAATGCCTCTCGGCTACTTTTAAAAAACATCGACAGGATGTTGGTATATAATTTGATCAAACCATATTGCCTCATGTACCACATGCAGGTCCCCTGGCTCACATGGATCCCTACACTAACTCACCACTGTGTCAGTCAGCGACCGCCAACCCCACAAAGCGAGCACAAGCAGGGAAGGGAGGCCACGGAATGGCCCTGCAACAACACTGTCACAGGACCAAACCCCAAGGGCCTTCCCACAAGCAGTCTTGGTGGCACCTTTCTTTGCCCGCAGCGCCTGCTGGGTGTTTGGGGGTTTGGTCCTGTGACAGTGGGGTTGCAGGGCCATTCCATGGCTCCCTTCCCTGCTTGCAATCAATTTGGGGTGCTGGCGGTCGCTGACCGACACAGTGTCGATTTAGTGTAAGGACTTATGTGAGCCAGGGGACCTGCATGTGGTACATGAGGCAATATGGTTTGATCAAATTATATACCAACATCCTGTTGATGGTTTTTAAATGTAGCTGAGAGGCATTAGTGTCAGACATAGTTGGGAGGTGCAGCAGCTCATTTCACTCCTTGTGCGTATTGTGATTTGGAAAAACTGTGTGCAATGAGAGGTTGCCTGTAGTGTAGCCATGATAGTTTTATCTTGGAATATCAATTTATCTTGGTGGTCTAAAGGTTGTGGTTGATGAGGTGTAAAGAAAGGCTCCTAGTACTAGCCCTCCTCCTGAACTGTGAATATGTTCAGGCTCATGGACCTATTATTTTAACATGGTAAAGTATAATAGAATAGTGAGAGTGTGTTCCAGAGATTGTCTGTATAAAGATGACATTGATCTGCTGGAAATTGAATGTTTTTGCCAAAAGCAAATTGGTATACATTCTTCGGTCTAGATGCATTATTTACTTTACAAATTTTTGTGCCAAGACAGTGAACAAAAGTATCTAGAAAAGGGCAAGGACTTAAAATGCTTTAATATGTGTTAAAGAAGGACAACCAAGAGGGGGAGTATGCAGTGTCCCAGAAATAGTTTCCCGGCTGCTGTATGTTTAAGGTTTCATGTAGCTGAGGAATATAGTACATTGTTTGGCACTCCGTACAGTACTTGGCATTGTTTGTTCTATGTATTTGCTGCTGGTTTACTTGTCACACTGCAACACACTGCTTAAAAGGGTTATCCAGCGCTACAAAAACATGGCATCTTTCTTCCAGAGACAGCTGCCTTTAAAAATCCAAAGCATGTGGCCAAAAGACACAAGAGCGAGCTGGCCCAGAATTAGCACGAAGCACAGCAGAGGAGTGGGCAGAACCAAGACTTGGACAGTGTGTTAGGAATATGACTTTGCGCTCCTCGGTCCATGCCGGGCGGTCGAGGAAGCGCTGAGTTTGGCTGTGTTTTTTTTTTACTCTGTCTGTATTGTGTTGTATTTGCCGGCCACACCCGCTTTTCCTGGCAGACTCCTGGCGGTGCAGGGGTTACTGCTCTGCTTGATCTTCTCAGCTGAACTTGCTGCTGGGATCAGGGCTGGTCCAATCATCTGCTGGACTTAAGTCTCTGATCCAAGATAAAAAGCAGCAAGTTTCTCCCTTCCCTGCTGACTATTAGAGTTCACTCGCCTGCTCAGCTCCCTGTTTAGTTCCTCTGATCTCTGTATTCTGGACCTTCTGCATCTGACCTCGACTATTCTCCTGTTTGCTGTTTTTGTACTTCGCCGCTCGACTGTTGCTGACCTGGTTTGTCTGACACCTCTTATTGTGTTTTGTTTGTCTGTCCGTGCTCTGTGTGTCGCACCTATTCAGTGTAGGGACCGACTCCGTGGTTGTCCGGGCCACTTAGGGCCGTCCGTGGCTATTAGGCAGGGTCAGTGGGTGGGGTCAGCTCAGGGCTCACTGTCCGTGTCTTGTCAGACTGCCTTTGCCATACTGACCATAACAGAATAGTCAGCCCAAAAAATTGTTGGGGTAACCTAGCATTATGGACGCCATGAAGACTCTGGTGAACCAGATGCAAGGTCTGAACACGCTGGTTCAGAACCTTGCTGAGCGCGTCCAGGAACAAGAGACTGCACCCCGACAGGTGACCATGACCACCCCTCTACCTCCGGAACCTCCGGTGCAGCTCCCTGAAAAGTATAAGGGAGACAGGAAGCATTTCCGAACATTTAGAGAGGGGTGCAAGTTGTTTTTTCGTTTGTGCCCCCACTCCTCTGGAGATGAGGACCAAAGGGTGGGCATTATTATGTCCCTCTTGCAGGGTCCTCCTCAGGAGTGGGCTTTTTCATTACCCCCTGGATCCATGGAGTTGACCTCCGTGGATCAATTTTTTTCTGCCCTAGGACTCCTGTATGACGATCCAGACCTAGCAGCGGAAGCAGAACGGCAACTGACTTCCATGAAACAGGGAAAGAGACCTGTGGAGGAGTACTGTGCGGAATTCAGACAGTGGTGTGTGTCATCTGGCTGGAATGACCCCGCACTGCGGTGCCAGTTCCGGATGGGGTTGTCGGACCAGCTTAAAGACCTATTAGTGGTATACCCTACCCCCGACACCTTAGAAGAAACAATGACTTTGGCGATTAGGGTTGACAGGCGACTCAGAGACAGACATAGGGAGAAAGGAACTTCTGAGTCTTCTAGTTCTCTTCCTGTTATTGACTGTGTTTCTCAGCCTCCTCCTTCTGTTCCTCTGTCACAAGAAGAACCCATGCAGCTTGGAGCCTCAGATGCCAAGACCCGACGAGCCTTCCGCTTGCAACACAACCTCTGCCTATACTGTGGTAAACTCGGTCATCGTGTGAGGTCCTGTCCTGCTAGACCTGACCAGCCAGCTGAAAGACTCCAGCGCCTGAGTGACCATCGAGGGGGTCATTCAGGTGCACAGGTATCCCTTGAACATAAAAACAAAGTATTGGTACCTATCTCACTTTGTTTGGGGCACAAATTGGTCTCGGGTTTTGCTCATGTGGATTCTGGGGCCTCCGCCAATTTCATTAGCTCCAGTTTTTGGTCACGTTTAGAGGCATGTCCGCTTTTGCTCAATAATCCGCTGACCATCACTGGTGCGGATTCTACCCCTTTGGCCCGGGGTAGAATCTGCTATATCACTCCGACTATGAAGGTGCAGGTTGGGTCAATTCACCAAGAAATGCTTGACTTTTTAATCATGGGCAATTTATCTACTGATGTTATTCTGGGTTTACCTTGGTTGAGTAAACATAATCCTGTTTTTGATTGGTCCACTCGTGAATTGGTAAAATGGGGATCTGAGTGCTCTCCTCATTGTATTTCGCTGAATGCCGCAGATGTCTTCCCCAAGGAGGGGGAGATCCCGGAGTTTATTTCCGATTTCTCAGATGTGTTTGACGAGAAGGCTGTTGATGTGTTGCCACCTCATAGGCCATATGATTGCTCCATTGATTTGATCCCTGGTACTAAATACCCTAAAGGTAGAATTTTTAATTTGTCTAGGCCTGAGAGGGAGGCTATGCGAGAGTACATTCAGGAAAGCCTCCGCAAGGGTCACATTCGTCCCTCCAGCTCTCCCATGGGTGCAGGGTTCTTTTTTGTTGGTAAAAAGGATGGTGGTCTTAGACCGTGTATTGATTACCGAGAACTAAATAAGATCACTTTCAAAAACCAGCACCCCCTTCCTCTTATTCCAGATCTCTTTAATCAGATTGTGGGTGCTCAGTGGTTCTCCAAGATAGATCTTCGTGGGGCCTACAATCTGATCAGAATAAGGGAGGGGGATGAGTGGAAGACTGCCTTCAATACCCCTGAGGGACATTTCGAGTATCGGGTGATGCCATTTGGTCTAAGTAATGCCCCTGCAGTATTCCAGCATTTTGTGAATGACATATTCAGGGAACATCTGGGGAAATTCTTGGTGGTGTATTTGGATGATATCCTAATTTTTTCGCCGGATTGGTCTTCCCACGTAAACCATGTTCGCACTGTTATGCATTTGCTTAGAAATAATAACTTGTTTGCCAAACTGTCCAAATGCCAATTCGGAATCCAGAAGGTCTCTTTTCTGGGGTACATCATTTCTCCCAACTCTTTTAGTATGGATCCTGTCAAAGTGGCAGCCATTGAGAAATGGGAACGTCCCACTAACCTTAAGGCATTGCAAAGATTCTTGGGATTTGCCAACTATTATAGAAAATTTATTAAGGGATTTTCCATAATTGCTAAACCCCTTACTGACCTGACCAGAAAAGGGGCTGACCTAGATAACTGGACTCCCAAGGCAATAGAGGCATTTGGACAGTTAAAAAGATGTTTCTCCAAGGCACCCATGCTCATCCAGCCTGATCTGGAGCAACCTTTTGTTATTGAAGTTGATGCTTCAGAGGTGGGGGTTGGTGCGGTTCTTTCTCAGGGCCCTGAGAGTCTCACCAATCTCCGACCTATAGCTTACTTCTCCAGGAAATTTTCCCCAGCAGAAGGAAATTATGATATTGGTAACAGGGAACTGCTTGCCATCAAGTGGGCATTCGACGAATGGAGGCATTTCCTTGAAGGAGCTAAACACAAGGTCAGGGTACTAACTGACCACAAAAACTTATTGTACCTAGACAAGGCCAAACGCCTAACCCCTCGACAGGCGAGGTGGGCATTGTTCTTTACTCGTTTTGATTTTGAGATAACCTATCGTCCAGGTTCTAAAAATGTCAAAGCTGATGCCCTATCGCGGAGTTTTGATGCCAGTAATGTCCCCAAAGGTGAACCAGAAAATATACTTGCGCCCGGGGTGGTCCTTGCCATCCTCCAACCTGATCTTGTCGCTCAGGTGGTAGAGTCTCAGTCCCTTGCCCCTGAAAATACTCCGGAGGGAAAACTCTTTGTACCCCCCAATCTCCGGCTTAGAGTCTTGGAGGAAACCCATTGTTCTGTTCTGGCTGGTCACCCAGGAATTGCTGGTACCAAGTATCTCCTCTCAAGGCAATATTGGTGGCCATCTTGGTCCCAAGATGTAAAATTTTTTGTTAAAGCTTGTGAAGTCTGTGCTAGGTCCAAGGTCCCTCGTAGGTTACCAGAGGGCCTCCTCCACCCTCTTCCTATACCTAGGAGACCATGGACCCACCTCGCTATGGACTTCATCACAGATTTGCCATTGTCCAAAGGGAAAACAGTGATCTGGGTGGTGGTGGACAGATTCTCCAAAATGTGCCATCTTATTCCGTTGAAAAAACTCCCCAATGCTTGTACTTTGGCCACTCTGTTCATAAACCATATCCTAAGGTTACATGGGGTTCCTGAAAACATTGTCTCTGATAGGGGAGTGCAATTTGTCTCCAAATTCTGGAGAGAACTATGTGGTCGTTTGGGGATTTCGTTGTCTTTTTCGTCTGCCTTTCACCCCCAGTCTAATGGGCCGACGGAGAGGGTAAACCAATCCTTAGAACAATTTCTTAGATGTTTTGTATCATGTTCTCAGGATAAATGGAAAAACTATTTGCCTCTAGCAGAGTTCGCGCTTAATAATAGAGAGAGTCAGTCTACCAAAATGTCGCCTTTCTTTTGCAATTATGGGTATAATCCCAGGTATTCATCGGCTCACTCTCCAGAGTCTGTAAATCCTTCAGCTGAAGTTATCTATCAAAGACTGTGCACAGTCTGGCCATGAATATCAGGTAGGGGACAAGGCGTGGCTCTCCACGAGAAATCTTAAGCTCAGAGTCCCTTCTGGAAAATTAGCACCTAAATACATTGGTCCTTATCTGATTACAGAAATCATTAATCCTGTGTCCTTCCGCCTACAGTTACCCAATAATATGAGGATTCACAATGTCTTTCATAAATCATTGTTAAAAAAATATGTAGTTCCTGTGCTTCCAGTAGTCCTCCCTGCTCCTCTGGTCATCCAAGGTGAGCTGGAGTTTGAGGTGGACAAGATTTTGGACTCTTGCCAAGTTCAAAATTCCGTCCAATATCTTGTCCAGTGGAAAGGATTTGGTCCCGAGGAAAATACTTGGGTTGCCAGTAAGGACATACATGCCTCACGCCTTATCCGATAGTTTCATGCCCGTAACCCCTCTAAGCCTGGTCCTTTGAGTGAGGGTCCAGTGGCCCCTCATAAGAGGGGGGGTACTGTTAGGAATATGACTTTGCGCTCCTCGGTCCATGCCGGGCGGTCGAGGAAGTGCTGAGTTTGTCTGTGGTTTTTTTTTACTCTGTCTGTATTGTGTTGTATTTGACGGCCACACCCGCTTTTCCTGGCAGACTCCTGGCAGTGCAGGGGTTACTGCTCTGCTTGATCTTCTCAGCTGAACTTGCTGCTGGGATCAGGGCTGGTCCAATCATCTGCTGGACTTAGTCTCTGATCCAAGATAAAAAGCAGCAAGTTTCTCCCTTCCCTGCTGACTATTAGAGTTCACTCGCCTGCTCAGCTCCCTGTTTAGTTCCTCTGATCTCTGTATTCTGGACCTCCTGCATCTGACCTCGACTATTCTCCTGTTTGCTGTTTTTGTACTTCGCCGATCGACTGTTGCTGACCTGGCTTGTCTGACACCTCTTATTGTGTTTTGTTTGTCTGTCCGTGCTCTGTGTGTCGCACCTATTCAGTGTAGGGACCGACTCCGTGGTTGTCCGGGCCGTTTAGGGCCGTCCGTGGCAATTAGGCAGGGTCAGTGGGTGGGGTCAGCTCAGGGCTCACTGTCCGTGTCTTGTCAGACTGCCTTTGCCATACTGACCATAACACAGTGCCACCAAGGGAAAGTAACAGATTGCTCTTGAGTGGCACCCAGTGGCATTACACTGCAGATCCCTTCCTTAAGGATAGTTAAGCCAAAAAAAATTTTTTTAATCTTTATGGGCTCTTGCTTCCCATGAATTGTTTATTTCTTATTTTTGCTGTTTTCTCAATTGTCCGTTGGATTGTTACAAGTTACTGTACAGATTATATAATTCTATGTTTAGAAGAAAAAGGATGAGGAAAAGAATGAAAATGTTCAGAAAGAGAAATTAGAGACAACAGAAACAGCAAATAAGAAAAGAGATTTGATCTCTTCCTTATTACATTATTTATTAGACTCAGTAGCTGTTGGGATTCTTAATGATGAGTTTTCTTATGGCGGCCTTCATCTCCTTGTTCCTCAGACTATAGATAAGAGGATTAATGGCCGGTATGACAATACAATAGAACAGAGATATCATCCTGCCATTGTCCTCAGATCCATAGGTGCCCAGGCGTAGATAGGTAAACATGGCGGTGCCATAGAAAAGGAAGACAGACACCAAGTGTGAGCTGCACGTGGACAGAGCTTTGTGTCTTCTCTCTGAGGAGTGAATGAGAAGGATGGAGCTCAGGATTTTGACGTACGAGCAGAGGATGAGGAGGAATGGGACAACAACTGCACACATGCAGGAAATGAAGACTAAGAGCTCATTGATGAACGTGTTGGTGCAAGCCAAGTAGAGAATTGGAAGACTGTCACAGAAGAAGTGGGCGATGCGCTTGGATCCACAATATGGCAAGGTAAAGATAAAAACTGTTTGTACAAAAGACACCAATGATCCAAAAAGCCAAGATCCTACAGTCAGCTTATAGCACATCTTAATGTTCATCACCGCAGTGTACCGTAATGGGTGACAGATCGCCATGTACCGGTCGAAGGCCATAACCCCCAGAAAAATACATTCTGACATTCCAATACAGAAAAATAAAAACATCTGAAAGGCACAGGCCGAAAAAGAGATGGTCCGATCTTTCGAAAGGAAGCTCTCCAGGACTTTTGGAACGGTGACTGTAGTGAAACAAAGTTCATGGAAAGATAAATTCCTCAGGAAGAAATACATTGGGGTTTGGAGAACTGGATCAAAGGACACAGCCAGTATGATGAGGCCATTACCAACTATTGTGGCAGTGTAGGAGAAGAGGAAGAATGTGAATAATATGGCCTGTAATGGTGGAGAGAGGTCCGAGAACCCGAGGAGGATGAACTCAGTGATGTTTGTCTGCATGTCTTCTGTTACGAGAAGTTTTGACTCTCTTGTAACTCTGCGAACATATAGAAGTGTGGATTGTAAATATTAATCTTCATCTCTATGTATAAAATATAAAAATTACTCCCTCCTCCACCTGTGCTTTACACTGCTAGCCATCGTCTTCTTTAGTTTAACATATGAGCTTTGCCTTCATATTTTTGTTCTTCCTAATACTGCCACCCACAGTTACTAGTCAATGGGCCAGAAAAGGAAAAGAGGAAAAAAATGGAGAACTAAAAAAAGAGAAGAACTAAGATGAAAAGGAAAATGATCGATGGAACAACTATAATAAAAGGAAGAAGCCGACGAAGAGGAAAAAATGGAGAACTAAAAGGAGAAGAACAAAGAAGAAAAGGAAAATGATCGATGGAACAACTATAATAAAAGGAAGAAGCCGACGAAGAGGAAAAAATGGAGAACTAAAAGGAGAAGAACAAAGAAGAAAAGGAAAATGATCGATGGAACAACTATAATAAAAGGAAGAAGCCGACGAAGAGGAAAAAATGGAGAACTAAAAGGAGAAGAACAAAGAAGAAAAGGAAAATGATCGATGGAACAACTATAATAAAAGGAAGAAGCCGCTATCACAGTTCTTGGTGCAGAAATCTGAAATCAGGCAAGGGACCAACTTCCACACTCTACAGTAAGCAGAAACAGTTTCATAAACTTTCTTCATTTTGACCGATGTTCCTTCTACTGTACAGTAAGCAGCAATATATATAGATGGTTGATATCAGTCTCTGTCCCAAAGGAGTGAAGTGGAGATACTAAGCGTCACCACAAACTGCTGAGCTGTATGTTTGTGCCTGACCCAGTTAGTATTTATTGAGGCATACTGTGCCTGCCGTATGTTTAGTTCAAGCAGGGCCTGTCACTATATAGCCACTGGCCCAGCTGTAGGGCACAATGTGCAATGTCATTTGGCACACCTTTAGCTCTTGAGGGGAAAACCCCGTACAAAGCAGCAACTCCTGTCATTTAGATCATTTTGACATGTATCGTAACCATCCATCTGCTATGCATCACAGTTAACTGTCTGGCCCATGGAGGTAAGCCTTGATGGTATACAGTGGCCCTAAGGCCATACAATCCATGGGCCAGGTGGTGTCCACCTGGTCCCTGTAGCATAGGGCCCAATACAAATTGGCCATCGAATTAGAAACAAAATTTAATTCTAGCAAATCCTGAAAAAATGAATCTTGGAGCTTGCTTTTCTGTTATTATGGGCTCCAGCACCATGTCTGGCTCACGGCCGTGCGGAGCAGGAGCATGCTGGGCTTCTTTGGCTTCTTTGTACTCAGCTTCATTTATAAGCATAAAATATTCAGTGTTCACTTTTTAATCCCAGCCGCATATTGGAACGCATTTGGTTTTATATTATTTTCACACTCTGTAATACTACGGCCGTTGTATTGCAGCGTAGCAGTTGCACATGTACCTGCGACCAATACTGCCATATTGGCCGCAGGAACATAACTGAATGGATATTTGAATTACGGAAACCAATGGGTGTGCTGCAATTCAATTAACCATTAACTTCAATACAAGTATGGCCATGAGAACGGCCATACATTGTGTGAACAGACTGCGAACAACCACCATTGTTTACAGTCTGCCGGCCGGAAATAATAGACATGTCAATAATTTCCACACCCATAAGGGAATAGCGGCCATTGTGCAATACATTCTGTGCACAGTGGCCGCTGTTCCCCATAGGATTTATCATGTTTTTTTTTTTTTGTTTTGTTATATTTGGCAACAGCGGACGTTCTTGTCAAGAAAAAATACACTGTGTGAACATAGCCTTACAGTTATATCCCATCTAGAGTAGGGGTCACATGACAGCTGCAGCCAGACACCCGTTTCAGGCTCTGTGCAGGGGAAATAATGGCGTCAGGAGGATTTAGGGGCATTTTTCTTGATCCCACTTTTTATATTAATCTGTGCTATAATCTTGGAAAAAATGATGAACTGATAGATAAACCCTCCTGATAAAGGAGAAGGACAAATCCAGTAGTTACTATGTGAACAATGTTATAAGGTAAGAGGCTAGACTGGAAGGATATCAGGCCTTCCCCATCGTCCATAATAAGCTGCTTCTGATCTAGTCATTGGTCTTAGTGTAGAGATGACTGAAGATGTGCAATGGAAATGTAAAAACATGAATATTGTCAGCTCCGCGGATATCCATAAAGTCCACCGTATATACTGGGTACCAGATGAGGAGCACCGAAACATCAAACTCCATGGACATCAGAATTTTACTGTACCATCCCAGATAAAACTGTGCGAGCCATGATGAAGAAGTATACTCTGAAGCGCGTCGGTGTTTTTATTGTGGTTCACAAGATGGTACAATAAAATTGGAGAGTTTAAACTCACTGGAGCTGGAACGTCTTTTGAAAATTCTTCTGCAATAAAATGGTGCCAGATTAATCACTGGAAACGTAGAACAGATCTCCTGTCTCACACAGCCTCCTCCTGCTGCCCCTGCCCAGAGGGGAGCCGCGCTCCCCCCGGGCAGTTAACCCTATAGGCGCTGCAGTCCGTGGGAACGCAGTGTCTATAGTGAATCAGGAGGGAAATCCGCTCCCTCCAAACCCCCCTTCACCCCCTTATACCATAGACACTAAAACTCTGCTTAATGCGCCTGGGCTGCTATGGTAATAACGACCAGGCCCCTGCACCGAGGCAAGGGTCTGATCGTGCGAATGAGCTGTCAGTGTACTGACAGCTCATTCACTCTATAACACATTACAGCACTGACCATGTGCTGTAATGTATCATAGATGTACCTAAAAAAGTAAAAGGGAAACACCCACAAATATATAACTAAAGAAACAAATAAGTAAGTAAATAAACACATTCCCTATCCCCCTGTCACAACTCAGGTCACATAGAGATGCAGGAGAGATGCGGACAGTGGATCCTAAACTCAGCTCCGCCCACTGTCCCTGCCTACTTGCCGCTATCTGCCCTTAAATGGCAGCGGGCAACTGGGCAGCAGTCCCTGGCCTGGATATGTGAAACAAAAGACAAGACAAACAAACACAATAAGAATAGTCAGCAATCCAGGTCACAACAAACGGGAAGCAAAAGTACAAAATCGAATCCAAAGGCGTAGTCAAATAACAGGCAATAAGGTCAGGGGCAGGCGGCAAGCAGGAATGGTCAGGAAGGCGGAGCAAGGGTGCAAGGAACCAGGGAACAGACAAAATAGCAGACACAAGACAGCTCAATAACCGGCAAGGCACAGGCAGGAACAGAGACCTTACAGGGGATTGGAGGAACCAGCTGTCAATCACTGAGAAAATGCCAGATTAACTGTTACACGACCAGAGGAGCAGACCAGACACCGATGGGGCAGGGAAACAATTAGCAGAGCAGAAGGCATAAGACACAGTTCAGACAGGGCACAAACAAAGGCAAACAAAACACAGAATAGGTGGAAAGTTATGGCCAAAAGCGCAGTCTCGGTCGTACCTTACGCAACGAGGACTGCGCCAAAGTTCCATCATGTGCATTCATAACACCCCCTTTATAAATGATCCCCTATAAATAAAATACACGTATTTGGTATTGCCGTGTCCGTAATGACCCCGTCTATTTACCCCTTACATTAATTATCCTGACCGATTGACAACATAAAAAAAAATAATAAAAAAATAACCCAAATTACATTCTTTTGTTAATCCTGTCCCCAAAACGACACCCAAAGAGTAATGCCCCTATTCCACGAGTCGTTTGTAGGAGCAAACGAGTGCTATTAGCGCTCGTTTGCTCCTCGTTCCCCGCTCGCTGCCGCCGCTATTCAACGCGGCGTCAGCGAGCGGGTGAGTGCGGGAGGGGCGGCGGGGAGCTGCTGGGGGGGCTGCCCGGGGGATCGCTGATCGTCCGGGCAGCCCATAGGATATAGCAGCATCTGCTGCCGACGGTCCTATTCAACGGAACGACGGCAGCAGATCGCTGCTATATCAGTCGCTTGTTTTTCAACATGTTGAAAAACAAGCGACTGCAACGATCAGCCGACATGAACGATGTCGGCTGATCATTGCACTCTATTCCACGGGACGAATATCGTTCGTAGCGGCCGTTATCGGCCGAATATGAACGATATTGCTCCTCTAAACGACCCGTGGAATAGGGCCTTTAACCGCTAAAAACGCCAGCTTATGCCGCAAAAAAAAAAAAAAAAAAGCCCTCACATAACTCCATGGGTGAAAAAGACAAATATTACTGCTCTTACAATACGCAAGACACCCCGAGATAGCTGTCTGCAGATGGGAAGTCTTTCCTTTTAGAGAGATTGTTTGACTTGGCATAAATCCCCAGTCAATGGTCTAAGGCTCCTTGACTGAGCGAGACTTGACTTGAAGGGACATCTCTTTTCTCAAGAGGTGTCAGAGCTATTTTGCATCTCATTTCTTCCCAGAATTCTCAGTGGAGCAGCAATGGTCTATAAGTCTCCACACGTCTTTATGATGAGCTCTCCTTAAGGAGAGTAACTACCCCTTGACCCAATATAGTATAAATGCCATAAACTATAACAAAAGTGATGTAACACTATATATATACAGTATATATATCACTGTAATCGTACCGACCTGAGGAATAATGATAACATCATATGTAACATAAAGTAACTGCTATATAACATGGATATCACTGTAACCGACCTGACGGATAACGATAACATGACATATGTAACGTATAGTAACCGCTATATAACATGTCATATATGACGTATAGTAACCGCTATATAACATGTCATATGTAACGTATAGTAACCGCTATATAACATGTCATATGTAACGTATAGTAACCGCTATATAACATGTCATATGTAACGTATAGTAACCGCTATATAACATGTCATATGTAACGTATAGTAACCGCTATATAACATGTCTTATGTAACGTATAGTAACCGCTATATAACGTCATATGTAACGTATAGTAACCGCTATATAACATGTCATATGTAACGTATAGTAACCGCTATATAACGTCATATATAACGTATAGTAACCGCTATATAACATGACATATGTAACGTATAGTAACCGCTATATAACATGTCATATGTAACGTATAGTAACCGCTATATAACATGTCATATGTAACGTATAGTAACCGCTATATAACATGTCATATGTAAGGTATAGTAACCGCTATATAACATGTCATATGTAACGTATAGTAACCGCTATATAACATGTCATATGTAAAGTATAGTAACCGCTATATAACATGTCATATGTAACGTATAGTAACCGCTATATAACATGTCATATGTAAAGTATAGTAACCGCTATATAACGTCATATGTAACGTATAGTAACCGCTATATAACATGACATATGTAACGTATAGTAACCGCTATATAACATGACATATGTAACGTATAGTGATTGCTATATAATATGTCATATATAACGTATAGTAACCGCTATATAACATGTCATATGTAACGTATAGTAACCGCTATATAACGTCATATATAACGTATAGTAACCGCTATATAACATGACATATGTAACGTATAGTAACCGCTATATAACATGTCATATGTAACGTATAGTAACCGCTATATAACGTCATATATAACGTATAGTAACCGCTATATAACATGTCATATGTAACGTATAGTAACCGCTATATAACATGTCATATGTAACGTATAGTAACCGCTATATAACATGACATATGTAACGTATAGTGATTGCTATATAACATGTCATATATAACGTATAGTAACCGCTATATAACATGTCATATGTAACGTATAGTAACCGCTATATAACATGTCATATGTAACGTATAGTAACCGCTATATAACATGTCATATGTAACGTATAGTGACCGCTATATAACATGTCATATGTAACGTATAGTAACCGCTATATAACATGTCATATGTAACGTATAGTAACCGCTATATAACATGTCATATGTAACGTATAGTAACCGCTATATAACATGTCATATGTAAAGTATAGTAACCGCTATATAACATGTCATATGTAACGTATAGTAACCGCTATATAACATGTCATATGTAAAGTATAGTAACCGCTATATAACATGACATATGTAACGTATAGTGATTGCTATATAACATGTCATATATAACGTATAGTAACCGCTATATAACGTCATATATAACGTATAGTAACCGCTATATAACATGACATATGTAACGTATAGTAACCGCTATATAACATGTCATATGTAACGTATAGTAACCGCTATATAACGTCATATATAACGTATAGTAACCGCTATATAACATGACATATGTAACGTATAGTAACCGCTATATAACATGTCATATGTAACGTATAGTAACCGCTATATAACATGTCATATGTAAAGTATAGTGACCGCTATATAACATGTCATATGTAACGTATAGTAATCGCTATATAACATGTCATATGTAACGTATAGTAACCGCTATATAACATGCCATATGTAACGTATAGTAACCGCTATATAACATGTCATATGTAACATATAGTAACCGCTATATAACATGCCATATGTAACGTATAGTAACCGCTATATAACATGTCATATGTAACGTATAGTAACCGCTATATAACATGTCATATGTAACGTATAGTAACCGCTATATAACATGTCTTATGTAACGTATAGTAACCGCTATATAACGTCATATGTAACGTATAGTAACCGCTATATAACATGTCATATGTAACGTATAGTAACCGCTATATAACATGTCATATATGACGTATAGTAACCGCTATATAACATGTCATATGTAACGTATAGTAACCGCTATATAACATGTCATATGTAACGTATAGTAACCGCTATATAACATGTCATATGTAACGTATAGTAACCGCTATATAACATGTCATATGTAAAGTATAGTGACCGCTATATAACATGTCATATGTAACGTATAGTAATCGCTATATAACATGTCATATGTAACGTATAGTAACCGCTATATAACATGCCATATATAACGTATAGTAACCGCTATATAACATGTCATATGTAACGTATAGTAATCGCTATATAACATGTCATATGTAACGTATAGTAACCGCTATATAACATGTCATATGTAACCTATAGTAACCGCTATATAACATGTCATATGTAACATATAGTAACCGCTATTTAACATGCCATATGTAACGTATAGTAACCGCTATATAACATGTCATATGTAACGTATAGTAACCGCTATATAACATGTCATATGTAAAGTATAGTGACCGCTATATAACATGTCATATGTAACGTATAGTAATCGCTATATAACATGTCATATGTAACGTATAGTAACCGCTATATAATATGTCATATGTAACGTATAGTAACCGCTATATAGCATGTCATATGTAACGTATAGTAACCGCTATATAACATGTCATATATAACGTATAGTAACCGCTATATAACATGACATATGTAACGTATAATGACTGCTATATAACATGTCATATGTAAGGTATAGTAACCGCTATATAACATGTCATATGTAACGTATAGTAACCGCTATATAACATGTCATATGTAACGTATAGTAACCGCTATATAACATGTCATATGTAACGTATAGTAACCGCTATATAACATGTCATATGTAACAGATAGTAACCGCTATATAACATGTCATATGTAACGTATAGTAACCACTATATAACATGTCATATGTAACGTATAGTAACCGCTATATAACATGACATATGTAACGTATAGTAACCGCTATATAACATGTCATATGTAACGTATAGTAACCGCTATATAACGTCATATGTAACGTATAGTAACCGCTATATAACATGACATATGTAACGTATAGTAACCGCTATATAACATGACATATGTAACGTATAGTAACCGCTATATAACATGTCATATGTAACGTATAGTAACCGCTATATAACATGTCATATGTAACGTATAGTAACCGCTATATAACATGTCATATGTGACGTATAGTAACCGCTATATAACATGTCATATGTAACGTATAGTAACCGCTATATAACATGTCATATGTAACGTATAGTAACCGCTATATAACATGTCATATGTAACGTATAGTAACCGCTATATAACATGTCATATGTAAAGTATAGTGACCGCTATATAACATGTCATATGTAACGTATAGTAATCGCTATATAACATGTCATATGTAACGTATAGTAACCGCTATATAACATACGTATAGTAACCGCTATATAACATGTCATATGTAACATATAGTAACCGCTATATAACATGTCATATGTAACGTATAGTAACCGCTATATAACATGTCATACGTAACGTATAGTAACCGCTATATAACATGACATATGTAACGTATAGTAACCGCTATATAACATGTCATATGTAACGTATAGTAACCGCTATATAACATGTCATATGTAACATATAGTAACCGCTATATAACATGCCATATGTAACGTATAGTAACCGCTATATAACATGTCATATGTAACGTATAGTAACCGCTATATAACATGTCATATGTAAAGTATAGTGACCGCTATATAACATGTCATATGTAACGTATAGTAATCGCTATATAACATGTCATATGTAACGTATAGTAACCGCTATATAATATGTCATATGTAACGTATAGTAACCGCTATATAGCATGTCATATGTAACGTATAGTAACCGCTATATAACATGTCATATATAACGTATAGTAACCGCTATATAACATGACATATGTAACGTATAATGACTGCTATATAACATGTCATATGTAAGGTATAGTAACCGCTATATAACATGTCATATGTAACGTATAGTAACCGCTATATAACATGTCATATGTAACGTATAGTAACCGCTATATAACATGTCATATGTAACATATAGTAACCGCTATATAACATGTCATATGTAACGTATAGTAACCGCTATATAACATGTCATATGTAACAGATAGTAACCGCTATATAACATGTCATATGTAACGTATAGTAACCACTATATAACATGTCATATGTAACGTATAGTAACCGCTATATAACATGACATATGTAACGTATAGTAACCGCTATATAACATGTCATATGTAACGTATAGTAACCGCTATATAACGTCATATGTAACGTATAGTAACCGCTATATAACATGACATATGTAACGTATAGTAACCGCTATATAACATGACATATGTAACGTATAGTAACCGCTATATAACATGTCATATGTAACGTATAGTAACCGCTATATAACATGTCATATGTAACGTATAGTAACCGCTATATAACATGTCATATGTGACGTATAGTAACCGCTATATAACATGTCATATGTAACGTATAGTAACCGCTATATAACATGTCATATGTAACGTATAGTAACCGCTATATAACATGTCATATGTAAAGTATAGTGACCGCTATATAACATGTCATATGTAACGTATAGTAATCGCTATATAACATGTCATATGTAACGTATAGTAACCGCTATATAACATACGTATAGTAACCGCTATATAACATGTCATATGTAACATATAGTAACCGCTATATAACATGTCATATGTAACGTATAGTAACCGCTATATAACATGTCATACGTAACGTATAGTAACCGCTATATAACATGTCATATGTAACGTATAGTAACCGCTATATAACATGTCATATGTGACGTATAGTAACCGCTATATAACATGTCATATGTAACGTATAGTAACCGCTATATTGTGGGGAGGCTGAGGGGCAATGTTATTGTGGGGAGGCTGAGGGGCAATGTTATTGTGGGGAGGCTGAGAGGCAATGTTATTGTGGGGAGGCTGAGAGGCAATGTTATTGTGGGGAGGCTGAGGGGCAATGTTATTGTGGGGAAGCTGAGAGGCAATGTTATTGTGGGGAGGCTGAGGTGCAATGTTATTGTGGGGAAGCTGAGAGGCAATGTTATTGTGGGGAGGCTGAGGGGCAATGTTATTGTGGGGAGGCTGAGAGGCAATGTTATTGTGGGGAGGCTGAGAGGCAATGTTATTGTGGGGAGGCTGAGGGGCAATGTTATTGTGGGGAGGCTGAGAGGCAATGTTATTGTGGGGATGCATGGCTGTGGTCAGTGTGATGCTGTGATGGGGCAAGGAAGACTGTACTCACCCTCACATTTATATTTTCCACTTGCACTTTACATGGATGAGCTTTAAAAAGACAAACCAATGTCTTTGATTCCATGGGAGACTGAGAAGTTTTATTCCGTAACATGAGCATTCTTTAACTTGGAGTCCATGAATTATATGTAATCAATGTGATCATGAGGTTTATACCCCCCTAAGTATTAATCCACATTGCAGATTAATTGGCAATTGTATAGTAGGCAGTATAATGGCAGTCACCCAGCTTTCCCAGCATTTTGTATAAAGGGGTCACCCAGCTTTCCCGGCATCTTGTATAATGGAGGTCACCCAGCTTTCCTAGTATCTTGTAGTCAGTATATAAAAATGTAATAGTTTTCTTTCTGAAGTAGTCCAGTCTTAACAATGATACCACATGCTTTGCTATACAAAGGGGCCCGCTGAGGCTGTCGCCCAGGGTCCCACAAAAGCCTGGAGCCGGCCCTGATAAGTACTTCAGTATATATATATACACCCAAATGCACCCGCATCCCATTTAATTAACAAATTAAGTTCAATTTCACAGCCGTGTTACAGAATGACCAGTGTCATATATAGTGTGAACCCGACCTTAAGGTGATTAGCCACATGTCTGAGGATGACTGGGAAACATGACTCGGACACCTTCCAAACAATTAAATCCCAAGCAAATATCAAGCTATTACATGTGGCTGCCCCACAAACATGATGACTCCACCACCACAACGGGAATATCATACTGGAGCACGACCTCACGATGGCTGATACATTACAAGCCTTACGCACTGCAGTAAAATACTTACTTTCTGACTTCTCCTGGGAAACAACTTAAATTAAAACGACTTAATTTAAAAGACTAAAATTACCCATAGTGCCTTTGTTTCCCCTCATAAGGGATTCCTTATTGGAAACATGACAGCCCACTCCTGCTTGCTGACCTCTTCCATTGTGCATGAGCATGCCTATCATTTGGGAAATGGTCATCACATTGGTCACCACCCGTCTTGGACCACCCGTCTTGGACCCGCCTATCTAAGACATTTTGGGAAATGGTCATCACATTGGTCACCACCCGTCTTGGACCACCCGTCTTGGACCCGCCTATCTAAGACATTTTGGGAAATGGTCATCACATTGGTCACCACCCGTCTTGGACTCCCCTGCTCCCTCACCCTCCCTTGGTGTATATTCGGCATACCCTTAAGAGAACCCCGATACGATTACCACTGACAATTGTTATTTTCTAACTCTGCTGCGGCAAGAAAATCCATTCTCCATTTCTAGATAGAACCCTGTCCGCCAACAAGACGGCTCTCGCTCAAGAAACTAGTTTATCTCTTTCGCGTGGAGTGGATAGAGGCTTCTCTACCCAAAGAAAAGAAGGTCCAACGTTTCTACCTCACATGGTCTAAATTCCTCCCTCTCATCCCGCCACGCGTGAGAGACAGATGGAAGCAATGCTAACGCAATACAACATGGCGTATAGAACACCACGTTAGTGCTAGGGACCCGTTTGATGGCCATCACATCTTACTACTGATCTCACCCCCCGGGATGTCACCTCCTTCATCTCCCTCTGGGTGCCCAGAACCAGGTCTAATACCGCGATGTATCTATTATAGGACATATGATACCGCGTAGATTGTAGTTAGAGTGAATCTACAGTGTAATCGAAGCGATTCACTACACTCGGCAAACAGCTTCACTCTCCGCTCTGTTTGGCTCCTGGTGTCTGGAAAAGCTGGATGCAGCTGTAGGAGAAGTTTCTCAGGACTGCATCCAGCTTTCCAGGCACCCGGAGTGGAACAGAGCAGTGCGGAGCGGAGATCAATGGCAGCCGGCAGACAAGCCGATTGTGGAGCGTACCAAAGCGCCTTATTTACACTGTAAGCTCGCTCCTCTCTGATTGTAATAAACGGCCTGTTACAGGCAGGTACAGAGGAAAACATCTGATAGGGACGGTATAGCGTAGCTGTCATGAAGCACGCTGAGCCAATCAACCTGAAATCCATTCTGCGGCCAGAAGTTTGAGTATCCATGGATATGACGGCGCCAGGTTGGTATTCTGCACAAACCTAATTGGACCCAGTGTGGTCGTATCCATGGATGCCTGAAAGACGTGGCCTCCTCCTCTGCCTGATATACAGTGATTTACGCCTGCTCAGGAACAGGTGTAGATTTCTGCAGATGCCATACAGCAGGTCAGGCCAGAGGGGTGCGCCGGCGGGACCATCAGGGACAGCGCCTAATTCAAGACCGTACGCCGGTCTTCATAAATGTGCCTCATAGTGTTCTTTGGTGCCCTGCGCAGTTCACTTAAAGAAAAAGCTGGCGAGTGCGTCGTCACATGGCCTCTATTTAAAGGGAAAGTGTCCACATATTAAACCCACATTTCAGAATCACATAATTGAACACCAATGAGGGATTATAGTAGTCATGCACAGTGCACTCGCTGACCATACTACGGGGGGGACATATAGCACAGTGAGGATTTCTGATGCAAGGGCATAGGGGAACAATAAGCCCCGCCTCTTTGGCACTATTCACAGTCTGAATAATTATTAAAATAACAACACAGGCAAATACAACAAAGGTCGACTTTGCTTTTATTGCTATATATCCAGTGGAAGAACGTTCCCTTCCCCCTGCACTATAGATGTTTACTCGGTGTGCTCAATAATGGACATGCACTGTACGGCCACTTGTTACTAGGTAAGAGAACAATCAGCTCTCATATTACTAATACTCTATGCAGAGATTCAATTGATTCCTCACCTGTGCGGCTACAGATATATAACATACTGTATAATGTATGGTCCTGCTCCGTACATCACCTGTGCGGCTGATATAACAGAATATACAGATATATAACATATAATGTATGGTCCTGCTCCGTACATCACTCACCTGTGCGGCTGATATAACACAGAATATACAGATATATAACATATAATGTATGGTCCTGCTCCGTACATCACCTGTGCGGCTGATATAACAGAATATACAGATATATAACATATAATGTATGGTCCTGCTCCGTACATCACCTGTGCGGCTGATATAACACAGAATATACAGATATATAACATATAATGTATGGTCCTGCTCCGTACATCACCTGTGCGGCTGATATAACAGAATATACAGATATATAACATATAATATATGGTCCTGCTCCGTACATCACCTGTGCGGCTGATATAACACAGAATATACAGATATATAACATATAATGTATGGTCCTGCTCCGTACATTACTCACCTGTGCGGCTGATATAACAGAATATACAGATATATAACATATAATGTATGGTCCTGCTCCGTACATCACCTGTGCGGCTGATATAACAGAATATACAGATATATAACATATAATGTATGGTCCTGCTCCCTACATCACCTGTGCGGCTGATATAACACAGAATATACAGATATATAACATATAATGTATGGTCCTGCTCCGTACATCACCTATGCGGCTGATATAACAGAATATACAGATATATAACATATAATGTATGGTCCTGCTCCGTACATCACTCACCTGTGCGGCTGATATAACACAGAATATACAGATATATAACATATAATGTATGGTCCTGCTCCGTACATCACCTGTGCGGCTTATATAACAGAATATACAGATATATAACATATAATGTATGGTCCTGCTCCCTACATCACCTGTGCGGCTGATATAACACAGAATATACAGATATATAACATATAATGTATGGTCCTGCTCCGTACATCACTCACCTGTGCGGCTGATATAACAGAATATACAGATATATAACATATAATGTATGGTCCTGCTCCGTACATCACCTGTGCGGCTGATATAACACAGAATATACAGATATATAACATATAATGTATGGTCCTGCTCCGTACATCACCTGTGCGGCTGATATAACACAGAATATACAGATATATAACATATAATGTATGGTCCTGCTCCGTACATCACCTGTGCGGCTGATATAACAGAATATACAGATATATAACATATAATGTATGGTCCTGCTCCGTACATCACCTGTGCGGCTGATATAACACAGAATATACAGATATATATCATATAATATATGGTCCTGCTCCGTACATCACCTGTGCGGCTGATATAACACAGAATATACAGATATATAACATATAATGTATGGTCCTGCTCCGTACATTACTCACCTGTGCGGCTGATATAACAGAATATACAGATATATAACATATAATGTATGGTCCTGCTCCGTACATCACTTACCTGTGCGGCTGATATAACAGAATATACAGATATATAACATATAATGTATGGTCCTGCTCCGTACATCACCTGTGCGGCTGATATAACACAGAATATACAGATATATAACATATAATGTATGGTCCTGCTCCGTACATCACCTGTGCGGCTGATATAACACAGAATATACAGATATATAACATATAATGTATGGTCCTGCTCCGTACATCACTCACCTGTGCGGCTGATATAACAGTATACAGATATATAACATATAATGTATGGTCCTGCTCCCTACATCACTTACCTGTGCGGCTGATATAACACAGAATATACAGATATATAACATATAATGTATGGTCCTGCTCCGTACATCACCTGTGCGGCTGATATAATACAGTATATACAGATATATAACATATAATGTATGGTCCTGCTCCCTACATCACTTACCTGTGCGGCTGATATAACACAGAATATACAGATATATAACATATAATGTATGGTCCTGCTCCGTACATCACCTGTGCGGCTGATATAACAGAATATACAGATATATAACATATAATGTATGGTCCTGCTCCGTACATTACTCACCTGTGCGGCTGATATAATACAGAATATACAGATATATAACATATAATGTATGGTCCTGCTCCGTACATCACCTGTGCGGCTGATATAACACAGAATATACAGATATATAACATATAATGTATGGTCCTGCTCCGTACATTACTCACCTGTGCGGCTGATATAACACAGAATATACAGATATATAACATATAATGTATGGTCCTGCTCCGTACATCACTTACCTGTGCGGCTGATATAACACAGAATATACAGATATATAACATATAATGTATGGTCCTGCTCCGTACATCACCTGTGCGGCTGATATAATACAGAATATACAGATATATAACATATAATGTATGGTCCTGCTCCGTACATCACCTGTGCGGCTGATATAACACAGAATATACAGATATATAACATATAATGTATGGTCCTGCTCCGTACATTACTCACCTGTGCGGCTGATATAACAGAATATACAGATATATAACATATAATGTATGGTCCTGCTCCGTACATCACCTGTGCGGCTGATATAACAGAATATACAGGTATATAACATATAATGTATGGTCCTGCTCCGTACATCACCTGTGCGGCTGATATAACAGAATATACAGATATATAACATATATGTATGGTCCTGCTCCGTACATCACCTGTGCGGCTGATATAATACAGAATATACAGATATATAACATATAATGTATGGTCCTGCTCCGTACATCACCTGTGCGGCTGATATAACACAGAATATACAGATATATAACATATAATGTATGGTCCTGCTCCGTACATCACTCACCTGTGCGGCTGATATAACAGAATATACAGATATATAACATATAATGTATGGTCCTGCTCCGTACATCACTCACCTGTGCGGCTGATATAACAGAATATACAGATATATAACATATAATGTATGGTCCTGCTCCGTACATCACCTGTGCGGCTGATATAACACAGAATATACAGATATATAACATATAATGTATGGTCCTGCTCCATACATCACCTGTGCGGCTGATATAACAGAATATACAGATATATAACATATAATGTATGGTCCTGCTCCCTACATCACTCACCTGTGCGGCTGATATAACACAGAATATACAGATATATAACATATAATATATGGTCCTGCTCCGTACATCACCTGTGCGGCTGATATAACAGTATACAGATATATAACATATAATGTATGGTCCTGCTCCGTACATCACCTGTGCGGCTGATATAACACAGAATATACAGATATATAACATATAATGTATGGTCCTGCTCCGTACATCACCTGTGCGGCTGATATAACACAGAATATACAGATATATAACATATAATTTATGGTCCTGCTCCGTACATCACTTACCTGTGCGGCTGATATAACACAGAATATACAGATATATAACATATAATGTATGGTCCTGCTCCGTACATCACCTGTGCGGCTGATATAACAGAATATACAGATATATAACATATAATGTATGGTCCTGCTCCGTACGTCACCTGTGCGGCTGATATAACAGTATACAGATATATAACATATAATGTATGGTCCTGCTCCGTACATTACTCACCTGTGCGGCTGATATAACAGAATATACAGATATATAACATATAATGTATGGTCCTGCTCCGTACATCACTTACCTGTGCGGCTGATATAACAGAATATACAGATATATAACATATAATGTATGGTCCTGCTCCGTACATCACTTACCTGTGCGGCTGATATAACAGAATATACAGATATATAACATATAATGTATGGTCCTGCTCCGTACATCACCTGTGCGGCTGATATAACACTATACAGATATATAACATATAATGTATGGTCCTGCTCCGTACATCACCTGTGCGGCTGATATAACAGAATATACAGATATATAACATATAATGGATGGTCCTGCTCCGTACATCACCTGTGCGGCTGATATAACAGAATATACAGATATATAACATATAATGTATGGTCCTGCTCCGTACATCACCTGTGCGGCTGATATAACACAGAATATACAGATATATAACATATAATGTATGGTCCTGCTCCCTACATCACTTACCTGTGCGGCTGAGCAGAGCCGCGCCAGCCTCACCCCGCAGCCTCCTGTATAGTCCTGTCCATCCTCCGGGGGTTATTCTCGGGGGCCGCACAGTAGTAATTGCAGTAATTGATAATACGGTTGAGGATTGTACATGGAACACGGCCAGAAACGGATACACGTGGTCTGTATGAAGTATTTTTATACTAATAAACTTTCCAGGTTTATGAGAAGTATTACGTTGGGTTTCATTCGGTCTTACCCTTTGCGGTTGAGGGTCTTCTTTGCGGGGGGCTTTGTGGTATTTTTTTACTATGTCCTTTTACCTTTCGGTAATGTTGTTGTGCTTCCTACAGTTACTTTGTGGTCTGTGGGGTCAGAGGGCTATGGTTAGTATGGGAAGCTGGGCTAATGTAAGGGCTGGTAAGTGACCCGTCTGTAGGTGGCTGAAAGAACCTGGATATAGCAATAGATGAGGAAGTCTACGGAGGGTACCAGCTGGTTCAGCCATTGAGAGATTGGACCATATGATCTCCACCTGAGTGATACCTACTATACCAACTCACCCCTCCCCATCCCTGTGGTGAACGGGACTTGCCTCGGGAACCCCACCAGAATACATTTCCCCCCAGATTGTGCTTATCTCACGACAGAGATGCTCAGCCAATCAGTGACTAGAGCGGCATCCCAACCCAGTCACTGATTGGCTGAGCGACCAGCTCATCAGCTGTGTGGTAACGTGTGGAGATCCCGGAGCCCGGCTGGGGAACCCGAGGCTGGTCCTGTCGCTCACTCACTCACAGATTTTAAAAATGGCCAGACGTCTTCTTTAACCATTACACCACGATAAGGACAACCATCCGTCCACCACTGGGCTCCACTAGTGTTTCGAGTCATTGGTAGCATGCATGTCTCAATGATAACATAGCTGGTATGTATCTGCTGATAGATGGTGACGGCAATGCTGGGTATAGATATATCGTCCACTGAATGATAGATGATATCAAAGACAACAGAAGAGACTGAACTATTTCTGGTCACGCGGCTCTGGTGTCACTCATATCCGGTGACATCTACACAGCCGTCCAGGAAACCTTTATTTTACAAAAATGTTCAGTGATCATTACGATACAAGGACATTATATAGAAGATATTACACAACAATAGAGGAGACTAAAACATAGGGAGCGACTTAAACAATGTAATAAAACCGACCGGCTGTTCACCAAAATATCATTCATTCTCTTAAGAAATGTCAATTATTCTGTTATAACCGGAGCCAGTAACACAGTATCAGCTACATGGACTCTTGAGTAGTCCTCATGGGGGCTCTCTGGCTATGATGGTCTCCAGTCATCATGATGGTGACTCTCATGTGTTAATGTTGGCCACTAGGCAATGATAATGACTCGATAAAAAAGATAATGACCTAATGGTAATTAGTATGGGTCTCTGGTCTTCACTATGACCTAATGGTAATAAGTATGGGTCTGTGGTCTTTACTATGACCTCCTGGTAATGATGATGGGTCTGTGGTCTTTACTATGACCTCCTGGTAATGATGATGGGTCTGTGGTCTTTACTATGACCTCCTGGTAATGATGATGGGTCTCTGGTCTTCACTATGACCTCCTGGTAATGATGATGGGTCTCTGGTCTTCACTATGACCTCCTGGTAATGATGATGGGTCTCTGGTCTTCACTATGACCTAATGGTAATAAGTATGGGTCTGTGGTCTTTACTATGACCCCCTGGTAATGATGATGGGTCTCTGGTCTTCACTATGACCTATAGTAATAATGATGGGTCTCTGGTCTTCACTATGACCTTATGGTAATGATGATGGGTCTCTAATCTTTGCTATGTCCTTATGGTAATGATGATGGGTCTCTGATCTCTACTATGACCTTGTGGTAGTAATAATGATGGATCTCTGGTCTTTACTATGACTTTATGGTAATGATGATGGGTCTCCAAACTTCTCTATGACTTTATGGTAATGATGATGGGTCTCCAAACTTCTCTATGACTTTATGGTAATGATGATGGGTCTCCAAACTTCTCTATGACTTTATGGTAATGATGATGGGTCTCCAAACTTCTCTATGACCTTATGGTAATGATGAAGTTCCTGGTGTTGATAGTGGCCCTTATGGTCATAACAATGACTTCCTAGTCTTGGTGATGACCCATGGTAATAATGGTGAGTTACTGGTGTTGATGGTGGACTTTATGGTCATGATGATGAGTTTCTGTTCTTGATAATGACCCATGGTAATAATGATGAGTTCCTTGATGATGACCCATGGTAATAATAATGGTGAGCCTCTGGTCTTGATAATGAACCATGGTAATAATGATGAGTTCCTTGATGATGACCCATGGTAATAATAATGGTGAGCCTCTGGTCTTGATAATGAACCATGGTAATAATGATGAGTTCCTTGATGATGACCCATGGTAATAATAATGGTGAGCCTCTGGTCTTGATAATGAACCATGGTAATAATGATGAGTTCCTTGATGATGACCCATGGTAATAATAATGGTGAGCCTCTGGTCTTGATAATGAACCATGGTAATAATGATGAGTTCCTTGATGATGACCCATGGTAATAATAATGGTGAGCCCCTGGTCTTGATGATGACCCATGGTAATAATGATGAGTCCCTGTTGTTTATAGTGGCCCTTATGGTCATGATGAGGAGTTACTGGTCTTGTTCACACTCTACCCTTGCTGATTTCTGGCTGACTGGACATTGGCCTGCTCACAATGTAGTACACAGTACGATAATCAGCACAATGAGTAACAAGGCGATGAGACCCCCGATAATTCCAAACACCATCTGTAAGACAAAACATAACACAATGTTCCACTGGTTTAATCCTGCCATTTTTTATTTTTGTTCATTAATATTTTTTTCTTTCACGGTTTCTTCGGGCCATCCATATATGTTTAGTCTCAGCAGGATTAGCTGCTTCTTTGTACTGTTTTCCACACAAGGATTCTGCAAGTTCTTTCTAAGGAACCTCCAACCTTGTTGGTGGCAGCAGAGCCAGGGGTGGTAGGCTCCAATTATCTGGGATAATGTTTTGTAGTGTGAGGAGGATGCCCCCAATGAATATATCCCCACAGCCGGGTCATAGTGAGTAGACTTGTCCTCTATCCTAGGACTTAGTGAATAGTCTTATACCCTCTAATGTAATCAGATATCAATAGAAAACAATAACTACTATAATACACACAGTTTAGGGTCGGTCCTGACTGTGAACCCTAAAGCAAAGCACTAAGCCTGGTGTGCAGCCCGTCACCCCTCCTCTCACCTTGTCCTTTTTCCTGTCTCTTTGGACCTTGAATAGAATAAAAGAAAATTACAATGAAACAAGAATTAAATAACAAAAACATTGTCTGGAATTGTTGTTTTGTAATCACCTTTCAGCAGGCACCTCAGTGCAAAAGTACAATGCCATACAGAAAACCTCTGTGATACCGGCCTCTGTGGGAGACCTGTATCCATCACACCCTACACCTGTATCCATCACACCCTACACCTGTATCCATCACACCCTACACCTGTATCCATCACACCCTACACCTGTATCCATCACACCCTACACCTGTATCCATCACACCATACACGTGTATCCATCACACCCTACACCTGTATATATCACACCCTACACCTGTATCCATCACACCCTACACCTGTATATATCACACCCTACACCTGTATCCATCACACCCTACACCTGTATCCATCACACCCTACACCTGTATCCATCACACCCTACACCTGTATCCATCACACCATACACGTGTATCCATCACACCCTACACCTGTATCCATCACACCATACACGTGTATCCATCACACCCTACACCAATATCCATCACTCCCTACACCAATATCCATCACTCCCTACACCTGTATCCATCACACCCTACACCTGTATCCATCACACCCTACACCTGTATCCATCACACCCTACACCTGTATCCATCACACCCTACACCTGTATCCATCACACCCTACACCTGTATCCATCACACCCTGCACCTGTATATATCACACCCTACGCCTGTATCCATCACACCCTACACCTGTATCCATCACACCCTGCACCTGTATATATCACACCCTACACCTGTATCCATCACACCCTACACCTGTACCCATCACACCCTACACCTGTATCCATCACACTGTAAAGTATTATCCATCACACCCTACACCTGTATCCATCACACCCTACACTTGTATCCATCACACCCTACACCTGTATCCATCACACCCTACAGTTTTATCCATCAGATAGTGTCCATCACACTTTACACTAGCATTCATCACTCTCTACAGTGGTATGTATCACACTCTACGTTAGTATCCATCACACTTTACACTAATGTCTAGGGATGAGCGAAGCCACATTTGCAGTGAAACCTGGAGTAAATTTGCTTGGCTAAAAAAAATCACCAAAAATGACAGCCATCCATGTTGGCATACAGCTATGTGATTACTCTATGGGAGAAAAAAATTACTTCTATGCGACAGCATATGGAGCGACACCACCCCACTGCCTGGAGGAACCGGGACCAGTTATCCACATCTTGCCGGGAACAGCAAATGGCTGTGGCTACCACCCCGCAGCCAGTAGCAGAAAGCCAGGATTCTGTAGCCTTGGTTGTGGTAGTAGTAGGTGCCTTACATCGACCGCTGCCTCCTCCATCAGCCACAGTAGGAAAACACTGTCAGTGATGAGACAGCAGTCACTGTCGTAGGTAAAGATGAGCAAACCCCATTAAAGTCAATAGGAAACTCAAGCATTTTTGCAGGGGACCCAAGCTCGGCACAGGGAAGGTTGTATGAAAACCTGTCAACCTCATAAAATGATGGAAACACCACAGAAATGGACAGGAAACAGCAGGGGCAGCATGCATGGATGCCTGTGAGGCTGCCTAATCGCACCATTACGCCAAATTCTGGGCAACAGCCTGGCAGTGATGACACAGTGGACCATTAAAATAGAGGTAACATATGAACCACCCCAACATTTAGCCTGACACAGCATAGCAGTGAGAACACATGGAACCATTGTAGAATTTGAACCACCCCAAAATATAGAATCTGTGGGTAAGTGGTGCTATATGGTGTATGCCAGCCTCTTACACAGAACAATGAGCAGTGAGGTTGGATATGGCTGAACTAAAAAAATAAACCAACCCTGCAGACTGGATGCAGATGACAAAAGATACTGGTGGTCACACTAGTTTTTGGAGGTTGTCGTATAGAGTCTGTGTGTAAGTGCTGCTATATGGTGTATGCCACCTGTTACACAGGACAATGTGCAGTGAGGTGCCATGCAGTTGTACTACAAATCACAGCAATACAATATACAACAGCAGCAGCACCAGCCACAAAATATTCTAATAGTACTGAGGACTTCTTTGGGGTCTATATGCAACACCTTCTGTCCCCCTTCTGCCAGCAGCCGACCACCACAGTGTGCTGCTAAAATTGTGTTGGCTGCACTTCAAGTCCCAGCCAGCAATCTGGAGTAATCTGTAGTAAAAAAAATAATAAAGATTTTAAGCCCTTATAAGGGCTGTTGGGTTCTGTATATAGTATCCCTGCCTACAGGAACGCTAATTCCCTCCCTAACACTCTCCCTGACAGACAGCAGTTCTGTCCTTGATCTCTTCCATCCTGCATGTAAGGCGAGCACCGCCGACACAGAGTTTTATATGCCAGGGTGATCTGATCTGCCCAACCAATCGCTGCTATTAACATGTATGGGTCCCACGTGATCGCAGGATGTACCAAAGAGTCTCCTGCATGTTTATTGGCTGAGAATTTGCGCCCAAACTTACAGGAAAAGGATGATGCCATTTTCTTGAGTATCGCGAGATGCTCATCCGAGTAACAAGTACTATCGAGTACCCTAATGCTCGAAAGAATACCAAGCTCGGACCAGAACGTTCGCTCATCACTAGTCGTAAGCAATGACCAGGAGACAGCAATACTCTTACAACCAGTCACACCGCTGCCTCCTCCCAAAATTGTGTGAGACAATAATCCAGAGAGCTTAACCTCTGCCTCCACCACCTCGTCTGGTCATCACGCCACTGCACACCCAGTCAGAGTGGCGTACCAACACTGCCGAGCCCAGCGCTGTCAGGCTATCCTTCACCTCTGCAGTCTGGATGAAAGAAGCCACACTGGGAATGAACTCCCGTGGGCAATGTAGGATGACATCACAAAGTGGCTGACCTCTCAGCATTTGCAGGTGGGCAACGTAATGGCTGACAATGGGCATCGTGTCTGCACTGTAGTGGGGAGGGCTAATGCTAATTCTTTGCATGGCCCATGTGCTGAACCTCATTGTGCATAGGTTCCTCCGCTCCTTTATACTCTACGCTAGTATCCATCACACTTTACGCCAGGGGTCCTCAAACTTTTTACACATGGGGCCAGTTAACTGTCCCTCAGAAGGTCAGAGGGCCGGACTATAAAACAAGAAATCAAATCCCAATGCAAAATGCCACAACCCCCCCCCCCCCCCCCAATTAAAAGCATCCCTCTTTCTTTCCACCACTCACCCAGCCCCCCCTCACTCCCCCTTCATCCCCACAACCAGCCCCCTTATTCCCCCTGAACCAGACCCCTCACTCCTCCTTCCCACCCTCAATCCTCTCCCCCTTCCCACCCTCAATCCTCTCCCCCTTCCCACCCTCAATATCCATCATACTCTACACTAATATCCATCAGACTCTATGTTAGGATCCATCACACTGTACACTACTATCCATCACACTGTACACTACTATCCATCACACTGTACACTAGTATCCATCATACTCTACACTAATATCCATCATACTCTACCCTAATATCCATAACACACTATGCTAGTATCCATCATACTTTACACTCGTGTCCATCACACTCTATGTTAGGATCCATCATACTGTACACTAATATCCATCATACTTTACACTACTATCCATCACACTGTACACTACTATCCATCACACTGTACACTAGTATCCATCACACTGTACACTAGTATCCATCCTACTGTACACTACTATCCATCACACTGTACACTAATATCCATCACACTGTACACTAGTATCCATCACACTGTACACTAGTATCCATCCTACTGTACACTACTATCCATCACACTGTACACTAATATCCATCACACTGTACACTAGTATCCATCACACTGTACACTACTATCCATCACACTGTACACTAATATCCATCACACTGTACACTAGTATCCATCACACTGTACACTACTATCCATCACACTGTACACTAATATCCATCATACTCTACACTAGTATCCATCATACTGTACACTAATATCCATCACACTGTACACTAATATCCATCATACTGTACACTACTATCCATCACACTGTACACTAATATCCATCATACTCTACACTAATATCCATCACACTGTACACTACTATCCATCACACTGTACACTAATATCCATCATACTCTACACTACTATCCATCACACTGTACACTAGTATCCATCACACTGTACACTAATATCCATCATACTGTACACTACTATCCATCATACTCTACCCTAATATCCATCATACTGTACACTACTATCCATCACACTGTACACTAGTATCCATCATACTCTACACTAGTGTCCATCACACTCTATGTTAGGATCCATCTACTATCCATCACACTGTACACTAATATCCATCATACTCTACACTACTATCCATCACACTGTACACTAGTATCCATCATACTCTACACTAGTGTCCATCACACTCGAGGATATACAGAACTTACCTTCCCATCTGTATTATTATTAGGTGCCTGGAAGGGGAAGAAGAGAAATCAATGTATCAGTCACTTTCAGGATGGACAATGATCATTCCATGATGGTCGCGACCCAGAACATTATTTCCCTATTATTGACTACATCCGGCTCCCTGTGCAGAACTCCCCATCGCCCCAACATACTCACCTGGAGGACGCCCAAGGGATTCCTATTAAGGAGATTACTCTGTAAGAGATGGAAAGCATTGTCATTATTATCTATCATTCTGGAAAAACAATGACTTACACAGAAAGAGCAATGCCAGCAAGGTCACTGCAAGGACAGAGGCTCTCCGACTAGCATCCAGGCTTGGTTATTTAGTCCACCATGTATCATTACATCATAATGGGCAGACCAACATTCACTCCCCTCCATGACCCTTGAGCTGATCAGAAGTGCGGCATCCTCACAGTCAATTCCCAGAAAACCCCTTTAAGGACATTAAAATATACTGTTCCTGCTATGATTGTCGTCTTCTGGATCAGTGGCAAGATCCTCTGCTAATCCAGAAGTTCAGGTCTCCATGGATACAGAGACACAATCAAACGATAATGCACATAAGGCCTCATTCACACGATTCCTGCCGTGATGACCGGACAAGGATCGCGGCACGGGTCCCCTAGAAGAGGAGCCCCCCGCCGCCCAGCAGCAGAGATGACAGGAGCACGTAACATGTGCTCCTGTCATTGTATCTGACAACCACTCACTTACTCCCCCGGCTTACACACACTCACAGGAAGTGGCATGGAGAAGTAGGCAGCGTAGTCCACACCACTTCTGGTGAACATGTAAGCCGGCCGGCACGGGGGAGTAGGTAAGTAGTTGTCAGATGCAATGACAGGAGCGCACATTTTGCATTCCAGTAAAGGGGGGATCTGGGCCGCGATCTGCACAAGGACACGTCCTATATTTTCTCAGTGCAGATGGCGGTGGGGGTCACGGCACGGATCATGTGAATGGCTGCATTCTCTTGAACTCAGACAATTTTACGGGACATGTGAATGCAGCCTAACCTTCATTAGATCTCATTGAGGGGATATATCTAAGTTTACATTATCTCCTCATTATGTCTCCATTTCCATGGAGACCTGAACAGGTACACTTCAATGGTATAAACTAGTAAGTCTCTTAGCATCTCTCATGTAATCCATGCATGTTCAGTGGGGAAAATTTTTGATATACTGCCAATTTTGCAAGTTTTCCCACCTACACGGAATGGAGGGGGGGGGGGGGGGGGGTAATATTTCTGGTCCATAACGTCACCTGTGAGAGACAGAATCTATAGAACCTCCCAGATAATCTAATTGTAGGATTTATAAATAATTATTCAATTATTGTATTCCACAAAATAAGGAAACTTTCCCTCAGTAACAGCAGTGAAGATGGGTGGTGGCCGGGTCTTCCAGCAGACAATGACCTGAAACCCAGAGCTGGGACAACTATGGAGGAAACCCCCAGCCGGGACAACTAAGGAGGAAACCCACAGCCGGGACAACTAAGGAGGAAACCCACAGCCGGGACAACTAAGGAGGAAACCCCCAGCTGGGACAACTAAGGAGGAAACCCCCAGCCGGGACAGCTAAGGAGGAGACACACAGCCGGGACAACTAAGGAGGAAACCCACAGCCGGGACAACTAAGGAGGAGACACACAGCCGGGACAACTAAGGAGGTAACACACAGCCGGGACAGCTAAGGAGGAGACACACAGCCGGGACAACTAAGGAGGAAACTCACAGCCGGGACAACTAAGGAGGAAACCCACAGCCGGGACAACTAAGGAGGAAACCCACAGCCGGGACAACTAAGGAGGAAACACACAGCCGGGACAACTAAGGAGGAGACACACAGCCGAGACAACTAAGGAAGAGACACAGCAGGGACAACTAAGGAGGAAACACACAGCCGGGACAACTAAGGAGGAGACACAGCCGGGACAACTAAGGAGGAGACACACAGCCGGGACAACTAAGGAGGAAACACACAGCCGGGACAACTAAGGAGGAAACCCACAGCCGGGACAACTAAGGAGGAGACACACAGCCGGGACAACTAAGGAGGAAACCCACAGCCGGGACAACTAAGGAGGAGACACACAGCTGGGTCAACTAAGGAGGAGACACACAGCCGGGACAACTAAGGAGGAGACACACAGCCGGGACATCTAAGGAGGAGACCCCCAGCCGGGACAACCAAGGAGGAAACACACAGCCGGGACAACTAAGGAGGAGACACACAGCCGGGACAACTAAGGAGGAGACACACAGCCGGGACAACTAAGGAGGAGACACACAGCCGGGACAACTAACGAGGAAGCACACAGGACAACTAAGGAGGAAACACACAGCCGGGACAACTAAGGAGGAAACCCCCAGCCGGGACAACTAAGGAGGAAACACAGAGCCGGGACGACTTAGGAGGAAACACAGCTGGGAAAACTAAGGAGGAAACCTACAGCCGGGACAACTAAGGAGGAGACACACAGCCGGGACAACTAAGGAGGAAACCCACAGCCAGGACAACTAAGGAGGAGACACACAGCCGGGACAACTAAGGAGGAAACCCACAGCCGGGACAACTAAGGAGGAAACACACAGCCGGGACAACTAAGGAGGAAACCCACAGCCGGGACAACTAAGGAAGGAAACACACAGCCGGGACAACTAAGGAGGAAACCCACAGCCGGGACAACTAAGGAGGAAACACAGAGCCGGGACGACTTAGGAGGAAACACAGCTGGGAAAACTAAGGAGGAAACCTACAGCCGGGACAACTAGGGAGGAGACACACAGCCGGGACAACTAAGGAGGAAACCCACAGCCAGGACAACTAAGGAGGAGACACACAGCCGGGACAACTAAGGAGGAAACCCACAGCCGGGACAACTAAGGAGGAAACACACAGCCGGGACAACTAAGGAGGAAACCCACAGCCGGGACAACTAAGGAAGGAAACACACAGCCGGGACAACTAAGGAGGAAACCCACAGCCGGGACAACTAAGGAGGAGACCCACAGCCGGGACAACTAAGGAGGAAACACAGAGCCGGGACAACTAAGGAGGAAATCTACAGCCGGGACAACTAAGAAGGAAACCTACAGCCGGGACAACTAAGGAGGAGACCCCCAGCCGGGTCAACTAAGGAGGAAGCCCACAGCCGGGACAACTAAGGAGGAAACACAGAGGCGGGACAACTAAGGAGGAAACCCACAGCGGGGACAACTAAGGAGGAGACCCCCAACCGGGACAACTACGGAGGAAACAAACAGCCGGGACAACTAAGGAGGAAACACACAGCCGGGACAACTAAGGAGGAAACCCACAGCTGGGACAACTAAAGAGGAAACCCCCAGCCGGGACAACTAAGGAGGAAAGCCACAGCCGGGACAACTAAGGAGGGAACCCACAGCCGGGACAACTAAGGAGGAAAACCACAGCCGGGACAACTAAGGAGGAGACAGACAGCCGGGACAACTAAGGAGGGAACCCACAGCCGGTACAACTAAGGAGGAAACCCACAGCTGGGACAACTAAGGAGGAAACCCCCAGCCGGGACAACTAAGGAGGAAAGCCACAGCCGGTACAACTAAGGAGGAAACACACAGTCGGGACAACTAAGGAGGAAACCCACAGTCGGGACAACTAAGGAGGAGACACACAGCCGGGACAACTAACAAGGAAGCACACAGGACAACTAAGGAGGAAACCCACAGCCGGGACAACTAAGGAGGAAACACAGAGCTGGGACAACTAAGGAGGAAACCCACAGCCGGGACAACTAAGGAGGAAACACAGAGCCGGGACAACTAAGGAGGAAATCTACAGCCGGGACAACTAAGAAGGAAACCTACAGCCGGGACAACTAAGGAGGAGACCCCCAGCCGGGTCAACTAAGGAGGAAGCCCACAGCCGGGACAACTAAGGAGGAAACACAGAGGCGGGACAACTAAGGAGGAAACCCACAGCGGGGACAACTAAGGAGGAGACCCCCAGCCGGGACAACTAAGGAGGAAACACACAGCCGGGACAACTAAGGAGGAAACACACAGCCGGGACAACTAAGGAGGAAACCCACAGCCGGCACAACTAAGGAGGAGACACACAGCCGGGACATCTAAGGAGGAGACCCCCAGCCGGGACAACCAAGGAGGAAACACACAGCCGGGACAACTAAGGAGGAGACACACAGCCGGGACAACTAAGGAGGAGACAAACAGCCGGGACAACTAAGGAGGAGACACACAGCCGGGACAACTAACGAGGAAGCACACAGGACAACTAAGGAGGAAACACACAGCCGGGACAACTAAGGAGGAAACCCCCAGCCGGGACAACTAAGGAGGAAACACAGAGCCGGGACGACTTAGGAGGAAACACAGCTGGGAAAACTAAGGAGGAAACCTACAGCCGGGACAACTAAGGAGGAGACACACAGCCGGGACAACTAAGGAGGAAACCCACAGCCAGGACAACTAAGGAGGAGACACACAGCCGGGACAACTAAGGAGGAAACCCACAGCCGGGACAACTAAGGAGGAAACACACAGCCGGGACAACTAAGGAGGAAACCCACAGCCGGGACAACTAAGGAAGGAAACACACAGCCGGGACAACTAAGGAGGAAACCCACAGCCGGGACAACTAAGGAGGAGACCCACAGCCGGGACAACTAAGGAGGAAACACACAGCCGGGACAACTAAGGAGGAAATCTACAGCCGGGACAACTAAGAAGGAAACCTACAGCCGGGACAACTAAGGAGGAGACCCCCAGCCGGGTCAACTAAGGAGGAAGCCCACAGCCGGGACAACTAAGGAGGAAACACAGAGGCGGGACAACTAAGGAGGAAACCCACAGCGGGGACAACTAAGGAGGAGACCCCCAACCGGGACAACTACGGAGGAAACAAACAGCCGGGACAACTAAGGAGGAAACACACAGCCGGGACAACTAAGGAGGAAACCCACAGCTGGGACAACTAAGGAGGAAACCCCCAGCCGGGACAACTAAGGAGGAAAGCCACAGCCGGGACAACTAAGGAGGGAACCCACAGCCGGGACAACTAAGGAGGAAAACCACAGCCGGGACAACTAAGGAGGAGACAGACAGCCGGGACAACTAAGGAGGGAACCCACAGCCGGTACAACTAAGGAGGAAACCCACAGCTGGGACAACTAAGGAGGAAACCCCCAGCCGGGACAACTAAGGAGGAAAGCCACAGCCGGTACAACTAAGGAGGAAACACACAGTCGGGACAACTAAGGAGGAAACCCACAGTCGGGACAACTAAGGAGGAGACACACAGCCGGGACAACTAACAAGGAAGCACACAGGACAACTAAGGAGGAAACCCACAGCCGGGACAACTAAGGAGGAAACACAGAGCTGGGACAACTAAGGAGGAAACCCACAGCCGGGACAACTAAGGAGGAAACACAGAGCCGGGACAACTAAGGAGGAAATCTACAGCCGGGACAACTAAGAAGGAAACCTACAGCCGGGACAACTAAGGAGGAGACCCCCAGCCGGGTCAACTAAGGAGGAAGCCCACAGCCGGGACAACTAAGGAGGAAACACAGAGGCGGGACAACTAAGGAGGAAACCCACAGCGGGGACAACTAAGGAGGAGACCCCCAGCCGGGACAACTAAGGAGGAAACACACAGCCGGGACAACTAAGGAGGAAACACACAGCCGGGACAACTAAGGAGGAAAGCCACAGCTGGGACAACTAAGGAGGGAACCCACAGCCGGGACAACTAAGGAGGAAACACACAGCCGGGACAACTAAGGAGGAGACACACAGCCGGGACAACTAAGGAGGAAACCCACAGCCGGGACAACTAAGGAGGTAACACACAGCCGGGACAACTAAGGAGGAAACCAGCAGCCGGGACAACTAAGGAGGAAACCAGCAGCCGGGACAACTAAGGAGGAAACACACAGCCGGGACAACTAAGGAGGAAAGCCACAGCTGGGACAACTAAGGAGGAGACACACAGCCGGGACAACTAAGGAGGAGACCCCCAGCCGGGACAACTAAGGAGGAAACCCACAGCCGGGACAACTAAGGAGGAAACCCACAGCTGGGACAACTAAGGAGCGGCTCGTTAAGAAGCATTTCCTGGTCCTGGAGCAGCCGCAAGTCTCCACACCTGACCACAAAGGGAAATCTTTGGAGGGAGCTAAAACTCAAAGTTGTCCTGCAACACCCCCGAAACCTGAAAGATGTGGAGAAGATTTGTATGGAGGAGGGGGGCACAATCCCTGCTGCAGGGTCTGCAAACCCGTTACGTTTTATCACTGTCCTGCGATATGTGGATCACACCCATCGGCTATGTTCTGATATGGTGGATTTGTATGGATTGTTAGTGCAGGTTTTGTCCACCTGGAATCTCAGCAGATCCACAGACGGCTAATCTGACCAGACGTCACATGACTCTATTGTTACATTCACCATTATCAGAGACTCACAAACTCCTGAGGACTGTTATTCACTTCTGGAAAAGAAAGAAAGTGGAGAACAATCAGTATTGGTGTTATCCTTATTCTGCATCTAAGTGCTACCCCTCATATACCTTCCCCCATACATTCCCCCCATACATTTCCCTCCATACATTCCCCCATACATTCCCCTCCATACATTTCCCTCCATACATTTCCCTCCATACATTTCCCCCATACATTTCCCCCATACATTCCCTCCATACATCCCCCATACATTTCCCTCCATACATTTCCCCATACATTTCCCTCCATACATTTCCCTCCATACATTTCCCCATACATTTCCCTCCATACATTTGCCCATACTTTTCCCTCCATACATTGCCCCATACATTACATGACATCACTTCCTTTTAGTTACACATTGGAGTCTTTCCCTTACCCCATTGATAATGCTGCTATTGTTCTTGGATCTTCTATACATTGTGTGGTGACCCTGTTCTATGTTTCTTAGACATCTTGATGCTGCCACCTGGAGGTGATTGTTGGATCCTGCTTCCTAATACACAGGTATACATATGGCCCCCTCTGGTGGCAGCAGCAGGCAGCCAAGACTTGTACATTAGGGAAGGGGAACCCTAAACCACCGAAAAGTGCAGCAAAGTCTTATCAATGTTATACGGAACGGACCCCAAGTCATTGATACTGTTGGATCTCTAGAAATAACTCATACCGATCAAACATCACCGGGTCCCATCCTGTATATAATCCACTATCCCTCTACTGCATCAATCTCTCCAGTCACACAAAGGGTATCAGATACTACACAGTAAGGGCTGGTGGTTACCTATAAGGACGGGCCCGCTGGGCTGTGGAGGGGGGAGCAGACCTGAAACAAGAAGGAAGGACGCTCAGCAATTCCCTTATCACATACTGTATGTTCACCAGACCCCATACATTGGATGAGTTATACCTGGCAAGTAGGTGTTATCATTTATGAGACGCTGATCGGTGTGGGACAATCCGGGAAAATAATGGTGTAAGACATGGACATCATGACTAGCGGGGGTGTGACTGCCATAAAACCACTGTCCATACCAGGGATGCCCAGAGCAGTCAGACACTTTCTCTATGTGGGCGCCATGGTCAACCCACCAACAAATGATAACAACTAGGCAGCCATTTCCTTCCGCTGAGTCCCAGACAGAACCATCACATTGACTATGGTCCTAGAAATGACTGGTGATCCCCGCTCCTTATCTCCTCACCTGAGCCGGACTGACGGGATGATCGCTCGCTGGCCGTATCTGATGGGAAAATAAGAGTTAATAAGATGATAATGCTCTGCCAGGATGACGGCCACTTCATCTTCCCTGAACATCCAACATGACCACCATGACCTCTCCACCTGAAGGAGACATCTCCTGGCTATACTCCAACAAACAAGGCTGATATCATACAGTGATGCTTAGGGCTATGTTCACACTACGTATTAGACCGGCTGTTCCATGACCCCGGCCGGGTCACGGAAAGGCCGGTCTCTGGCCGGATCATACCGGCCGGATGATCTTTCGGCCGCAGAGCTCTGATGCGGGCGCATCAGCGCGCCCCCGCATCAGAGCTTCCTATAGTCCACACGGAGCCGCTCGCTTCACTGTGTGAACTGACAGGTCTTTCTGCAGCCGGAATTCACTGAATTCCGGCATGTCAGTGTTTTCTGGCGCAGCCGGGATCCCATTGCACACAAGGCATTGTCCACACCGCAAAACTACGGCTGTAGTTTTACGTAGTGTGAACATAGCTTGGAAGTGTGTGAATCCTTGTGAATTCTCCATATTTCTGCATACATTGTATCTAAATCTACATCTGAAGTCCTAAAAGACTTGGTCCTAGATCTATGCAGAAGAATGATCCGATATTACACATAGTGTCTGTGAGCAGATAAGAATTTGGGGCTTTGCTTTCTTTGATTTCTATTTTTTAATCATTCTTTGGTAGAATAAGTTAAAGGAGAATTCCCACCAAAGTTAAAAAGGCAGGCAGGGCTGTGTGGGAATATATAAAGAAAGCATACTTACCCATCCCTGCACCCCTACAGCACTGACTTACCGATTCATGCCAGCTGTAATGTCACATACCCCGCTTATGGATTGTCTGCTCAGCCAAGCACTGGGGTGGGACACCAGAGGCTGGCAGGAATTGGTAAGTCAGCACTGCGGGGGTATGGGGATGGGTAAGTATGCTTTTTTATTATGTTCCATTAATATTATGGAGTAGGAAACTACAGACACCAAAAGCTAATGTCTAGTGGGAATGCTGCACAGGGAGCCTGGGCATCATCGCCCCTCTGCTTTTTCCCCCTTGTGGCCATGTGGACAATGTGCAATGACTCCTCTATTGGGACATCTCTATAGCGTACTCTTACTTGGTGTTTTTGCACATACACTTTTATTATTTGTCTGGGCTAACGTGAATCCATACCATTGCCATGTTGTCTGCCTCTTTATATGGATACCGCAGGGCGTTGTGTAGCTATTTGTGTAATTAATGTAGTGTAATAAATACATTTTGGAATGATCTTGGTGTGATCTTGTAATTTTGGTGTGATCTTGTGATTTTGGTGTGATCTTGTAATTGTCGTGTGATCTTGTAATTTTTGAGTAATCTTGTAATTTTTGTGTGATCTTGTAATTTTTGTGTGATCTTGTGATTTTGGTGTAATCATCTTGTGATTTTGGTGTGATCTTGTAATTTTGGTGTGATCTTGTGATTTTGGTGTGATCTTGTAATTGTCGTGTGATCTTGTGATTTTGGTGTGATCTTGTGATTTTGGCGTGATCTTGTGATTTTGATGTGATCTTGTGATTTTGGCGTGATCTTGTGATTTTGGTGTGATCTTGTGATTTTGGCGTGATCTTTTAATTTTGGTGTGATCTTGTAATTTTGATGTAATCTTGTGATTTTGATGTGATCTTGTGATTTTGGCGTGATCTTGTGATTTTGGCGTGATCTTGTAATTTTGATGTGATCTTGTGATTTTGGTGTGATCTTGTAATTGTGATGTGATCTGGAAAGCCTTGAATTTCCTCCATTTTCATACAATCTGTCTGACTGGTTTGGTGGAGCATGGACTCCCTCACACCTCACAACAGGTCACCCCTCACACCTGATCACCACTAGTGTTGAGCGTACTTGCTGTACTGTTCAGGTTCTGCAATGTTCCCCGAACCCAAACGCTTGGCATTTGACTCCTGGGGGCCGAAGCTGGACGCGGCACTTAGGGCCCAATTCCACTGGCCGATTATCGTTCAGATTATCGTTAAATCGTTCGAATCAAAACGATAATCATTTGGTTGAAATGCAGTTAACGATTAATAACCGAACGAGAAATCGTTGATCGCTTTATAAGACCTGGACCTATTTTTATCGTTGCTCATTCGCAAAACGTTCGCAAATCGTTCGCATTGAATAAGACGCCAATCGATCGTTCGCAGTAGATACGAACGCAATAGCGAAGAAATAGCGAAGAAAAAACTATTGCAAATACGATCATAAGTAACGATTATTGTTCCATGGAAATAAGTGAACGTTTTCAGGTCTTTCGCAATAGCGGTCATTTGAGATCGTTAATCGTTAACAATTATGTGAACGATAATCATCCGGTGGAATAGGGCCCTAAGGCTGCCAGGAAAACATGGATACAGCCTATGGCCTATGGTTGTCAGGAGGTAACATGTGTAGTATATTGCCTATGGCTGTATTCATGTTTCCAGGACTCCTTAGGGCGGCATCAGACTTCTCCAGCTGCCGGAGGTCAGAGCAGGGTTCTAAGTTTTGAAATCTTTAAGGACTCCATTGTATATTATTTTGAGTGTAGCTGAAAACTTTTATGGTAAAAGATATCACCGAGTTACTATATACCTACTGTCTGTTCAATTAAGATTTAGACTGTCGCCTTCAGGTTGCATCATATACACATATCGTGAGACATGAAGATGACTGTCAAAGTCACCTTGACATCTACTGAAAATTTAAGAGTCATGAGGAGCCAACATTTCTGTCTATTAGTCGTATGTAGATCTCCAGGAGTCAGTCTACTGCTCCACCTCAATACAACATCTCATAGGGTTTTACCTCTACTCTCGATGCTATGCGAGGACACAGGGGTTGTTGCATAGTTGTCTACAGTACCAGGACCTTGGGGGAAAAAAATTAAATTATTGATGTTATTGAGATTTGTCTTGCCTCTTTCTGTCCCCGCTCTAAATTCCCTCCTTCCCTGTCCCTTCAGAGATGCTCATGTAAAGAGCGTCCCTGGCCAGCTGTCTCTGCGCTCTGTGATGCCGATAGTAAGGTCACTAGCAACAAAACCTCAGAGGGGGGATCTCCCAGCAGAGACAGTAGGCCAGGGATGCTCCAAAGGGAGGGGAAGGAGAGAGTTCAAAGTGGGGATGGTGAGATCAGCTTATTCACAGTTTTCTGTGTCTTGAGCAAAAAGCAGCAGATTCGGAACTGAAAAAGGAGACTGAAAATAAAATAAAAGGTATGGTACATATTGTTAGTCTCCAGGTGGGAATTCCCTGATGGACTCCCTGCTCCTGCACTGTATTCCTCTGTAGACTTCTGCCTATCTCTGGACTCCCTGCTCCTGCACTGTATTCCTCTGTAGACTTCTGCCTATCTCTGGACTCCCTGCTCCTGCACTGTACTCTTCTGTATAATTCTGCCTATCTCTGGACTCCCTGCTCCTGCACTGTACTCTTCTGTATACTTCTGCCTATCTCTGGACTCCCTGCTCCTGCACTGTATTCTTCTATAGACTTCTGCTTATATCTGGACTCCATGCTCCTGCACTGTACTTTTCTGTACACTTCTGCCTATCTCTGGACTCCCTGCTCCTGCACTGTACTCTTCTGTAGACTTCTGCCTATCTCTGGACTCCCTGCTCCTGCACTTTACTCTTCTGTATACTTCTGCCTATCTCTGGACTCCCTGCTCCGGCACTGTACTGTTCTGTACACTTCTGCCTATCTCTGGACTCCCTGCTCCTGCACTTTACTCTTCTGTATACTTCTGCCTATCTCTGGACTCCCTGCTCCGGCACTGTACTCTTCTGTACACTTCTGCCTATCTCTGGACTCCCTGCTCCTGCACTTTACTCTTCTGTATACTTCTGCCTATCTCTGGACTCCCTGCTCCGGCACTGTACTGTTCTGTACACTTCTGCCTATCTCTGGACTCCCTGCTCCGGCACTGTACTGTTCTGTACACTTCTGCCTATCTCTGGACTCCCTGCTCCGGCACTGTACTCTTCTGTATACTTCTGCCCATCTCTGGACTCCCTGCTCCTGCACTGTACTCTTCTGTAGACTTCTGCCCATCTCTGGACTCCCTGCTCCTGCACTGTATTCTTCTGTAGACTTCTGCCCATCTCTGGACTCCCTGCTCCGGCACTGTACTCTTCTGTACACTTCTGCCTATCTCTGGACTCCCTGCTCCTGCACTGTACTCTTCTGTATACTTCTGCCTATCTCTGGACTCCCTGCTCCTGCACTGTATTCTTCTATAGACTTCTGCTTATATCTGGACTCCATGCTCCTGCACTGTACTTTTCTGTACACTTCTGCCTATCTCTGGACTCCCTGCTCCTGCACTGTACTCTTCTGTACACTTCTGCCTATCTCTGGACTCCCTGCTCCGGCACTGTACTCTTCTGTATACTTCTGCCTATCTCTGGACTCCCTGCTCCTGCACTGTCTTCTTCTATAGACTTCTGCTTATATCTGGACTCCATGCTCCTGCACTGTACTTTTCTGTACACTTCTGCCTATCTCTGGACTCCCTGCTCCTGCACTGTACTCTTCTGTAGACTTCTGCCTATCTCTGGACTCCCTGCTCCTGCACTGTACTCTTCTGCCTATCTCTGGACTCCCTGCTCCTGCACTGTACTCTTCTGTATACTTCTGCCTATCTCTGGACTCCCTGCTCCTGCACTGTACTCTTCTGTATACTTATGCCTATCTCTGGACTCCCTGCTCCTGCACTGTACTCTTCTGTACACTTCTGCCTATCTCTGGACTCCCTGCTCCTGCACTGTACTCTTCTGTATACTTCTGCCTATCTCTGGACTCCCTGCTCCTGCACTGTACTCTTCTGTATACTTCTGCCTATCTCTGGACTCCCTGCTCCTGCACTGTACTCTTCTGTATACTTATGCCTATCTCTGGACTCCCTGCTCCTGCACTGTACTCTTCTGCCTATCTCTGGACTCCCTGCTCCTGCACTGTACTCTTCTGTATACTTCTGCCTATCTCTGGACTCCCTGCTCCTGCACTGTACTCTTCTGTATACTTCTGCCTATCTCTGGACTCCCTGCTCCGGCACTGCACTCTTCTGTATACTTCTGCCTATCTCTGGACTCCCTGCTCCGGCACTGTACTCTTCTGTAGACTTCTGCCCATCTCTGGACTCCCTGCTCCGGCACTGTACTCTTCTGTATACTTCTGCCCATCTCTGGACTCCCTGCTCCTGCACTGTACTCTTCTGCCTATCTCTGGACTCCCTGCTCCTGCACTGTACTCTTCTGTATACTTCTGCCTATCTCTGGACTTCCTTCTCCGGCACTGTACTCTTCTGTATACTTCTGCCTATCTCTGGACTCCCTGCTCCTGCACTGTAGTCTTCTGTATACTTCTGCCTATCTCTGGACTCCCTGCTCCTGCACTGTACTCTTCTGTATACTTCTGCCTATCTCTGGACTCCTTTCTCCGGCACTGTACTCTTCTGTAGACTTCTGCCTATCTCTGGACTCCCTGCTCCTGCACTGTACTCTTCTGTATACTTCTGCCTATCTCTGGACTCCCTGCTCCTGCACTGTACTCTTCTGTATACTTCTGCCTATCTCTGGACTCCCTGCTTTGTACCATTGCTCTTACCTGCTTTGTTGTATGGCGCGTCCCCTATGATTCCCTTAAGGCGTCGCAGTTTATCATAGAGGGAGTTGAAGTGATCTTGCATCTGTGCGGCAATAGGTGATTGACTAAACCTTGGATCGGCACCACTCAGATTGGATGATTCCTTCTCCCTCTTGCTGATGAGGATCACTTCACAGGCGTGCGTGTCCAGGCGCTGTTCTTGTATTATCCTTTCCATGACAGTGTCACTACTGTCCTCCAAGTCATCCAGCAACACAACCACGTTACTTCTTCCTGTGGTGAAGACAGCATCCACAGATATTTTTGAAGCTCCTAATTCTAACAGTATATGTATATCTTATATGATGAAGAGGATGATGGATAATGAGAAAAATAATTATTATCTTAGCTGAAGAACATGTATTTCTGATGCCAAAGCCTTCACAATAATGCAACCCACCATCAACTGGCTGAACAAGAGGATGTCACCCCCTCATCTGTACAGACTCTCCAGAAGAGGAATCATTAGATCCTATAAATGTTCTCAACCTATCAGTTCTTGGTTTCTCATCTTGGTTAAGCTGCTACTAGAGAGCTTCAACTGCGGTTTATCTCTTCGAGAATAAAGGGGTCAGGCGGTAATTTTCCATGACACCCAACCCCTATCTCCCCCCGACATCATCATCTATCAGGGGAGCCCCATATACCTTATACCAAGGGCTGAACCAACTGCTAACCAACAAAAGTATAAGGTGTATGCAGGTCTTATGTGAACTTCCATCTTATAGGGTTCCAAGTTGGTAACAGGATCCAAGTCCACATTTGTGAACAAAGACGTAATTTCAAGCTCTTGTACCCCTACACAAAATCAGTATGAGCGTACGAGGACCAATACCTACTTTGTGCCATAGTACTAGAGTCTACTCAAGGGACTGAGGAACAATTGGTCAGTGCAGGAACTATGGCTCTACCTCTGCACCTCCTATATCTAGGCCACTATTTCTTGTGAGGAAGATGATGGAGAGGAAGAAGAAGGGAAAGGAGAAGGGAAGAGTGTATGGAGAAATGAAGGCAGGTTGAGTGATGGGCTAAATGACTGGTGGCAGTCTTGGTCTTATTCATGGACAGCAGATATATGGAAACCTTTACTTTTTCTTACCCAGACAACTTGAGAGATCCTCGAGTTCCTGATCATATAGAGAATCTGTCACATTTGCAATGTTTAGTCGTCCTCTCTTCTTGGTGTGATACAAGATGGCGAATGAGGTCTGAGACAGAGCACTGTAGAAGCTCCTGGTGTCACTGGATATATATATGGGAAGAACATCCTCGACAATGCTCTGAAACATGATGGACCGGAGCAGGTTGATCAGCCATTTATAGTTGGGCTCTCCATCTCTGGAGAAAATCCCCACCGAGTGCCTTTGGTTTCGAGCCATCTTCTATTCTGTTTAGTTCCTGTAAAGATAATGGGAGAATCCGTAAGATCATTGTCACATGAGGATTGCTTTCTATTTGAGTGATTTGCTGCTCTGTTATTGGTCATTCACCCTTCCATTCATCCGATTTCTATGTCATATATATACAGTATAATTGAAATCGGATGAATATATATTTTCTGGTGTCATATTGTATGCCATGGGGATAGGCGAGAAATGGAGAGTGTAATGCTGTGTATAAAGAGAGGCATGGTCAAATAAAGCGATTAAGAAATAACATAACTGACTTTAATTCTCCATAATAAAGAACTTAGAGGAGACCACCGCTCATTATGAAGTCTATATTCCTACCAATAGTAATATCATTCTACATATAAGACCGTTACTCTATAGAGGAGACCATCATTCTACATATAAGACCGTTACTCTATATAGAGGAGACCATTATTCTACATATAAGACCGTTACTCTATATAGAGGAGACCATCATTCTACAGATAAGACTGTTACTCTATATAGAGGAGACCATCATTCTATAGACATGACTGTTACTCTTAACAGAGGAGACCATTATTATACAGATAAAACCCATCACCTATAGAGGAGACCATTATTCTACAGATAAGACCGTTACTCTATATAGAGGAGACCATCATTCTACATATAAGACTGTTACTCTATAGAGGAGACCATCATTCTACAGCTAAGACCGTTACTCTATATAGAAGAGACCATCATTCTACAGATAAGAGATTACTCTATAGAGGAGACCATCATTCTACAGATAAGACTGTTACTCTATATAGAGGAGACCATCATTCTACAGATAAGACTGTTACTCTATAGAAGAGACCATCATTCTACAGATAAGACCGTTACTCTATAGAGGAGACCATCATTCTACAGATAAGACCGTTACTCTATAGAGGAGACCATCATTCTACAGATAAGACCGTTACTCTATATAGAGGAGACCATCATTCTACAGATAAGAGATTACTCTATATAGAGGAGACCATCATTCTACAGATAAGACCGTTACTCTATAGAGGAGACCATCATTCTACAGATAAGACCTTTACTCTATATAGAGGAGACCATCATTCTACAGATAAGACCTTTACTCTATATAGAGGAGACCATCATTCTACAGATAAGACTGTTACTCTATAGAAGAGACCATCATTCTACAGATAAGACCTTTACTCTATATAGAGGAGACCATCATTCTCCATATAAGACCCTTACTCCATAGAGGAGACCATCATTCTACAGATAAGACCTTAGTCAATGGAGGAGATCATCATGGGAGACCACCCCTTTACTGGTAAATACCCCTAAAGATATTCAATTAACAGACAGGTCAAGCTAACGTTTTACTGGTGAGACGGTTTCTCTATAGTTTAGATGGTTCGCCACTACAAGGATTAGTATAAAAGTATCTTATTAAACCCAGGCGACCCCAGCCCCTTCCATCAGTGTCTGATTGACCCCTGAGGACCCCAGCCCCTGCCATCAGTGTCTGATTAACCCCTGAGGACCCCAGCCCCTGCCATCAGTGTCTGATTGAACCCAGGCGACCCCAGCCCCTGCCATCAGTGTCTGATTGAACCCAGGCGACCCCAGCCCCTGCCATCAGTGTCTGATTGAACCCAGGCGACCCCAGCCCCTGCTATCAGTGTCTGATTGAACCCAGGCGACCCTAGCCCCAGCTATCAGTGTCTGATTGAACCCTGGGGACCCCAGCCCCTGCCATCAGTGTCTGATTGAATCCTGGGGACCCCAGCCCCTGCCATCAGTGTCTGATTAAACTCCAGGGACCCCAGCCCCTGCCATCAGTGTCTGATAGAACCCTAGGGACCTCAGCCCCTGCAATAAGAGTTAAACCCAAGGGACCCCAGCCCCTACCATCAGTGTCTGATCGAACCCCAGTAACCCCAGCCCCTGCCATCGGTATTTGATTGAACCCCAGGGACCTCAGCCCCTGCAACCATTGTCTGATTGAACCCCAGGGACCTTAGCTCCTGCTATCTGTGTTTGATTAACTCCCAGGGTCCATAGCTCCTATAAGGTTCCTTATTGAACCCTCTGGCACCCCAGACCCTCCATATTCCCTATTTTTACCTGCACTTCCAGGCTTCTATGCATCTGCTGACAGACTCCGGACCTGTGATCTTTGATCTTACCACACCCATCCAGGCCATGGCAGGAAGACAGTGAAGAAATGGTTTAAGGTGTGGCAACATAGAGATCACATCCTGGAGAGGTTAACGTTTCCTGTTATATTGGACTGTGCTCTATGCAAACATCTGCTGAACCATAAATGGCTGAATATGGGAATATAGTCATAAAGATAGATCCCTGGAAATCCTTCTACGAGACTCGTGTGGGAAGAGGTCAAACCTGTACTGTGAGAGAGACATTGAATTAAAGGGCAAGTCCGCTCCTCCGAGCACCTGGAAATCAATCATGGAATATTCATGACAACATTTTGGCCGGTACAGACTTTCTTGGACAGAATACAGGAAACCGTCAGACACAGGGTCGATCAATGATCATTAATGATTAAAGCGTAAATAGGGTTCATGTTCATGTTGTCCGTAAAGAAAAGATGTGAAAACATAACTATAAGAGTTCCAGAGGAAAGAGTAATACTGGGCCTGGAACCTGAAGAGTCCAAAATGTCACTATGGGATTGCTGATAATATAGAGGGGTCGGGCACTACAACTAGAACACCCTTTTTTTACATCATTAAGTTGACCTCTTCTATCATTAAGTTGACCTCTTCCATCACCGGTAATACCGCCATTTCCCAGCACAACTGCCGGCACCAGGAATACCCCTTCGTTTGACACACCCACCATTACTGGCAGTGACCCTTCTCCTGGCACATGCACAATCACCAGTAATGCCCCTTCTTCAGACATATTTGCCACCACCGGTAATTCCCCTTCTTCTGACACTCCCATCATGTATGGTAGTACTCCCTCTCCCTGACAGGCCCACCATTACCAGTAATGCCATTACTTCCTGACACATCCGCTATCACCAGTAGTGCCCCCTCTTCCTGACACACATGCCATCACAGCTATTGCACCCACTTCCTGACAGGCCTGCCACCACCAGTAATGATCATTCTTGCTGAAACACCTCCCATCACCGGTCATGCCTCCTCTTCCTGACACACCCATGACAGGTAATGCCTCCTCTTCCTTACTCATCCATCACTGGTAATGCCTCCTCTTCCTGACACACCCATCACAGGTAATGCCTCCTCTTCCTGACACACCAATCACCAGTAATGCCTCCTCTTCCTGACACACCCATCACAGGTAATGCCTCCTCTTCCTGACACACCCATGACAGGCAATGCCTCCTCTTCCTTACTAATCCATCACTGATAATGCTCCCTCTTCCTGACACACCAATCACCAGTAATGCCCCCTCTTCCTGACACACCCATCACTGATAATGCCTCCTCTTCCTGACACACCCATCACAGGTAATGCCTCCTCTTCCTGACACACCAATCACCAGTAATGCCTCCTCTTCCTGACACACCCATCACAGGTAATGCCTCCTCTTCCTGACACACCCATGACAGGCAATGCCTCCTCTTCCTTACTAATCCATCACTGATAATGCTCCCTCTTCCTGACACACCAATCACCAGTAATGCCCCCTCTTCCTGACACACCCATCACTGATAATGCCTCCTCTTCCTGACACACCCATCACAGGTAATGCCTCCTCTTCCTGACACACCAATCACCAGTAATGCCTCCGCTTCCTGACACACTCATCACTGGTAATGCCTCCTCTTCCTGACACATCCATCACAGGTAATGCCTCCTCTTCCTGACACATCCATCACAGGTAATGCCTCCTCTTCCTGACACATCCATCACAGGTAATGCCTCCTCTTCCTGACACATCCATCACTGGTAATGCCTCCTCTTCCTGACACATCCATCACAGGTAATGCCTCCTCTTCCTGACACACCCATCACAGGTAATGCCTCCTCTTTCTTACTCATCCATCACTGGTAATGCCTCCTCTTCCTGACACACCCATCACAGGTAATGGCTCCTCTTCCTGACACATCCATCACAGGTCATGCCTCCTCTTCCTGACACATCCATCACAGGTAATGCCTCCTCTTCCTGACACATCCATCACAGGTCATGCCAACTCTTCCTGACACACCCATCACAGGTAATGCCTCCTCTTTCTTACTCATCCATCACTGGTAATGCCTCCTCTTCCTGACACATCCATCACAGGTAATGCCTCCTCTTCCTTACTCATCCATCACTGGTAATGCCTCCTCTTCCTGACACATTCATCACAGGTAATACCCCATCCCCTGACACACCCATCACAGGTAATGCCTCCTCTTCCTTACTCATCCATCACTGGTAATGTCTCCTCTTCCTGACACATCCATCACTGGTAATGCCTCCTCTTCCTGACACACCCATCACAGGTAATGCCTCCTCTTCCTGACACACCCATCACAGGTAATGCCCCCTATTCCTTACACACCCATCACTGATAATACCCCCTCTTCCTGACACACCCATCACTGATAATACCCCCTCTTCCTGACACACCCATCACTGATAATGCCCTCTTTTGCTGACACACCGATTACAGGTAATGCCCCCTCTTCCTGACACACCCATCACTGATAATGCTCCCTCTTCCTGGCACACCAATCACCAGTAATGCCCCCTCTTCCTTACACACCCATCACTGATAATGCCCCCTCATCCTGACACACCCATCACTGATAATGCCCCCTCTTCCTGACACACCCATCACCAGTAATGCCCCCTCATCCTGACACACCCATCACTGATAATGCCCCCTCTTCCTGACACACCCATCACTGATAATGCCCCCTCTTCCTGACACACCCATCACTGATAATGCCCCCTCTTCCTGACACACCCATCACAGGTAATGTCTCATCATCCTGACACACCCATCACAGGTCATGCCTCCTCTTCCTGACACACCCATCACAGGTAATGCCTCCTCTTCCTGACACACCCATCACCGGTCATGCCTCCTCTTCCTGACACACCCATCACAGGTAATGCCTCCTCTTTCTTACTCATCCATCACTGGTAATGCCTCCTCTTCCTGACACACCCATCACTGGTAATGCCTCCTCTTCCTGACATATCCATCACAGGTAATGCCTCCTCTTCCTGACACATCCATCACAGGTAATGCCTCCTCTTTCTTACTCATCCATCACTGGTGATGCCTCCTCTTCCTGACACACCCATCACTGGTAATGCCTCCTCTTCCTGACACATCCATCACAGGTAATGCCTCCTCTTCCTTACTCATCCATCACAGGTAATGCCTCCTCTTCCTTACTCACCCATCACAGGTAATGCATCCTCTTCCTTACTCATCCATCACTGGTAATGCCTCCTCTTCCTGACACATCCATCACAGGTAATACCCCATCCCCTGACACACCCATCACAGGTAATGCCCCCTCTTCCTGACACACCCATCACTGATAATGCTCCCTCTTCCTGACACACCAATCACCAGTAATGCCCCCTCTTCCTTACACACCCATCACTGATAATGCCCCCTCATCCTGACACACCCATCACTGATAATGCCCCCTCTTCCTGACACACCCATCACCAGTAATGCCCCCTCATCCTGACACACCCATCACTGATAATGCCCCCTCTTCCTGCCTCCCCTCTTCTCTGTATCTCAAAATGCTGACCCCAAAGAAAAAGTGGGCATAATGAGCGTGTCAGGATGAGTTCAACTTTACAATGTAAAGTGTGGGGAGTTCTAGTTATCTTGTCCATCCTTGTCAATCTACTCTACATGATACATGGTAGATGGGGTTACTACACAGATTTTAGGGGCCCAAGCACTTCAAATACAACCACATCTAATCACTGTATGGGAATACACTATATGTGCAAACATTAAATGGACATACACTATATGGGCATACAGTATATGGACAAAGTACCATATGGGCATACACTATATAAGCATATATTATATGGGAAAAGTTCTGTACTGGCCCCTCCAGGGGCCTTCTGTCACCTCTATTGCTCTTGTAACACATAGGGCCCCTTTTGTTGTTGGCCACACGGCCTTTTTGTGTTCTTGGTTCTCATATGGTGGCGTGTTCCTCAGTTTTCTTTGGTTGTGGGGGGCAGTGTGCCCCTTAGAATCTGATCTGTTATCTGTCACCATGATCAGGGTCGTAAAAATAGTTGCCGCTGCCCCCGGCACTAAACTTGAAGATGCCCCATCTTCACGTACCATTTACCAGCATGGAGAGATGGGAGCCTGGTTTCGGCTACATACATTTCTCTACATGGAGAAACATTGTCTGAAACGCGTTTTTCATGGTTTTTAACTGCTTAAAACATAAACAGATTTCACCACAGGATTGGTAGATTGGTAGGTGATAGCTTCAGGAGTCACATTTACCACCGCCACACCAGACCTGACCAGACTGCCGGCATCCCATTGCACCTTGGCTATCTTGCCCCCTGAAATGGAGTAATCCCAACTTATGCTACTTAATTACTCACTGACAACTGTTTGTTCTTTTAAATGCGTGGGGGGTAGGCCACAGCTTTTTTTTAATTTTCTTAAAACTATTTTAAAGTTAAAACATATATTTGTGTAATGTGAGGATAGGACCTTGCGCTGTGGCCTTCCTGGCGAGGACACCGGAATGCCAGGCCACGGCTCCAGCGGTGGGCATGTCTTAGTTGTTCTGCCGGGTGCCTCGCCGATGCTTCTCCTTCCTCCTCCGCAAGGTCCCCCCAGCGCCAAGCTGTGACAACAGTATTAACAGTAAATAAACACATACAAACAAATAAACTTCTTCCACAGAAAAACATTAGGGAGGGTGGGTGGGATAGCTGTTTTACCTCTGCCTGTCACGCTGGTGTGGTGTTCTGCCAGTTACTTTTGTTAGCCTATTTCCCCGCCCCCCAGACCGCCCCCAACATGGACCGCCTTCTAGGTGCTTGCTACGCCCCTGTCCCCGTCAGTCACAGTCACTGGCTGCTTAGCCAGCACCAGTGACCCAATACCGCCATACTCCCCCCCCCCCCCTTCCCCCATTGAAAAGACACCAGATTTACTGGCAAGTCTGAACGGGAGGTGGGAGACTAAAAAAAGTTATTTCTTTCCCCCTACTCACGGTGCTGGCCCCCTCCTATAAATGTTATATGATATGTCATCAGACTGACAGAGAACACAGACCCATCACCTTCCACTGACTTTTCGGCTCAGAGAGTTAATCATTATAATTATCATTGTGCTATAACTGGTGACTATAATCTGCAGTCTGTTATCAGAACACCAGGGGGCAGCAAAACCCTCGAGATCAGTATTGAATTCGGAATGTTCCCAGTCACCTGACCGCACCTAAAGATCATGAACCATAAATCCTTGCAGGAGACTAGGGAGCTGCGCGACAACCTCATACGCATGGATAAATCCGGCAGCTCTGTGCTAGGGGAAAAGACAGCATCACTGCTGCATATAGCCTACCCGTCATGACATGGTGACCCACCGCTGTACAGTATATAGCCTTCCCGCCATCACCTGGTGACCCACTGCTGTATATAGCCCAGCCGCCATGACCTGGTAACCCACTGCTGTATGTAGGCCACCCACCATGACATGGTAACCCACTGCTGCATATAGCCTACCCGCCATGACATGGTAACCCACTGCTGCATATAGCCTACCCGCCATGACATGGTAACCCACTGCTGCATATAGCCCACCCGCCATGACATGGTAACCCACTGCTGCATATAGCCTACCCGCCATGACATGGTGAACTACTGCTGCATATAGCCGACCCGCCATGACATGGTAAGCCACTGCTGCATATAGCCCACCCGCCATGACATGGTAACCCACTGCTGTATGTAGGCCACCCGCCATGACATGGTAACCCACTGCTGCATATAGCCTACCCACCATGACATGGTGAACTACTGCTGCATATAGCCGACCCGCCATGACATGGTAACCCATTGCTGTATATAGCCCACCCGCCATGGCATGGTAACCCACTGTGTATATAGCCTATCCGCCATGACATGGTAACCCACTGCTGCATATGGAGCTCTGCTCCATCCATACTTCTCTGACCCAGCCATACTCCTCTGCTCCATCCATGCTCCTCTGCCCCATCCATGCTCCTCTGCCCCATCCATGCTCCTCTGCTCCATCCATGCTCCTCTGCCCCATCCATGCTCCTCTGACCCATCCATGCTCCTCTGACCCATTCATACTCCTCTGACCCCATTTAGGCAGCATGGTGGCTCAGTGGTTAGCACTGTAGCCTTGCAGTGCCGGGGGTCCTGGGTTCAAATACCTCTTATGTTTGTGGGTTTCCTTTGGGTACTCTAGTTTCCTCCCAAAACATACAGATAGGTGAATTTAGATTTTTGAGCCCTATTGGGAACAATTCACAAACTATGTAAAGTGATATGGATACAAATAAAAGTATTATTTATCCCTTATGCTTTGCCCTCCTACAGACACTCCCCATTGCAATCCACTGTCCCTCCTAGACCTCTCTGTGCTCCACCAGATTGGTCTATCCACTCCAGACTCCTCTGTCTCTCCAAGGCTCCTCTTCTCCCGTTAAGACTCATCTGTCTCACTTTTTCCCCTCCAAATACTAATGTCCACATCAAGCAGGGCATGCACCATACTCATCTCACACTATTTAGTGCTTCAAAAACCAGTTATAGAGTTGTGGTCCATTACCTTTAGTAAACCTTCCCAAATATTTTTTCCTTTTATGCTTGTGATTGACTACTCTACAGGCTGTCTACGGATGATGACCATTTATTCTCTGCCAGTACCATGGAGTGCTCTCCTAAGTGCAGCCTTGAGGTCTTTGTTTCTGAGACTGTAAATCAAGGGGTTAATCAATGGAGTCACCACCGTGTACATGACAGACACCAGACGGTCTTTAGAGGAAATGGCGGTTGGACTTGGCCGTAGATAAGTAGAGATAAGAGTCCCATAGAAGATGCAGACCACAGTTAGATGGGATGTACACGTGGAAAAGGCTTTCAGCTTCCCATTCCGGGAGTGAATTCCCATTATGGTGCGAAATATCCGTATGTATGGGACCAAGGTCATGCTGAAGGCTCCAGATCCCATGATTATACCTACCAGAAACATCACCAAGACATTGATGACCGTATCGGTACACGAGAGGAGAAATAACTGGGGGAGATCACAGAAGAAACTATTGATGATGTTGGGGCCACAGAAATCCAGCAACTTGATGCACAAGGTGTGTATTAGTGATGTGAGGAACCCGACAGCCCAGGCAGCCGAGACCATCAGGGCACAGACCTTGGGATGGAATATTTGGACATAATGCAGTGGATAGCAGATGGCTATATACCTGTCGTAGGACATCACTGCCAACAAATACAACTCAATACATATGAAGGAAAAGAAAAAGAAGAACTGGGTGATGCAGGCAGGGACAGCAATGGTTCTGGAAGTAGAGAGGAAATCAGAGAGCATCCTGGGTGCAGTGACAGAAGAATAGAAGACATCTAACCCAGCAAGATTACTCAGGAACAGGTACATGGGAGTGTGAAGGCTTTGATCAATGAAGGTCAACAGGACAATCAGGAGATTTCCAGTCACAGTTGTCAGGTAGATGAAGAGAAACAGCAGGAAAAGGAGTAGCTGGACATCAGGCAGATCCGACAACCCAACAAACACAAACGCTGACACTTTTGTTTGATTTAGTAATTTCATCTTGGAAAACTCAGATCTGGAGGCTGCAGGAACAACCCACACAACATAGTTAAAAAGGTGTATAAATACATGGACACACCATAGTCCACTCATACAGTAGAATGTAAAAGCTGGAAACATCAAGATCAGATACCTCAACACTGGACACCACAAAACTGCATGACCCAACACTGGACAACACAGCAATGGACATACAAAACTGGACAACCCAACACTGAACATGAAAAACTGGACAACACAACACTAGATGACCAAACACTGAATGCCACAAATCTGGACACCTCACCAATGGACAATCCAACACTGAATTAAAAAAACTGGACACCTCACCAATGGACAATCCAACACTGAATTAAAAAAAACTGGACACCTCACCAATGGACAATCCAACACTTGACACCACAAAACTGCATGACCCAACACTGGACAACCCAGCAATGGACATACAAAACTGGAAAACCCAACACTGGATGACCCAACACTGGACGACCCAACACTGGACGACCCAACACTGGACATACATAACTAGACAACCTAGCATAGGAAAACCCAACCCTGGACACCCCAACACTGAATGCCACAAAACTGTACACCTCAACACTGCATGCTACAAAACTGCAGGTCAACACTGAACAACAGAAAACTGGACACGTAACATCAGCCAACCCAAACTGGACACCATAACACTAGTCACCTAAAGCTGGATACCTTCATATTATCACCCAGCACTGGACACCTAGATACCCCAAAGTAGGAAAGCTCCAGCAATGGACACCTAGCCACCCCAAAGTAGGAAAGCTCCACACTAGTCACCCAAGACTGGACACCCACACTCTAACCATCCCAACACTATCTACTTAGCACTGTACACCACAAAACTGAACACTAGACATGTAATGCATCACCACTTACCTTCATGAGCCATATAGTAACCATCGATGCACAACACATCACTGTATAGCAGGGACTGCCACAAGAACGGCGCCCCCCCTCTCTACAGCTTACTAATGTGCTAACCTGTGTACCCCCTGCTTAGTGCCTAGTATCACCACAGGGGTTATCCAGGATTACAAAAAAAAACATGGCTACTCTCATCCAGAAACAGCTGCACTCTTGTCCTCACTTTGGGTGTGGTATTGCAGCTGAGTTCTGTTATAGTGAAAGGAGCAGAGTTGTAATACCAAACACAACTTGAGGACAGAGGTGGCGCTGGTGGCAAATGCTAAGATGTGCACAGCGAGTATATGAATCCTGCCATATTTATTATACATGTACAAGAAAGGTACTTTGGCCACTGTTTAGTATAAGAGTGGGGGGAGGGGGGGTCTTTAGTCTTGGTTGTGTCCACCACTTTTCTATCCAAGACTGTTCATACTGACCATTCTTACTGTGGATGTTTACTCAGTGTGCTCAATAATAGGTGTGGATGACACAATGGTCTACTTACATTGTGTTTGTCTAAAGGGTTCACTAATGGTGCGTTTACACAGAGAGATTTATCTGACTAATTTTTGAAGCCAAATCAGAGTGGGAGAGCAAGTAAGTGATGGACAGGCCAGGCAGTGATGGATGGCTGATAAGTGATGGACGAACCAGGCAGTGATGGACAAGCTGGTAATTGATGGACGAGCCAGTCAGTGATGGACGAGTTGGTAAATGATGGAAAAGTCGGTCAGTGATGGTCAGGCTAGTCAGTGATGGTCAGGCTGGTAAGTGATGGTCAGGCCGGTAAGTGATGGACAGGCCGGTATGTGATGGTCAGGCCGGTAAGTGATGGACAAGTCGGTCAGTGATGGTCAGGCTGGTAAGTGATGGTCAGGCCGGTAAGGGATAAACAGGCAGGTGAGTGACGGATAGGCAGATTGGTAATGAATGGGTTGATAAGTCATGGACAGGCCATTAAATGATGGACAGGTCTTACAGACAGCCGCATATCGTCGGGGACAGCCCTTCAGTGGCTGCAGTCATGGTGCTTCACAGTCTGAGGCGTTGGTCACTTGGCTGGCTACGGTTTCCAGTTGTTAGGAGGGTTCACATAGTATTTGAGTCGTTATTTGATCCAAAACAAGGAGAAAAAGAAAACACTACCGTGGGAAGATTTTTGTTTCTGATCTGTTCCTGTGTGTTAACCCTGTGGTACTGACCTGAGTGATGTGTGACGGTTTGTAGAATCAGGTGCTACCATTACAGGATAGGGGGGTTATTATCTGGAGCGAACAGTTATCAGACATGGAGGATCTACCGCAGAGAGAAGACAGATGGCTGTGCGCAACCTCAAATATAAAGCCGTAATAACCTGAAGAGAAGCCGCCCAGGGGGCCCATTACTTCTCACCCTTAGTAGGTGAAACAGGGACCCTCCAGGGACCAAACCTCAGGATCATTCTCCTAATTGTTATACAGAGAGCAAATATGGAAATCATTAACTACAATGAGATGTGAACTGTGGTACGAAACAACATGATAAAATGTGGCATGTTCTGGGCTCATGGTGGACGCGGTGGACATGGTGGACCTGATGGATGTGGTGGGTGGAGGGAATCTGTGTTATGTTTTCTTACAGGGTTCCATGGATACTTATTACATCCTTGATTAACATCATCTTGAACATACAGCTCTATGATGAAGGTCACAGTAATGGCGAGAATCACCCGGAGTCACATCAAGTAACCTCCATTGGTTTAGACTTTCTCTATTTGTCAGGGCTGAACTTTTAAGGGATATGATGGAAGAGCCAATTATTAGAATTTATGAGAAGTGATCAAAGTACAGATGTGTCCATCCTCATCTATAAGCTGTATCACAGCTCACCGTGTGAGCCTATGAGAGGAGACGCAGAGGTTGTTATCTGAATGAGACCTCGTGACTCCTCTTGTGACTCTTCTCCTCCCAAACCATGTCAGGAGATTGTGGGGTCATGAAAAATTTATTTCCTTAACTTATCTTAGGAAAAGGTGAGGATGAACACATCTGTAGATTCCATGTTGTCATCTGCAGTCAGCAGGTCTGCTCCCATGCTGAACCTGCTCCCCAGAATCTGCTGCCGAGGGGGAGGAGGGGCTCAGCCAATATGTTTTCCATATTGATGAGTGGACCTGCCCATTGATTGAGAAAATCTAAACCTGAACGCACATTTGACTCCTAGCGTTTGATGCCGCCTTAAGGAGTTTGGGTAAACATGGATAGAGCCTATGGCCTATGGCTGTATTCATGTTTTCCAGGACTCCAGGTGCCAGGGGTCCAATGCACAACGTTTGGGATTGGACGGACCCCAACCTTTCTGCAGGTTCACTCATCACTAATTGTCAATTACTTCCAACCATACAATCATTCTGCCAACAGTTACGTCTCCCGGCTTCCCCATACACATGGTTGTTCATCATGCTCCAGACAGTTCTGACATCTGATGGTTTGTCACAGTGTATCAGTCCACACAATCCTCCTGTGTAAAAAATCAAGGTAATGTTTACATCCATCATAGTCACACAATGATACTGATGTAGAAGGGCTCGATAGTCAGTATTCTTTGTCCCATATGGAGGCTTCTGGCCAGGCCTGGAGACCAGTAGCTGCCACGTAACCTACAAGAGCAGGAACCTGTTTCTGCCCGTGAGGAAATTTGTTTTGCTTTCTAGGAGCAAATCCCTGCAAGCTAAAGAAGTGTATACACCCGCCACCTCACGGTAGTAACACCAGCAACACTCAAGGACTAGCGACACTCTAAGCTGCAGTATCGCTCTACACCAGTAACCCTTTCTATGCCACCTCCTCGTCTCCCTGTGTCTGGTATCATCCTGGGCGCCCCATGATTCACCAACTAGTCACAGTATTAAAGTGAGTCGTAAGGGATTTATACCACCGCACTACTGCAGCCCTTCACTGACAACTTGGCTCTGGGGAGAACTTCTAGGTCCTGGTGGCCATTCCAGCCATGTGTGACCAAAGTAAGGACCATAACCACGAGTGACCTTAAAGTCTAAGACCACATGCTCTCCTGGGTGTTACATACGACCATAACCAGGGAAGGTGACAACTGCCAGAGCTCAATGAGATAACCTGGCTGGAGAGAGGGGAGTCAGCAGGGGCCCGGATACACAGGGAGTGGCCCTCAGCAGGATCTACAGCAGATGACAGGAGCAGGAAAGTCACAACATCTGCTGTATTCCTCTTCCTTTCCCAATGTTTACTATCGACAACTCTTCCTCCTCCATCCGCCAAGACATATAACATCACCAGGAAAACGCCAGAAATGTCTAATAGCTGCGGGGTGACGGAAATTACTACAAAATCACAACCAGGACTAGTGAGCGCCAAAGCAGCGCACCCAGAAGGTCCTCAGCCCCAGTCACTCCTGTCACTTGTTGTTAGGTTGACCATTATTCCCATCATTCTCCATTGAGCTTTCCCTGCACTCTGACGCCCCCCTTCCCGAGTATGCTGCCCCCACCAGGCATCACTGAGGGGGCGGTATGATCAGGGACGGGTTTACTCCAGACACTTACAATACAGGTCAAATAGTTCCATCTTAGTTTCCTAAGACAGAAAAAGCTTGTTTCTCACAGTCTGAGACAAAAAGATAATATAGCAGTTATATCCCTGTATATAGGGGCAGTATTATAGTAGTATATCCCTGTATATAGGAGCAGTATTATAGTAGTTATATTCTTGTATATAGGAGCAGTATTATAGTAGTTATATTCCTGTATATAGGGGCAGTATTATAGTAGTTATATCCCTGTATATAGGAGCAGTATTATAGTAGTTATATTCCTGTATATAGGGGCAGTATTATAGTAGTATATTCCTGTATATAGGAGCAGTATTATAGTAGTATATTCCTGTATATAGGGGGCAGTATTATAGTAGTTATATCCCTGTATATAGGAGCAGTATTATAGTAGTTATATCCCTGTATATAGGAGCAGTATTATAGTAGTTATATTCCTGTATATAGGAGCAGTATTATAGTAGTTATATTCCTGTATATAGGAGCAGTATTATAGCTGTTATATTCCTGTATATAGGGGCAGTATTATAGTAGTTATATCCCTGTATATAGGAGCAGTATTATAGTAGTTATATCCCTGTATATAGGAGCAGTATTATAGTAGTTATATCCCTGTATATAGGAGCAGTATTATAGTAGTTATATTCCTGTATATAGGAGCAGTATTATAGTAGTTATATTCTTGTATATAGGGGGCAGTATTATAGTAGTTATATTCCTGTATATAGGAGCAGTATTATAGTAGTTATATCCCTGTATATAGGAGCAGTATTATAGTAGTATATCCCTGTATATAGGAGCAGTATTATAGTAGTTATATTCCTGTATATAGGAGCAGTATTATAGTAGTTATATTCCTGTATATAGGAGCAGTATTATAGTAGTTATATCCCTGTATATAGGAGCAGTATTATAGTAGTTATATTCCTGTATATAGGAGCAGTATTATAGTAGTATATCCCTGTATATAGGAGCAGTATTATAGCTGTTGTATTCCTGTATATAGGGGCAGTATTATAGTAGTATATTCCTGTATATAGGAGCAGTATTATAGTAGTTATATCCCTGTATATAGGAGCAGTATTATAGTAGTATATTCCTGTATATAGGAGCAGTATTATAGTAGTTATATTCCTGTATATAGGAGCAGTATTATAGTAGTTATATTCCTGTATATAGGAGCAGTATTATAGTAGTATATTCCTGTATATAGGGGGCAGTATTATAGTAGTTATATCCCTGTATATAGGAGCAGTATTATAGTAGTTATATCCCTGTATATAGGAGCAGTATTATAGTAGTTATATTCCTGTATATAGGAGCAGTATTATAGTAGTATATTCCTGTATATAGGAGCAGTATTATAGTAGTTATATTCCTGTATATAGGGGCAGTATTATAGTAGTTATATCCCTGTATATAGGGGCAGTATTATAGTAGTTATATCCCTGTATATAGGAGCAGTATTATAGTAGTTATATTCCTGTATATAGGAGCAGTATTATAGTAGTTATATCCCTGTATATAGGCGGCAGTATTATAGTAGTTATATTCCTGTATATAGCAGTATTATAGTAGTATATTCCTGTATATAGGAGTAGTATTATAGTAGTTATATTCCTGTATATAGGAGCAGTATTATAGTAGTTATATTCCTGTATATAGGGAGCAGTATTATAGTAGTTATATTCCTGTATATAGGAGCAGTATTATAGTAGTTATATTCCTGTATATAGGAGCAGTATTATAGTAGTTATATCCCTGTATATAGGGGGCAGTATTATAGTAGTTATATTCCTGTATATAGGAGCAGTATTATAGTAGTATATTCCTGTATATAGGAGTAGTATTATAGTAGTATATTCCTGTATATAGGAGCAGTATTCCAGAGAAAAAAAAGTCCAGCACCAGGTCGGCATATACCATTAAAATTCCATACTTTATTAGACAATCTTCACATAGGACAGTAATAAAAGTTTACGCGTTTCAGCGCTTCTCGCGCCTTGTTCACAACTGAAGCATGATACATACAAGCTCATATTGCTATATAAAGGGTAGTGCTGTACATCACATGACTAACCCCCAATTAAGAACCATATAACACATGTTAAAAACTTCACAGGCTTGGAAAGCAGGTTAACCCTTAAGGAGTAAGTTCAAAGTGGAAGTGAATATAACCAATTTTTCTCATACATCATATAGGTTATTGAAAGCATGGCTAGAAGGTTGCTTACATTAAATGTAGTATATAAAGCACCAGACAATATATTTATAGACCTTAATATGTCAGGATCAAATCATGTCTAGAATTCAGACCTTCTGGGACTCTCGTTCCTAGTCTAAATATCCAGAAGGATTCTCTATTTAATAGTTTACGTCTCGGAGAGCCTCCTCTTTTTGGTGGACAGATTTTCTCAATGCCCATAACTTTTAGGGACTGTACCTTTCCAGCATGGGTTTCCCTGAAATGTCTGGTTAGGGATGACACATTCACCACCTCATTGCGCACATCTGATATGTGTTTCCTAATTCTCATTTTGAGGCTGGTGGATGTGCACCCCACATACTGTACATTGCAGAGTGTACAGGTAGCAACATAAACTACATGGGTTGTATTGCAGTTTATGTAACTTTGGATTTTATATGTATTATTATTAGAACATGATGTTACTTCTTTGGAAATCGCAACATGTGACCATGTTATACATCGCTGATGTCCGCACTTATATGACCCCTTCACATCTAGCCAGGTTTGTTCCCTGGGTTTCTCTCTAACATAAAGTGAGGGGGATAGAGTCATTCCTATGGTGGGGGCTCTGCGAGACACTGACTCCTCCTCTCGTCATCACCTGCAGTTTGTCATCTTGCCACAACAGTGGTAAATATTTTTTTATTATTTTACTTATTTTAGAAAATTGTTTACTGTAGGTGGTGAGGAAGACTACCTGTTTATTGTCCGATCTGTCCTTAGATTTCTTTCTCCTATTAGACAATTCCTCACTCAGCAGATCTTCTCTACTCACTAATGCTGCCCTCTCTATTGCGGAATCCAACATTTCTTGCGGAAATTTCCTTTCCTTAAATCTGTCTTTTAGTTTTTCCAACTCCAATTCATATGTATCTTGCTTGCTGCAGTTTCTTTTGAGCCTTAGACACTCCCCATAGGGCATATTCTGGATGACGTGTGGTGGGTGACATGATGTAGCCATTAATATAGAATTACCTGCAGATTATGCCATATAGAAAGGATTGTGCAGGTAATTCCATATTAATGGCTACATCGTGTCACCCACCACACGTCATCCAGAATATGCCCTATGGGGAGTGTCTAAGGCTCAAAAGAAACTGCAGCAAGCAAGATACATATGAATTGGAGTTGGAAAAACTAAAAGACAGATTTAAGGAAAGGAAATTTCCGCAAGAAATGTTGGATTCCGCAATAGAGAGGGCAGCATTAGTGAGTAGAGAAGATCTGCTGAGTGAGGAATTGTCTAATAGGAGAAAGAAATCTAAGGACAGATCGGACAATAAACAGGTAGTCTTCCTCACCACCTACAGGAAACAATTTTCTAAAATAAGTAAAATAATAAAAAAATATTTACCACTGTTGTGGCAAGATGACAAACTGCAGGTGATGACGAGAGGAGGAGTCAGTGTCTCGCAGAGCGCCCACCATAGGAATGACTCTATCCCCCTCACTTTATGTTAGAGAGAAACCCAGGGAACAAACCTGGCTAGATGTGAAGGGGTCATATAAGTGCGGACATCAGCGATGTATAACGTGTTCACATGTTGCGATTTCCAAAGAAGTAACATCATGTTCTAATAATAATACATATAAAATCCAAAGTTACATAAACTGCAATACAACCCATGTAGTTTATGTTGCTACCTGTACACTCTGCAATGTCCAGTATGTGGGGTGCACATCCACCAGCCTCAAAATGAGAATTAGGAAACACGTATCAGATGTGCGCAATGAGGTGGTGAATGTGTCATCCCTAACCAGACATTTCAGGGAAACCCATGCTGGAAAGGTACAGTCCCTAAAAGTTATGGGCATTGAGAAAATCTGTCCACCAAAAAGAGGAGGCTCTCCGAGACGTAAACTATTACATAGAGAATCCTTCTGGATATTTAGACTAGGAACGAGAGTCCCAGAAGGTCTGAATTCTAGACATGATCTGATCCTGACATATTAAGGTCTATAAATATATTGTCTGGTGCTTTATATACTACATTTAATGTAAGCAACTTTCTAGCCATGCTTTCAATAACCTATATGATGTATGAGAAAAATTGGTTATATTCACTTCCACTTTGAACTTACTCCTTAAGGGTTAACCTGCTTTCCAAGCCTGTGAAGTTTTTAACATGTGTTATATGGTTCTTAATTGGGGGTTAGTCATGTGATGTACAGCACTACCCTTTATATAGCAATATGAGCTTGTATGTATCATGCTTCAGTTGTGAACAAGGCGCGAGAAGCGCTGAAACGCGTAAACTTTTATTGCTGTCCTATGTGAAGATTGTCTAATAAAGTATGGAATTTTAATGGTATATGCCGACCTGGTGCTGGACTTTTTTTTCTCTGGTATGCTGTGACCCTGGCTCCGGGTCTTACCGTGCACCGACGGCTATACCACAGCAGGTGAGCTGACCAACAAACAGACTTTTGCATAGGAGCAGTATTATAGTAGTTATATTCCTGTATATAGGGGCAGTATTATAGTAGTTATATTCCTGTATATAGGAGCAGTATTATAGTAGTATATTCCTGTATATAGGAGCAGTATTATAGTAGTATATTCCTGTATATAGGAGCAGTATTATAGTAGTTACATCCCTGTATATAGGAGCAGTATTATAGTAGTATATTCCTGTATATAGGAGCAGTATTATAGTAGTTATATCCCTGTATATAGGAGCAGTATTATAGTAGTTATATCCCTGTATATAGGAGCAGTATTATAGTAGTATATTCCTGTATATAGGAGCAGTATTATAGTAGTTATATCCCTGTATATAGGAGCAGTATTATAGTAGTTATATTCCTGTATATAGGAGCAGTATTATAGTAGTTATATCCCTGTATATAGGAGCAGTATAATAGCAGATATATCCCTGTATATAGGAGCAGTATTATAGTAGTATATTCCTGTATATAGGAGCAGTATTATAGTAGATATATTCCTGTATATAGGGGCAGTATTATAGTAGTTATATTCTTGTATATAGGAGCAGTATTATAGTAGTTATATTCCTGTATATAGGAGCAGTATTATAGTAGTATATCCCTGTATATAGGAGCAGTATTATAGTAGTATATTCCTGTATATAGGAGCAGTATTATAGTAGTTATATTCCTGTATATAGGAGCAGTATTATAGTAGTATATTCCTGTATATAGGAGCAGTATTATAGTAGTTATATTCCTGTATATAGGAGCAGTATTATAGTAGTATATTCCTGTATATAGGAGCAGTATTATAGTAGTTATATTCCTGTATATAGGAGCAGTATTATAGTAGTATATCCCTGTATATAGGGAGCAGTATTATAGTAGTTATATTCCTGTATATAGGAGCAGTATTATAGTAGTTATATTCCTGTATATAGGAGCAGTATTATAGTAGTTATATTCCTGTATATAGGAGCAGTATTATAGTAGTTATATCCCTGTATATAGGAGCAGTATTATAGTAGTTATATCCCTGTATATAGGGAGCAGTATTATAGTAGTTATATTCCTGTATATAGGAGCAGTATTATAGTAGTTATATTCCTGTATATAGGAGCTGTATTATAGTAGTGATATTCCTGTACATAGGAGCAGTATTATAGTAGTATATCCCTGTATATAGAGGCAGTATTATAGTAGTTATATTCCTGTATATAGGAGCAGTATTATAGTAGTATATTCCTGTATATAGGGGCAGTATTATAGTAGTTATATTCCTGTATATAGGAGCAGTATTATAGTAGTTATATTCCTGTACATAGGAGCAGTATTATAGTAGTCATATTCCTGTATATAGGAGCAGTATTATAGGAGTTATATTCCTGTATATAGGGGGCAGTTATAGTAGTATATTCCTGTATATAGGAGCAGTATTATAGTAGTTATATTCCTGTGTATAGGAGCAGTATTATAGTAGTTACTGTATATCCCTGTATATAGGAGCAGTATTATAGTAGTTATATTCCTGTATGTAGGGGGCAGTAATATAGTAGTATATTCCTGTATATAGGAGCAGTATTATAGTAGTTATATTCCTGTATATAGGAGCAGTATTATAGTAGTTACTGTATATCCCTGTATATAGGAGCAGTATTATAGTAGTTACTGTATATCCATGTATATAGGAGATATATTCCTGTAAATAGGGACAGTACTTTAGTAGTTATATTCTTCTACAAACAGTAGATGGCAGTTTTATAGAATAGTATTATGAGAATAGTTAGACATTATTATAATTAAATTTTCTTCACTGGCATCTTCTGTTAATACTATATACCTGTTTTTTTTACATGTTTTCTATTGCTGTTTTGTTACATATCAGTATTATCCATTTATTTTCATGTGGATTGTTATGTCACATAAAGTTTCTTTGATTTGACTTTTCCTCGGTGAAGTGTCTGAGGTTAATTTCCCGCGGCGCCCTCCTCTGGGCGGATTCCCTGCAGATTATTTTGTTTATCTCATTTATTAGTTACACCATCACAGATCTCGGTCTCTCGGGTCGGCCCATGTTTTCTCTGGTAACAAGTCCCAGTTCGCAGGATACAGGAATCATTAAGTCAATTAGCGAAGTAGATTGTAACATTGTAGATTGGAGGGAAGGATTCCCTCAGGTCCCAGCATGCAGCTGCTCCTCTCTGTGGCTCTGTATGGTATTTCCTGTACAGCCGACATTGTGTGAACTCATAGACTGACTCATAAGTTTCCTTTCATCCATTATACTCTTCACACTATCTGATACTGAGGACCTGAGTGCCCCCCGACCGTCCAAGCAATGTGCAATAATAAATGGCGCCCAGTACTATCCAAGCAATGTGCAATATAAAATAGTGCCCGGTACTATCCAGGCAATGTACAATAATAAATGGTGCCCGGTATAGTATCCAGGCAATGTACAATAATAAATGACGCCCAGTACTATCCAGGCAATGTACAATAATAAATGACGCCGGTATAGTATCCAGGCAATGTACAATAATAAATGGCGCCCGGTACTATCCAGGCAATGTACAATAATAAATGACGCCGGTATAGTATCCAGGCAATGTACAATAATAAATGGCGCCCGGTACTATCCAGGCAATGTACAATAATAAATGACGCCCGGTACTATCCAGGCAATGTACAATAATAAATGGCGCCCGGTATAGTATCCAGGCAATGTACAATAATAAATGGCGCCCGGTATAGTATCCAGGCAATGTACAATAATAAATGACGCTGGTATAGTATCCAGGCAATGTACAATAATAAATGACGCCCGGTACTATCCAGGCAATGTACAATAATAAATGGCGCCCGGTATAGTATCCAGGCAATGTACAATAATAAATGGCGCCCGGTATAGTATCCAGGCAATGTACAATAATAAATGACGCCGGTATAGTATCCAGGCAATGTACAATAATAAATGGCGCCCGGTACTATCCAGGCAATGTACAATAATAAATGACGCCGGTATAGTATCCAGGCAATGTACAATAATAAATGGCGCCCAGTACTATCCAGGCAATGTACAATAATAAATGGCGCCCGGTACTATCCAGGCAATGTACAATAATAAATGGCGCCCGGTACTATCCAGGCAATGTGCAATAATAAATGGTGCCCAGTACTATCCAGGCAATGTACAATAATAAATGGTGCCCAGTACTATCCAGGCAATGTGCAATAATAAATGGTGCCCAGTACTATCCAGGCAATGTGCAATAATAAATGGCGCCCGGTATAGTATCCAGGCAATGTACAATAATAAATGGCGCCCGGTATAGTATCCAGGCAATGTGCAATAATAATGGTGCCCGGTACTATCCAGGCAATGTACAATAATAAATGACGCCGGTATAGTATCCAGGCAATGTGCAATAATAAATGGTGCCCGGTACTATCCAGGCAATGTGCAATAATAAATGGCGCCCGGTATAGTATCCAGGCAATGTGCAATAATAAATGGCGCCCGGTATAGTATCCAGGCAATGTGCAATAATAATGGTGCCCGGTACTATCCAGGCAATGTGCAATAATAAATGGTGCCCGGTACTATCCAGGCAATGTGCAATAATAAATGGTGCCCGGTATAGTATCCAGGCAATGTACAATAATAAATGGCGCCCGGTATACTATCCAGGCAATGTACAATAATAAATGGTGCCCCGTACTATCCAGGCAATGTGCAATAATAAATGGCGCCCAGTACTATCCAGGCAATGTGCAATAATAAATGGTGCCCGGTATAGTATCCAGGCAATGTACAATAATAAATGGCGCCCGGTACTATCCAGCCAATGTGCAATAATAATGGTGCCCAGTACCGTCCAGGCAATGTGCAATAATAAATGGCGCCCGGTACTATCTAGGCAATGTGTGATAATAAATGGCGCCCGGTACTATCCAGGCAATGTGCAATAATAAATAGTGCCCAGTATAGTATCCAGGCAATGTGCAATAATAAATGACGCCCAGTACTATCCAGGCAATGTGCAATAATAAATGGTGGCCGGTACTATCCAGGCAATGTACAATAATAAATGGCGCCCAGTATAGTATCCAGGCAATGTACAATAATAAATGGTGCCCGGTACTATCCAATGTACAATGTACAATAATAAATGGTGCCCGGTACTATCCAATGTACAATGTACAATAATAAATGGTGCCCGGTACTATCCAATGTACAATGTATTACCGTATCTCCACAGTTATATATATATATGTGTGTATACAATGTATTATCGTATCTGTACAGTTATATGATGTGTGTATACAATGTATTATCGTATCTGTACAGTTATATAGATGTGTATACAATGTATTACCGTATCTGTACAGTTATATAGATGTGTATACAATGTATTACCGTATCTGTACAGTTATATAGATGTGTGTATGCAATGTATTACTTACTGTATCTGTACAGTGATATAGATGTGTGTATACAATGTATTACCGTATCTGTACAGTTCTGCCACACTAATAGCTGATAGAGAATACAGTGTGCTGTGTGGTGTTACAGGTAGAGAATACAGGGCTGTGTGGTGTTACAGGTAGAGAATACAGTGCTGTGTGGTGTTACAGGTAGAGAATACAGTGTGCTGTGTGGTGTTACAGGTAGAGAATACAGTGTGCTGTGTGGTGTTACAGGTAGAGAATACAGTGTGCTGTGTGGTGTTACAGGTAGAGAATACAGTGCTGTGTGGTGTTACAGGTAGAGAATACAGCGTGGTGTGTGGTGTTACAGGTAGAGAATACAGTGCTGTGTGGTGTTACAGGTAGAGAATACAGCGTGCTGTGTGGTGTTACAGGTAGAGAATACAGTGTGCTGTGTGGTGTTACAGGTAGAGAATACAGCGCTGTGTGGTGTTACAGGTAGAGAATACAGCGCTGTGTGGTGTTACAGGTAGAGAATACAGCGTGCTGTGTGGTGTTACAGGTAGAGAATACAGCGTGCTGTGTGGTGTTACAGGTAGAGAATACAGCGTGCTGTGTGGTGTTACAGGTAGAGAATACAGTGCTGTGTGGTGTTACAGGTAGAGAATACAGCGTGCTGTGTGGTGTTACATGTAGAGAATACAGCGTGCTGTGTGGTGTTACAGGTAGAGAATACAGCGTGCTGTGTGGTGTTACAGGTAGAGAATACAGCGTGCTGTGTGGTGTTACATGTAGAGAATACAGCGTGCTGTGTGGTGTTACATGTAGAGAATACAGCGTGCTGTGTGGTGTTACAGGTAGAGAATACAGTGCTGTGTGGTGTTACATGTAGAGTATACAGTGTACTGTGTGGTGTTACAGGTAGAGAATACAGCGCTGTGTGATGTTACAGGTAGAGAATACAGCGTGCTGTGTGGTGTTACAGGTAGAGAATACAGCGTGCTGTGTGGTGTTACATGTAGAGAAAACAGCGTGCTGTGTGGTGTTACAGGTAGAGAATACAGCGTGCTGTGTGGTGTTACATGTAGAGAATACAGCGTGCTGTGTGGTGTTACAGGTAGAGAATACAGTGCTGTGTGGTGTTACAGGTAGAGTATACAGTGTACTGTGTGGTGTTACAGGTAGAGAATACAGGGTGCTGTGTGGTGTTACAGGTAGAGAATACAGTGTGCTGTGTGGTGTTACAGGTAGAGAATACAGCGCTGTGTGATGTTACAGCTAGAGTATACAGTGCTGTGTGGTGTTACAGGTAGAGAATACAGTGCTGTGTGGTGTTACAGGTAGAGAATACAGTGTGCTGTGTGGTGTTACAGGTAGAGAATACAGCGTGCTGTGTGGTTACAGGTAGAGAATACAGCGTGCTGTGTGGTGTTACAGGTAGAGAATACAGCGCTGTGTGGTGTTACAGGTAGAGAATACAGTGCTGTGTGGTGTTACAGGTAGAGAATACAGCGTGCTGGGTGGTGTTACAGATAGAGAATACAGTGCTGTGTGGTGTTACAGATAGAGAATACAGCGTGCTGGGTGGTGTTACAGATAGAGAATACAGTGCTGTGTGGTGTTACAGGTAGAGAATACAGCGTGCTGTGTGGTGTTACAGGTAGAGAATACAGCGTGCTGTGTGATGTTACAGCTAGAGTATACAGTGCTGTGTGGTGTTACAGGTAGAGAATACAGCGTGCTGTGTGGTGTTACAGGTAGAGAATACAGCGTGCTGTGTGGTGTTACAGGTAGAGAATACAGCGTGCTGTGTGGTGTTACAGGTAGAGAATACAGCGTGCTGTGTGGTGTTACAGGTAGAGAATACAGTGCTGTGTGGTGTTACAGGTAGAGAATACAGCGTGCTGTGTGGTGTTACAGGTAGAGAATACAGCGTGCTGTGTGGTGTTACAGGTGGAGAATACAGTGTGCTGTGTGGTGTTACAGGTAGAGAATACAGTGTGCTGTGTGGTGTTACAGGTAGAGAATACAGTGTGCTGTGTGGTGTTACAGGTAGAGAATACAGTGCTGTGTGGTGTTACAGGTAGAGAATACAGTGCTGTGTGGTGTTACAGGTAGAGAATACAGCGTGCTGTGTGGTGTTACAGGTAGAGAATACAGTGCTGTGTGGTGTTACAGGTAGAGAATACAGCGTGCTGTGTGGTGTTACAGGTAGAGAATATAGTGTGCTGTCACAGGTAGAGAATACAGCGTGCTGTGTGGTGTTACAGGTAGAGAATACAGCGTGCTGTGTGGTGTTACAGGTAGAGAATACAGCGCTGTGTGATGTTACAGGTAGAGAATACAGTGGGCTGTGTGGTGTTACAGGTAGAGAATACAGCGTGCTGTGTGGTGTTACAGGTAGAGAATACAGCGCTGTGTGGTGTTACAGGTAGAGAATACAGTGCTGTGTGGTGTTACAGGTAGAGAATACAGCGCTGTGTGATGTTACAGCTAGAGTATACAGTGCTGTGTGGTGTTACAGGTAGAGAATACAGCGTGCTGTGTGGTGTTACAGGTAGAGAATACAGCGTGCTGTGTGGTGTTACAGGTAGAGAATACAGCGTGCTGTGTGGTGTTACAGGTAGAGAATACAGCGTGCTGTGTGGTGTTACAGGTAGAGAATACAGTGCTGTGTGGTGTTACAGGTAGAGAATACAGCGTGCTGTGTGGTGTTACAGGTAGAGAATACAGCGTGCTGTGTGGTGTTACAGGTGGAGAATACAGCGTGCTGTGTGGTGTTACAGGTAGAGAATACAGTACTGTGTGGTGTTACAGGTAGAGAATACAGCGTGCTGTGTGGTGTTACAGGTAGAGAATATAGTGTGCTGTGTGGTGTCACAGGTAGAGAATACAGCGTGCTGTGTGGTGTTACAGGTAGAGAATACAGCATGTGGTGTGGTGTTACAGGTAGAGAATACAGCGCTGTGTGATGTTACAGGTAGAGAATACAGTGTGCTGTGTGGTGTTACAGGTAGAGAATACAGCGTGCTGTGTGGTGTTACAGGTAGAGAATACAGCGTGCTGTGTGGTGTTACAGGTAGAGAATACAGTGTGCTGTGTGGTGTTACAGGTAGAGAATACAGTGTGCTGTGTGGTGTTACAGGTAGAGAATACAGTGCTGTGTGGTGTTACAGGTAGAGAATACAGCGTGCTGTATGGTGTTACAGGTAGAGAATACAGGGTGCTGTGTGGTGTTACAGGTAGAGAATACAGCGTGCTGTGTGGTGTTACAGGTAGAGAATACAGGGTGCTGTGTCGTGTTACAGGTTTAGGCTGGGTTCACACTACGTATATTTCAGTCAGTATTGTGGTCCTCATATTGCAACCAAAACCAGGAGTGGATTGAAAACACAGAAAGGCTCTGTTCACACAATGTTGAAATTGAGTGGATGGCCGCCATTTAATGGCAAATATTTGCTGTTATTTTAAAACAACGGCTATTATATTGAAATAATGGCAGTTATTTACTGTTATATGGCGGCCATCCACTCAATTTCAACATTGTGTGAACAGAGCCTTTCTGTGTTTTCAATCCACTCCTGGTTTTGGTTGCAATATGAGGACCACAATACTGACTGAAATATACGTAGTGTGAACCCAGCCAGAGAATACAGCGTGCTGTGTGGTGTTACAGGTAGAGAATACAGTGTGCTGTGTGGTGTTACAGGTAGAGAATACAGTGTGCTGTGTGGTGTTACAGGTAGAGAATACAGTGCTGTGTGGTGTTACAGGTAGAGAATACAGTGCTGTGTGGTGTTACAGGTAGAGAATACAGTGCTGTGTGGTGGTACAGGTAGAGAATACAGTGTGCTGTGTGGTGTTACAGGTAGAGAATACAGTGTGGTGTTACAGGTAGAGAATACAGTGTGCTGTGTGGTGTTACAGGTAGAGAATACAGTGTGCTGTGTGGTGTTACAGCTAGAGAATACAGTGCTGTGTGGTGTTACAGGTAGAGAATACAGCGTGCTGTGTGGTGTTACAGGTAGAGAATACAGTGTGCTGTGTGATGTTACAGGTAGAGAATACAGTGTGCTGTGTGGTGTTACAGGTAGAGAATACAGCGTGCTGTGTGGTGTTACAGGTAGAGAATACAGTGTGCTGTGTGGTGTTACAGGTAGAGAATACAGTGCTGTGTGGTGTTACAGGTAGAGAATACAGTGTGCTGTGTGGTGTTAGAGGTAGAGAATACAGCGTGCTGTGTGGTGTTACAGGTAGAGAATACAGCGTGCTGTGTGGTGTTACAGGTAGAGAATACAGCGTGCTGTGTGGTGTTACAGGTAGAGAATACAGTGTGCTGTGTGGTGTTACAGGTAGAGAATACAGTGTGCTGTGTGGTGTTACAGGTAGAGAATACAGTGTGCTGTGTGGTGTTACAGGTAGAGAATACAGTGCTGTGTGGTGTTACAGGTAGAGAATACAGTGCTGTGTGGTGTTACAGGTAGAGAATACAGTGCTGTGTGGTGGTACAGGTAGAGAATACAGTGTGCTGTGTGGTGTTACAGGTAGAGAATACAGTGTGGTGTTACAGGTAGAGAATACAGTGTGCTGTGTGGTGTTACAGGTAGAGAATACAGTGTGCTGTGTGGTGTTACAGCTAGAGAATACAGTGCTGTGTGGTGTTACAGGTAGAGAATACAGCGTGCTGTGTGGTGTTACAGGTAGAGAATACAGTGTGCTGTGTGGTGTTACAGGTAGAGAATACAGTGCTGTGTGGTGTTACAGGTAGAGAATACAGCGTGCTGTGTGGTGTTAGAGGTAGAGAATACAGCGTGCTGTGTGGTGTTACAGGTAGAGAATACAGCGTGCTGTGTGGTGTTACAGGTAGAGAATACAGCGTGCTATGTGGTGTTACAGGTAGAGAATACAGCGTGCTGTGTGGTGTTAGAGGTAGAGAATACAGCGTGCTGTGTGGTGTTACAAGTAGAGAATACAGTGTGCTGTGTGGTGTTACAGGTAGAGAATACAGGGCTGTGTGGTGTTACAGGTAGAGAATACAGTGTGCTGTGTGGTGTTACAGGTAGAGAATACAGTGCTGTGTGGTGTTACAGGTAGAGAATACAGCGTGCTGTGTGGTGTTACAGGTAGAGAATACAGTGTGCTGTGTGGTGTTACAGGTAGAGAATACAGTGTGCTGTGTGGTGTTACAGGTAGAGAATACAGTGTGCTGTGTGGTGTTACAGGTAGAGAATACAGTGCTGTGTGGTGTTACAGGTAGAGAATACAGTGCTGTGTGGTGTTACAGGTAGAGAATACAGCGTGCTGTGTGGTGTTACAGGTAGAGAATACAGCGTGCTGTGTGGTGTTACAGGTAGAGAATACAGCGTGCTGTGTGGTGTTACAGGTAGAGAATACAGTGCTGTGTGGTGTTACAGGTAGAGAATACAGCGTGCTGTGTGGTGTTACAGGTAGAGAATACAGTGCTGTGTGGTGTTACAGGTAGAGAATACAGTGCTGTGTGGTGTTACAGGTAGAGAATACAGCGTGCTGTGTGGTGTTACAGGTAGAGAATACAGTGCTGTGTGGTGTTACAGGTAGAGAATACAGCGTGCTGTGTGGTGTTACAGGTAGAGAATACAGCGTGCTGTGTGGTGTTACAGGTAGAGAATACAGCGTGCTGTGTGGTGTTACAGGTAGAGAATACAGGGTGCTGTGTGGTGTTACAGGTAGAGAATACAGCGTGCTGTGTGGTGTTACAGGTAGAGAATACAGTGCTGTGTGGTGTTACAGGTAGAGAATACAGTGCTGTGTGGTGTTACAGGTAGAGAATACAGTGTGCTGTGTGGTGTTACAGGTAGAGAATATAGGGTGCTGTGTGGTGTTACAGGTAGAGAATACAGTGCTGTGTGGTGTTACAGGTAGAGAATACAGCGTGCTGTGTGGTGTTACAGGTAGAGAATACAGTGCTGTGTGGTGTTACAGGTAGAGAATACAGCGTGCTGTGTGGTGTTACAGGTAGAGAATACAGCGTGCTATGTGGTGTTACAGGTAGAGAATACAGCGTGCTGTGTGGTGTTAGAGGTAGAGAATACAGCGTGCTGTGTGGTGTTACAAGTAGAGAATACAGTGTGCTGTGTGGTGTTACAGGTAGAGAATACAGGGCTGTGTGGTGTTACAGGTAGAGAATACAGTGCTGTGTGGTGTTACAGGTAGAGAATACAGCGTGCTGTGTGGTGTTACAGGTAGAGAATACAGTGCTGTTTGGTGTTACAGGTAGAGAATACAGTGTGCTGTGTGGTGTTACAGGTAGAGAATACAGTGTGCTGTGTGGTGTTACAGGTAGAGAATACAGTGCTGTGTGGTGTTACAGGTAGAGAATACAGTGCTGTGTGGTGTTACAGGTAGAGAATACAGCGTGCTGTGTGGTGTTACAGGTAGAGAATACAGCGTGCTGTGTGGTGTTACAGGTAGAGAATACAGCGTGCTGTGTGGTGTTACAGGTAGAGAATACAGTGCTGTGTGGTGTTACAGGTAGAGAATACAGCGTGCTGTGTGGTGTTACAGGTAGAGAATACAGTGCTGTGTGGTGTTACAGGTAGAGAATACAGTGCTGTGTGGTGTTACAGGTAGAGAATACAGCGTGCTGTGTGGTGTTACAGGTAGAGAATACAGTGCTGTGTGGTGTTACAGGTAGAGAATACAGCGTGCTGTGTAGTGTTACAGGTAGAGAATACAGCGTGCTGTGTGGTGTTACAGGTAGAGAATACAGCGTGCTGTGTGGTGTTACAGGTAGAGAATACAGCGTGCTGTGTGGTGTTACAGGTAGAGAATACAGCGTGCTGTGTGGTGTTACAGGTAGAGAATACAGTGCTGTGTGGTGTTACAGGTAGAGAATACAGTGCTGTGTGGTGTTACAGGTAGAGAATACAGTGTGCTGTGTGGTGTTACAGGTAGAGAATATAGGGTGCTGTGTGGTGTTACAGGTAGAGAATACAGTGCTGTGTGGTGTTACAGGTAGAGAATACAGCGTGCTGTGTGGTGTTACAGGTAGAGAATACAGTGCTGTGTGGTGTTACAGGTAGAGAATACAGTGCTGTGTGGTGTTACAGGTAGAGAATACAGCGTGCTGTGTGGTGTTACAGGTAGAGAATACAGTGCTGTGTGGTGTTACAGGTAGAGAATACAGCGTGCTGTGTGGTGTTACAGGTAGAGAATACAGTGCTGTGTGGTGTTACAGGTAGAGAATACAGCGTGCTGTGTGGTGTTACAGGTAGAGAATACAGTGCTGTGTGGTGTTACAGGTAGAGAATACAGTGCTGTGTGGTGTTACAGGTAGAGAATACAGCGTGCTGTGTGGTGTTAAAGGTAGAGAATACAGTGCTGTGTGGTGTTACAGGTAGAGAATACAGTGTGCTGTGTGGTGTTACAGGTAGAGAATACAGTGCTGTGTGGTGTTACAGGTAGAGAATACAATGTTGTGTGGTGTTACAGGTACAGAATACAGCGTGCTGTGTGGTGTTACAGGTAGAGAATACAGCGTGCTGTGTGGTGTTACAGGTAGAGAATACAGTGTGCTGTGTGGTATTACAGGTAGAGAACACAGCGTGCTGTGTGGTGTTACAGGTAGAGAATACAGCGTGCTGTGTGGTGTAACAGGTAGAGAATACAGCGTGCTGTGTGGTGTTACAGGTAGAGAATACAGCGTGCTGTGTGGTGTTACAGGTAGAGAATACAGCATGCTGTGTGGTGTTACAGGTACAGAATACAGCGTGCTGTGTGGTGTTACAGGTAGAGAATACAGTGCTGTGTGCTGTTACAGGTAGAGAATACAGCGTGCTGTGTGGTGTTACAGGTAGAGAATATAGAGTGCTGTGTGGTGTTACAGGTAGAGAATACAGTGCTGTGTGGTGTTACAGGTAGAGAATACAGTGCTGTGTGGTGTTACAGGTAGAGAATACAGCGTGCTGTGTGGTGTAACAGGTAGAGAATACAGTGCTGTGTGGTGTTACAGGTAGAGAATACAGCGTGCTGTGTGGTGTTACAGGTAGAGAATACAGCGTGCTGTGTGGTGTTACAGGTAGAGAATACAGCGTGCTGTGTGGTGTTACAGGTAGAGAATACAGCGTGCTGTGTGGTGTTACAGGTAGAGAATACAGCGTGCTGTGAGGTGTTACAGGTAGAGAATACAGCGTGCTGTGTGGTGTAACAGGTAGAGAATACAGCGTGCTGTGTGGTGTTACAGGTAGAGAATACAGCGTGCTGTGTGGTGTTCCAGGTAGAGAATACAGTGCTGTGTGGTGTTACAGGTAGAGAATACAGCGTGCTGTGTGGTGTTACAGGTAGAGAATACAGTGCTGTGTGGTGTTACAGGTAGAGAATACAGTGCTGTGTGGTGTTACAGGTAGAGAATACAGCGTGCTGTGTGGTGTTACAGGTAGAGAATACAGTGCTGTGTGGTGTTACAGGTAGAGAATACAGCGTGCTGTGTGGTGTTACAGGTAGAGAATACAGTGCTGTGTGGTGTTACAGGTAGAGAATACAGCGTGCTGTGTGGTGTTACAGGTAGAGAATACAGTGCTGTGTGGTGTTACAGGTAGAGAATACAGTGCTGTGTGGTGTTACAGGTAGAGAATACAGCGTGCTGTGTGGTGTTAAAGGTAGAGAATACAGTGCTGTGTGGTGTTACAGGTAGAGAATACAGTGTGCTGTGTGGTGTTACAGGTAGAGAATACAGTGCTGTGTGGTGTTACAGGTAGAGAATACAATGTTGTGTGGTGTTACAGGTACAGAATACAGCGTGCTGTGTGGTGTTACAGGTAGAGAATACAGCGTGCTGTGTGGTGTTACAGGTAGAGAATACAGCGTGCTGTGTGGTGTTACAGGTAGAGAATACAGCGTGCTGTGTGGTGTTACAGGTAGAGAATACAGCGTGCTGTGTGGTGTTACAGGTAGAGAATACAGCGTGCTGTGTGGTGTTACAGGTAGAGAATACAGCGTGCTGTGTGGTGTTACAGGTACAGAATACAGCGTGCTGTGTGGTGTTACAGGTAGAGAATACAGTGCTGTGTGCTGTTACAGGTAGAGAATATAGTGTGCTGTGTGGTGTTACAGGTAGAGAATATAGAGTGCTGTGTGGTGTTACAGGTAGAGAATACAGTGCTGTGTGGTGTTACAGGTAGAGAATACAGTGCTGTGTGGTGTTACAGGTAGAGAATACAGCGTGCTGTGTGGTGTTACAGGTAGAGAATACAGCGTGCTGTGTGGTGTAACAGGTAGAGAATACAGCGTGCTGTGTGGTGTTACAGGTAGAGAATACAGTGCTGTGTGGTGTTACAGGTAGAGAATACAGCGTGCTGTGTGGTGTTACAGGTAGAGAATACAGCGTGCTGTGTGGTGTTACAGGTAGAGAATACAGCGTGCTGTGTGGTGTTACAGGTAGAGAATATAGTGTGCTGTGTGGTGTTACAGGTAGAGAATACAGTGCTGTGTGGTGTTACAGGTAGAGAATACAGTGTGCTGTGTGGTGTTACAGGTAGAGAATACAGCGTGCTGTGTGGTGTTACAGGTAGAGAATACAGTGCTGTGTGGTGTAACAGGTAGAGAATACAGCGTGCTGTGTGGTGTTACAGGTAGAGAATACAGCGTGCTGTGTGGTGTTACAGGTAGAGAATACAGCGTGCTGTGTGGTGTTACAGGTAGAGAATACAGTGTGCTGTGAGGTGTTACAGGTAGAGAATACAGCGTGCTGTGTGGTGTTCCAGGTAGAGAATACAGCGTGCTGTGTGGTGTTACAGGTAGAGAATACAGCGTGCTGTGTGGTGTTCCAGGTAGAGAATACAGTGTGCTGTGTGGTGTTACAGGTAGAGAATACAGTGCTGTGTGGTGTTACAGGTAGAGAATACAGTGCTGTGTGGTGTTACAGGTAGAGAATACAGCGTGCTGTGTGGTGTTACAGGTAGAGAATACAGCGTGCTGTGTGGTGTAACAGGTAGAGAATACAGCGTGCTGTGTGGTGTTACAGGTAGAGAATACAGCGTGCTGTGTGGTGTAACAGGTAGAGAATACAGTGTGCTGTGTGGTGTTACAGGTAGAGAATACAGCGTGCTGTGTGGTGTTACAGGTAGAGAATATAGTGTGCTGTGTGGTGTTACAGGTAGAGAATACAGTGCTTTGTGGTGTTACAGGTAGAGAATACAGTGCTGTGTGGTGTTACAGGTAGAGAATACAGCGCTGTGTGGTGTAACAGGTAGAGAATACAGTGCTGTGTGGTGTTACAGGTAGAGAATACAGTGTTGTGTGGTGTTACAGGTAGAGAATACAGCGTGCTGTGTGGTGTAACAGGTAGAGAATACAGTGCTGTGTGGTGTTACAGGTAGAGAATACAGTGTGCTGTGTGGTGTTACAGGTAGAGAATACAGTGTGCTGTGTGGTGTTACAGGTAGAGAATACAGTGCTGTGTGGTGTTACAGGTAGAGAATACAGCGTGCTGTGTGGTGTCAGGTAGAGAATACAGTGCTGTGTGGTGTTACAGGTAGAGAATACAGTGTGCTGTGTGGTGTTACAGGTAGAGAATACAGTGTGCTGTGCGGTGTTACAGGTAGAGAATACAGTGCTGTGTGGTGTTACAGGTAGAGAATACAGTGTGCTGTGTGGTGTTACAGGTAGAGAATACAGTGTGCTGTGTGGTGTTACAGGTAGAGAATACAGCACTGTGTGGTGTTACAGGTAGAGAATACAGCGTGCTGTGCGGTGTTACAGGTAGAGAATACAGTGCTGTGTGGTGTTACAGGTAGAGAATACAGTGTGCTGTGCGGTGTTACAGTTAGAGAATACAGTGTGCTGTGCGGTGTTACAGGTAGAGAATACAGCGTGCTGTGCGGTGTTACAGGGAGAGAATACAGCGTGCTGTGTGGTGTTACAGGTAGAGAATACAGTGCTGTGTGGTGTTACAGGTAGAGAATATACCGTGCTGTGTGGTGTTACAGGTAGAGAATACAGCGTGCTGTGTGGTGTTACAGGGAGAGAATACAGCGTGCTGTGTGGTGTTACAGGTAGAGAATACAGTGCTGTGTGGTGTTACAGGTAGAGAATACAGGGTGCTGTGTGGTGTTACAGGTAGAGAATACAGTGCTGTGTGGTGTTACAGGTAGAGAATACAGTGTGCTGTGTGGTGATACAGGTAGAGAATACAGCGTGCTGTGTGGTGTTACAGGTAGAGAATACAGTGTGCTGTGTGGTGTTACAGGTAGAGAATACAGCGTGCTGTGTGGTGTTACAGGTAGAGAATACAGTGTGCTGTGTGGTGTTACAGGTAGAGAATACAGTGTGCTGTGTGGTGTTACAGGTAGAGAATACAGCGTGCTGTGTGGTGTTACAGGTAGAGAATACAGTGTGCTGTGTGGTGTTACAGGTAGAGAATACAGCGTGCTGTGTGGTGTTACAGGTAGAGAATACAGCGTGCTGTGTGGTGTTACAGGTAGAGAATACAGTGCTGTGTGGTGTTACAGATAGAGAATACAGCGTGCTGTGTGGTGTTACAGGTAGAGAATACAGTGCTGTGTGGTGTTACAGGTAGAGAATACAGCGTGCTGTGTGGTGTTACAGGTAGAGAATACAGCGTGCTGTGTGGTGTTCCAGGTAGAGAATACAGTGTGCTGTGTGGTGTTACAGGTAGAGAATACAGTGCTGTGTGGTGTTACAGGTAGAGAATACAGTGCTGTGTGGTGTTACAGGTAGAGAATACAGCGTGCTGTGAGGTGTTACAGGTAGAGAATACAGCGTGCTGTGTGGTGTAACAGGTAGAGAATACAGCGTGCTGTGTGGTGTTACAGGTAGAGAATACAGCGTGCTGTGTGGTGTAACAGGTAGAGAATACAGTGTGCTGTGTGGTGTTACAGGTAGAGAATACAGCGTGCTGTGTGGTGTTACAGGTAGAGAATATAGTGTGCTGTGTGGTGTTACAGGTAGAGAATACAGTGCTGTGTGGTGTTACAGGTAGAGAATACAGTGTTGTGTGGTGTTACAGGTAGAGAATACAGCGTGCTGTGTGGTGTAACAGGTAGAGAATACAGTGCTGTGTGGTGTTACAGGTAGAGAATACAGTGTTGTGTGGTGTTACAGGTAGAGAATACAGCGTGCTGTGTGGTGTAACAGGTAGAGAATACAGTGCTGTGTGGTGTTACAGGTAGAGAATACAGTGTGCTGTGTGGTGTTACAGGTAGAGAATACAGTGTGCTGTGTGGTGTTACAGGTAGAGAATACAGTGCTGTGTGGTGTTACAGGTAGAGAATACAGCGTGCTGTGTGGTGTCAGGTAGAGAATACAGTGCTGTGTGGTGTTACAGGTAGAGAATACAGTGTGCTGTGTGGTGTTACAGGTAGAGAATACAGTGTGCTGTGCGGTGTTACAGGTAGAGAATACAGTGCTGTGTGGTGTTACAGGTAGAGAATACAGTGTGCTGTGTGGTGTTACAGGTAGAGAATACAGTGTGCTGTGTGGTGTTACAGGTAGAGAATACAGCACTGTGTGGTGTTACAGGTAGAGAATACAGCGTGCTGTGCGGTGTTACAGGTAGAGAATACAGTGCTGTGTGGTGTTACAGGTAGAGAATACAGTGTGCTGTGCGGTGTTACAGTTAGAGAATACAGTGTGCTGTGCGGTGTTACAGGTAGAGAATACAGCGTGCTGTGCGGTGTTACAGGGAGAGAATACAGCGTGCTGTGTGGTGTTACAGGTAGAGAATACAGTGCTGTGTGGTGTTACAGGTAGAGAATATACCGTGCTGTGTGGTGTTACAGGTAGAGAATACAGCGTGCTGTGTGGTGTTACAGGGAGAGAATACAGCGTGCTGTGTGGTGTTACAGGTAGAGAATACAGTGCTGTGTGGTGTTACAGGTAGAGAATACAGGGTGCTGTGTGGTGTTACAGGTAGAGAATACAGTGCTGTGTGGTGTTACAGGTAGAGAATACAGTGTGCTGTGTGGTGATACAGGTAGAGAATACAGCGTGCTGTGTGGTGTTACAGGTAGAGAATACAGTGTGCTGTGTGGTGTTACAGGTAGAGAATACAGCGTGCTGTGTGGTGTTACAGGTAGAGAATACAGTGTGCTGTGTGGTGTTACAGGTAGAGAATACAGTGTGCTGTGTGGTGTTACAGGTAGAGAATACAGCGTGCTGTGTGGTGTTACAGGTAGAGAATACAGTGTGCTGTGTAGTGTTACAGGTAGAGAATACAGCGTGCTGTGTGGTGTTACAGGTAGAGAATACAGCGTGCTGTGTGGTGTTACAGGTAGAGAATACAGTGCTGTGTGGTGTTACAGATAGAGAATACAGCGTGCTGTGTGGTGTTACAGGTAGAGAATACAGTGCTGTGTGGTGTTACAGGTAGAGAATACAGCGTGCTGTGTGGTGTTACAGGTAGAGAATACAGCGTGCTGTGTGGTGTTACAGGTAGAGAATACAGTGTGCTGTGGGGGTGGGACCACAATGAAATGATAAATTACTGCAAATAATTCAGTAACACAATGAAACTGCAATGTGTGAACACAGCCTAGATGTTCTGCAAGAGCTTTGGGCGGGGAATAGGCAGGGTGGGGGACTGTGATGGACAGCTGAGGGAAAGCATTGCATTCTGGAACCTGTAGTACTGAGTACATCTGCTCAACCAGGAAGTACAGAAACACAAAACAGAACAAAATCCCCCAAAACAAATGGATTTTTGGTAGTTTCAAAACTGGGATAGACAGGTAAGTATTGTTATATGCTTCTGCAGAAGTTTCATTTTTTTTTTTACCTCTACCCGGAGTTCCCCTTTAAACACTGGCAGCATAAAACCGGGTTTCCTTCATGCATATAGGAAGAAATATATTATTCATGGCTTCGGACGCCCATGATTCGGGCAGCATAAAACTAATAGCCTATATATAGGCCCTTTCCAAAGGAGAGGTCTCATAGCACAGCAGATGTCATCTCAGGAAAGCCTAGACTATTGTATGTGAACTAGCCCCTACCTGCCTGGTCTACAGAAGGTTCCTCTCACCACCTAGAATGTTCTCCATGTTAAGCTATGACGTGGTGTAGATGAATGGACTCCCTCACCCACAGCCAATAATAAAGTTCATAGCACAACAACTGTATGAATCAGTATAAATCACACAAGAACAGTATAAAAAAATACACATCAATAATTCATCATCAAATCACATGAAAATAGTGAATGTCTGACAACCGATTCCCACAGGAGCCTGTAGTAGTAGGACACTGCAGCACTGATCTAGTTTTCTCTGGATGGTACTGATCGTGGGTAGTAATGAATGGGAGAAACCAAACACCCACTTATAGAATATACAAAGCAATGTTTTTATAGGTGACTCCGCCAGGATGTATCTCCGTCCCTTCAAATACACAGAAACAGCCCAATGTGGAGGCTCTCCTCCTCCTCCTGACTGCACACACTTATATAGAGAGATCATTGGGTTATTGAGCTAGTTTTAGGCGTGACCCCAGGCCAATTAAATGTGGGACCCGCAGTCACAGCGGCAACAACTATCAGGTCGCAATCCCTTGTATCGGGCTGTATTTCAGCTAATGTGAGTGAATGGAGTCACACTGCAGATTGAGTGCTGTATATAGTGTATGCAGATTGGGAACCCATCAGGGGTAAGCAGGACAACCTTTCCCTAATCTTCCTATTGACCCCCATGCCCTCCCTTTACAGCTCTCTGTGCCCCCTCTCTATTAGACTGCTGCTCAGGGTTCTATCTCACATAGACTGCTCCCCCCCACCCTCATCATTTCCTCTTCCTCCTCCTCGGTGTACAGGCTATCTGCAGAACCTTTGCTGACATCATCGGGAGGTCCTTGCAGTTACACTGTAGGTCTCTTTATGGTGGTATTTGAGCTGTGTTCAGCCTGAACAACTATGAGACTTCAGAAACCCAGTGGTCCCAGGTGTTATGTGGCTGGGCTGGTTGTTAAAGTACCACTGGGGCCCTTGTCATGGTGACCAAGGGTGGTAGGTTGCCCACCCCTAGATACACTGACATGGCATCTCTTGTTTTGTAGGGGTTGTGTTGTGCAGAGTGTCACAGGCTAATGAGCACTGAGTCCAAGTCACTTAACCAATTAAAATCTTTACTGAAGAAAACTTTGTAGTGCAGTACAAGTTATGCAACTCATGAATACAAGTGTATACGGTACAAGATACAACTGAGATCTTGTTCTCTGAGATCCCTTGGACAGGGGTGACCTTGGGTATATTTAAGTAGGTTGTTAAGGTTAAGTTGCAGCTGGATGCTGTTAGGTTTGACTGTATAGGACTTGGCTTTAGCTTGGCGCAGTGTAGTCACTCGTGGGAAGGGGGTTTATCCAGACCCAAAGGTTCTCAACAAGATGGACTTTGAGTACCTTGGGAGTGGCGATGAAAAATCTCCTTGGAGATGAACGTCCGCCTTGTCTATTCTGTGGGCACTGCGTGACACATGATCAGGAATGTAGGTCCCAAATCCAGGTAAGCTAGCCATCTGGGTGACCCCTTCAGGAATTCTAGCAACTTGCAGCAGTCTCGGCCTGTGCACTGAGCTGACTGCTGACTTTACTTAGCGGTTCTAGAAATTCCTTCTTTTGACTCCTCCGATTGCCCCTCTGTGTGGATAAGGAGATCCCCTATCTATTTCATTCCACCAAAGTTGTTCTAGCCAGACATGGATAGCTCTGGAACCAGGGGCGTAACTAGAAATGGCTGGGCCCCATAGCAAACTTTTGATTGCCCCCCCCCCCCCCCGACTGACCACTAAACGGTCAAGTGAAGTCATAACTACATAACTGCTAGCTCTGGTCAGGAGTGCTTGCAGTTAAAGGGACATTTGCAAAACCCAGGAGACCAGCAGGGCCACCCGGTGCTGCAAATGATAACGGCTAAGGGGGCCCAGTGTATTGCAGGAGCAGGCCATGGGCCCCCTGATGCAGCGGGCCCCATAGCAGCCGCTATGGCTGCTATAGTGGTAGTTACACCCCTGTCTGGAACTCTTTTTGTGTAATACTAGATAACTCATTCATTGGAACCTCACTAGTCTACACTACCTGGTTCCTGGAACCTAGCTCCACTTCTCTCACACTAACTCATTTTCTCTAAAACTAGACTTCTGAACAAAAACTAAACTAATGCCTTCTCTTACATCCCCAGGGAGATCTACCATTCAAGTCAATGGAAAGAAAACTCGCCGATCTTAGGCCCAAAATTATCACTAAATGTTAAACAAATTTTACATACAAGTAAATCACGGATAACAGCACGGATTAATATAAGACACACTGTAATATATCTTACCAAACAAAATTGTCTGACTGATGATAGGTGGAGCCTCAGTTCATGTGAAGTACAGCAGTGCAACTCCCAGGGATGCCGGGAGTCATTTGCCAAGCTTTCTGGTTCAGATGAACATTATCGAACCCAAAGTTCACCCATCACTATCCGAATACAGCTCATTTTCCTGGGGAGGGCGGGGGAATCAGTCCTGGATTATGTGCAGCTTGTAGAACAGGTTCTGGTCTTCCATATATACTTCAGTCTCATATACATAAAAGTGCCCAGAGGGCGACGTGCAAATGACTTGTAAACACTCCCATCATCCGCTTCACCAGAAACTCACCAGAGCACACAATATGTATCACTCCCATCATCCGCTTCACCAGAGCACACACTATGTATCACCTCCATCATCCGCTTCACCAGAGCACACAATATGTATCACTCCCATCATCCGCTTCACCAGAGCACACACTATGTATCACCTCCATCATCCGCTTCACCAGAGCACACAATATGTATCACTCCCATCATCCGCTTCACCAGAGCACACACTATGTATCACCTCAATCATCCGCTTCACCAGAGCACACAATATGTATCACTCCCATCATCCGCTTCACCAGAGCACACAATATGTATCACTCCCATCATCCGCTTCACCAGAGCACACAATATGTATCACTCCCATCATCCGCTTCACCAGAGCACACACTATGTATCACCTCCATCATCCGCTTCACCAGAGCACACACTATGTATCACCTCCATCATCCGCTTCACCAGAGCACACAATATGTATCACCTCCATCATCCGCTTCACCAGAGCACACAATATGTATCACCTCCATCATCCGCTTCACCAGAGCACACAATATGTATCACTCCCATCATCCGCTTCACCAGAGCACACAATATGTATCACCTCCATCATCCGCTTCACCAGAGCACACAATATGTATCACCCCCATCATCCCCAGGACGTCTATCTGTGCTCCCCCCCTCGGGGGGGAATCCCTGATCACTGAATGACTGCTTTGGGCTCAGCCCACACTAGTTGGTTAAGTTGTGGGTAGTGATGAGCGAATTGTGAAATATTCAAAAATTCGATGTTCGTACGAATATCTCCCGAATATTCGATCCCATTAAAGTCTATGGGAACAAGTATTTGATTATTAAAAAACATCTACTTGACCAGTTGGAGGTAAAAACCGGAAGCTGGGGGATTTATACGCTTATCGAATATTTATTGAATATTTGGCGACCTATTCGGTAATATTCTATAGATTGAATACCTTACTATTCAATCGAATATCTATTCGATCAAACAGTATTCGCTCATCACTAGTCGTGGGACATTTGGCCCAGCACGTGCGAGGTCTTAGGTGGTGATACAGCAAAGAAGTCCCTGTTCCTCTATGTACAGATGTAACCGACAGCAACTGTGTCCTTGTAGCAGACTATGAGAAGATAGCTGTCTCTGATAGGAGTCCATGTCCCTTTACATAGGTTGACTGGTGTCCCTGCTATTAGAGACTCTGTACCTGCTCCCATGTACAATCTGCCAGGACAGACTCTCCGTTGGCATTGTCGCCTTACATCCAACAAGCAGAAATGTTTAACAAGGCAAAGAACGAGGTCCATGGCCCAACAAGTCTACTGACCGCGAGTCTGCCGAAGACACCACTGGCTTCCTGCACCGTACAGACAGGAGTCCCTGCTCCTCCCAACTGGTTTTATGGCTCCCTACACTGGTGGTACTGGGCACAAAGGACAATCTGCTCCATGGAAAGTGTGCAGAGCCTTCAAAGCCCTGAAATGTCCACCTCCCCCTCCATACATCTGCTTGACAGGATTCTCGGCTCTTCTATGGATTTCTCTGAAGCAAATCACATTTCGGGGAGACTACTGTTTGGGGGCACACTGAGTATCACTATATAGGGGCACTATGGATGGGAGGTTTGTTGTGGTTTGAAGATGTCATCGTGAAGTTGACCACATATACGGGTAAGTGAAAGATAATGGATACGCCATTGCAGATAATGGAAGCTGCAGAGCTGATGGAGGATTTAACCATTTATGAGATTTGTGGGTAATGGGGGGGAGAGACCCCTTACCCTCATCCGTGCAGTGGGGGATTAGGAGATTTATTACAACCAGTAATGATGAGCAGCCTCCCCGCTATATGGAGGCCACCTGGTTCATCCAGTTTTATAGGTGATAATTAATATAATCTAATAATTATAAAGCTAAACATAATAACCGTATCCATGGACACCGACCCGTGCCAAGTGAGATATAGAGAGAAGGCCAAATGTCCCTCTTTCTGAGCCCATCTATAGCCTGTACAGTGTCAGGGCGGGTTCAGACTGCGGAATTCCATCACCTGTACTCAGGCCCGGACTGGCCATAGGGCATTTGTGGCAAAAGCCAGAAGGGCCTCCGTGGGCCGGTCCGGACCCCTCCATACCCGGCTACTTCCTCCCCCAACTCCTGTAACCTCCTGATGCTGCCCAGCCAATCACAGAGCCCTGCAGCATCAGGAGGTTACAGGCTGTCTTCTCACTCACAGTGCGGTGCGGCCTCCTCTTCTTCCTGTCCCGGGAAGCCCCGCCCCCTGCTGCCCCTGTCACTGGCATGCAGAACGAGCAGGCATTGGCTGGGCCGGCTCATTTACATGTAAGTTCTGGGTCCTGCAGAGATCACATGACCTCCCCTGCAGAGATCACATGACCTCCCCTGCAGAGATCACGTGACCTCCCCTGCAGAGATCACGTGACCTCCCTCACTGAAGGCCCGGAGCCAGGGGCAGCGCCTGTGAGTGACTCTCCTCCCCTGTCAGCAGCAGCAGCAGCAGTCGTTGGGACAGGGGAGGAACCATCAGCAGCAGAGTGTGTGAGTAATGGAGGCCCTGGGGGGGGTGTTATGTATGGGTTCTGACTAAATCACTACTACACCCACCATTATGCCCCCAGACCACTACTACACCCACCATTATGCTCCCAGACCACTACTACACCCACCATTATGCCCCCAGACCACTACTACACCCACCATTATGCCCCCAGACCACTACTACACCCACCATTATGCCCCCAGACCACTACTACACCCACCATTATGCCCCCAGACCACTACTACACCCACCATTATGCCCCCAGACCACTACTACACCCACCATTATGCCCCCAGACCACTACTACACCCACCATTATGCCCCCAGACCACTACTACACCCACCATTATGCCCCCAGACCACTACTACACCCACCCTTATGCTCCCAGACCACTACTACACCCACCATTATGCTCCTTAGACCACTACTACACCCACCATTATGCTCCTTAGACCACTACTACACCCACCATTATGCTCCTTAGACCACTACTACACCCACCATTATGGCCCCAGACCACTACTACACCCACCATTATGGCCCCAGACCACTACTACACCCACCATTATGGCCCCAGACCACTACTACACCAACCATTATGCCCCCACACCACTACTACACCCACCATTATGTCCCCAGACCACTACTACACCCACCATTATGTCCCCAGACCACTACTACACCCACCATTATGCCCCCAGACCACTACTACACCCACCATTATGTCCCCAGACCACTACTACACCCACCATTATGTCCCCAGACCACTACTACACCCACCCTTATGCTCCCAGACCACTACTACACCCACCATTATGCCCCCAGACCACTACTACACCCACCATTATGCCCCCAGACCACTACTACACCCACCATTATGCCCCCAGACCACTACTACACCCACCATTATGGCCCCAGACCACTACTACACCCACCATTATGCTCCTTAGACCACTACTACACCCACCATTATGCTCCTTAGACCACTACTACACCAACCATTATGCCCCCACACCACTACTACACCCACCATTATGTCCCCAGACCACTACTACACCCACCATTATGCCCCCAGACCACTACTACACCCACCATTATGCCCCCAGACCACTACTACACCCACCATTATGCCCCCAGACCACTACTACACCCACCATTATGCCCCCAGACCACTACTACACCCACCATTATGCCCCCAGACCACTACTACACCCACCATTATACCCCCAGACCACTACTACACCCACCATTATGCCCCCAGACCACTACTACACCCACCATTATGCCCCCAGACCACTACTACACCCACCATTATGCCCCCAGACCACTACTACACCCACCATTATGGCCCCAGACCACTACTACACCCACCATTATGCTCCTTAGACCACTACTACACCCACCATTATGCTCCTTAGACCACTACTACACCCACCATTATGCCCCCACACCACTACTACACCCACCATTATGTCCCCAGACCACTACTACACCCATCATTATGCCCCCACACCACTACTACACCCACCATTATGTCCCCAGACCACTACTACACCCATCATTATGCCCCCAGACCACTACTACACCCATCATTATGCCCCCAGACCACTACTACACCCACCATTATGCCCCCAGACCACTACTACACCCACCATTCTGCTCCTTAGACCACTACTACACCCACCATTATGCCCCAGACCACGACTACACCCACCATTATGCCCCCAGACCACTACTACACCCACCATTCTGCTCCTTAGACCACTACTACACCCATCATTATGCCCCCAGACCACTACTACACTCACCATTCTGCTCCTTAGACCACTACTACACCCACCATTATGCCCCCAGACCACTACTACACCCACCATTCTGCTCCTTAGACCACTACTACACCCATCATTATGCCCCCAGACCACTACTACACCCACCATTATGCCCCCAGACCACTACTACACCCACCATTATACCCCCAGACCACTACTACACCCACCATTATGTCCCCAGACCACTACTACACCCACCATTATGCCCCCAGACCACTACTACACCCACCATTATGCTCCTTAGACCACTACTACACCCACCATTATGCCCCCAGACCACTACTACACCCACCATTATGCCCCCAGACACTACTACACTCACCATTATGCCCCCAGACCACTACTACACCCACCATTCTGCTCCTTAGACCACTACTACACCCACCATTGTGCTCCTTAGACCACTACTACACCCACCATTATGCCCCAGACCACTACTACACCCACCATTATGCCCCCAGACCACTACTACACCCACCATTATGCCCCCAGACCACTACTACACCCACCATTATGCCCCCAGACCACTACTACACCCACCATTCTGCTCCTTAGACCACTACTACACCCACCATTCTGCTCCTTAGACCACTACTACACCCACCATTATGCCCCCAGACCACTACTACACCCACCATTATACCCCCAGACCACTACTACACCCACCATTCTGCTCCTTAGACCACTACTACACCCATCATTATGTCCCCAGACCACTACTACACCCACCCTTCTGCTCCTTAGACCACTACTACACCCATCATTATGTCCCCAGACCACTACTACACCCACCCTTCTGCTCCTTAGACCACTACTACACCCACCATTCTGCTCCTTAGACCACTACTACACCCATCATTATGTCCCCAGACCACTACTACACCCACCATTCTGCTCCTTAGACCACTAGACCACAGGAAGCCTTTCTATTACATAGAGGGAACCTGGCTCTAAATACTACAGGGGGCATAACGTGGGCGCTGTAACAGCGTGGAACAATATAGATGGGGAGTTTGTATAGAGGTGATGATGGTGCTGGAGCTAAGAGTCTATAATGTTTGTCGGCTAGATGATGCATAGACGACCCCGTACGGTAAGTGGGCCTGTGTGCTCTGAAATGCCAGGGCCGATTTTCAGTCCCAGTCCGGCCCTGCCTGTACTCGCTCACACCATTCTATGGGCCGGCTGATTCTGCTATCCACCGAAAGAATTGACATGACAACTCTTTTGGCGGAATGCAGAATCAGACGGCCCATAGAATGGTGTCTATGGAGCCGACGGAAAGGCACGCAGCCGTGAGCGCGTACAGGCAACGGAATTCCACGGAATTTATCAGCGAAAATTCCATAGTCTGAACCCGCCCTCACAGTGCAGACATATCATCCAACATTGTGTCCTGGACCACGATCAAGGGAATGTATTCACTGAACCTAATAAAGCTTTAAGACTGGCCCCTCTATGACTGGTAAAACAGATGATCCATACAACCTGCATTATACCCCAGAGCTGCACTCACTATTCTGCTGGTGGGGTCACTGTGTACATACATTACTGATCCTTAGTTACATCCTGTATTATACCCCAGAGCTGCACTCACTATTCTGCTGGTGGGGTCACTGTGTACATACATTACTGATCCTCAGTTACATCCTGTATTATACCCCAGAGCTGCACTCACTATTCTGCTGGTGGGGTCACTGTGTACATACATTACTGATCCTCAGTTACATCCTGTATTTCTTTTATTAAAATTTTAAACATAACAATAAATAAATACAGAAATAACACACCATATCTGACCAGAACAAAACAATAGAAAAAGAAACCATAACATAAAGCACCGGTCCATCCCCACACTCATTCTTCCACACATACAACCTATATACCTATATACAATATATACACAATATAAACTATTTAGCTAAACATATTAATAAACTATATACACTACAAACCTATATATACTACTATATACAATACACTTATAAACACATCTATATACAATACACCACTATATACTATACCTATAAACACACCTATATACACTACTATATACAATACACCTATATAAATAACTAAATGTGAACCCCCTGGCCCAGTTGCATTGTGCACAACCTAATACCACAGACACAATTCTACTCAACCCAACACCAACTAAACAAGACATCATTACACAAATAAACTAAAACTAAACAAGACACGATACAAAATAATAACCTACAACTAAACAATACATATAATATTTTTTTTTTTTTTTTTTTTTTTTTTTTTTTTTTTTGGCCCTGAGCTGGTCCCGCATCCCATGCCCCCAGTACATGATCACGGACGTCCATGAACCAGCCCAGGATTTTTTATATATATATAAAAGTCCCCACAAAGTCCCACAGAAGCCCCCTCCCCCCTTTTACCCACCACCCAACCTATCACTAAACCCGAACCCCAGGTGCAAACAAAACATATATAATATACAGTATATACAATTTATACAAACATATAATAGACACAAATACGCAAACTTTTGAAAAAAAATATATAACATACTAAACCCAACAATAATGAGACTTCTCAGCCCCACACACAGCCCGAAAGCCCAAGTTCAGCGCCTGCAAGCCCTATAATCCAGTATCTCTACAGCACAAAACAAAAGACTAATGTGCCAGCATCAGCCCACCACCAGGAGAGGAGACGCAGGCTAAGGAACCTTATAGGCAAAGCCCCTCCAAAGACAAGAGGCCCTACCAGCCCCCAGCCTCTCGTACTCCAGAGAGCGCACCTTCACCAGGTCACCGAGTGTGCCCCTAACCACCTCATCCACAGGGAGGATTTTACGCTGCGTCGACACTAAACACCGTGCACTCCACGTGTGGTACCTGACCACTATGCTGACTAGGAATAAAGTGCTCCGGTCCCAGCCACCAAGGTTTCTGAATGCTCCATAGGCCCATTCCGCATAGGAGAGACGGGCCAACCTGGGCCACCCGATGGAAGCGCCCACCCTGTTGTAAACCTCTGTATTAAAGGGACAATGAAGCAGAAAATGCTCCATGCTTTCCAGCATGCCTCCACACTCCTCCCGGGGACATCCCCGATCCTCAGAGCTCCTGCACTTCAGATTGTCCCTCACATACAGTTTCCCATGGAAGCAGCGCCAAGCCAAGTCCCAAAACTTCAAGGGGATCCTGATGGAATTCAATAGGCCCAAACCAACCTCCAGATCCCGGCTTGGGCAATCCTTGAGCGCCAGCGGTTTTCGGAAATGGGATGACAGGACCCTATTGTCAAGGAATTTCCTCGACAGTGTCCTAATCTCCCACATCCCCAAACCCCACCGACGAATGACCTTCAGAACCAGGGTAGCATAAGCCGGAAGATGCCCGTGTGGTGTGCGGAGATCCTTCACTTGCCCTCCTGTCTCCCATTCCTGGAAGAAAGGCCGAAACCATCCCCTACAGGAGAATACCCACGGAGGAGCCCTCTCTTTCCAGAGGTTTGCAATGTTGGTCTTAAGAAAGGTATTCACCAGGAACACCACGGGGTTGACCATACACAACCCCCCTTGTCTCCTCGTACGGTAAGTAACCTCCCTCTTGACTAGGTTCAGTCTATTCCCCCATAACAGCTGGAAGAACACACTGTAGACCCGAGTCCAGAGAGGCTCTGGCAAAATGCAAACACTGCCCAGATATATCAGCAAAGGGAGCAGGAATGTTTTGATCAGGTTAACCCTTTCCCTGAGGGTCAAAGACCAACCCTTCCACTGATCCACCTTCTGAGCGGCGATCTTAAGCCTGCTGTCCCAGTTTTGTTTGGGGTAATCCCCTTGGCCAAATTCAATGCCGAGAACTTTTGCAAACTCCTGGGGCTCTGGAAGGGTGTCCGGGAGATCAAATCCAGGATCTCCACCTCCCAGCCAGAGACTCTCACACTTTCCCTGGTTGATCTTGGACCCAGATGCCTCTGAGTAGCGCTCCACCTCTGACATCACACACTGCACCTCCTCTTGCGAGGAGACGAATATGGTGACATCATCGGCGTACGCTACCACCCTCAGAGTGGAATCCGGCACCGCAGGGTCCATTCTCACCCCTGCCAACAGTCCACAATCAATCCTCCTAAGGAAAGGATCAATTGCAAACACATACAACAGTGGGCTCAAAGGGCAACCCTGACGGACACCAGACCCAACCTCAAAAGAGCGGCCAATCCAACCATTCACAAGCGGGAAACTCTCTGCCCCTGCATACAAGGTCTTAAGCCAATCAACAAACCCCCCCGGCAGGCCATATCTCAGAAGAACAGACCAGAGGTACTCGTGGTTAACCCGATCAAACGCTTTTGCCTGATCCAAGGACAGCAAGTACCCCTTCCAGTGACCTGCCCTACCCTGCTCCACAGCCTCCCGGACACCGAGCACAGCACTAAAGGTACTGCGGCCTGGAACAGAGCAATGCTGGGCCCCCGAAAGGAGCTGGGGCGCAAACTTCACCAGCCGATTAAACAGCACTTTTGCCAGAATCTTTCTGTCCACACTGAGAAGCGCTATGGGACGCCAATTCTCAATGCGGGTCGGGTCTTTACCCTTTGACAAGATGATCAAGGCTGACCTCCTCATTGACCTCGGCAGAGTGCCCGAGGAGAGACACTCATTAAATACCTCAGTCAAGAGGGGTACCAAAGTGTCCTTAAAGGTCTTATAAAACTCAGATGTTAAGCCATCTGGACCGGGTGACTTCTTGAGGGCAAGACCATCAATAGCCACCCTGACTTCCTCTTCTTGGATCATCTCTGTCAAAACGTCAAGAGAGGGGTCTACCCCTGGTTCAGGGACGGTTTCAGTCAAGAAAGCTGAGGCCTTATCCCGATCTAGATCCTTCCTCCCCAAGAGGTGCGAGTAAAAGGATCTGACGACCTCCAGGATCCCCGATCTGGACCTTTTCAGGGATCCTGTACTATCAATCAGTCCTGAGACGATTTTACTATTCACTGACATCTTACAGTTTCTGTAAGGGTCGGGCGAGCGGTACTTCCCGTAATCCCTCTCAAAAACCAAAGATGCGTGTCTATCATACTGGCACCTCAGTAGCAAGGCTTTCACTCTGGAGATATCATCACGACTACCTCCAGTCGAGACAAGACGTTCAAGTTTCTTCCTCAGGCCCTGGTACAGGCGATACCTGTCCAGACTCCTGAGGCTCGAGAGCTGGCGGAAGAATCTCGCAACCCTTTTTTTGAACATCTCCCACCACTCTGACTTACTGCTACAAAGGCCCAGCAATGGTACCTGGCTCTGAAGAAAATCCTCAAAGGACTGTCTTATTTCCGCTTCTTCCAAGAGAGACGAATTGAGCTTCCAGTAGCCTCTACCCATCCGGGGGGTCTCTGTAACATTCAGAGAAAACAAAATTAAACAGTGGTCGGAGAACTCCACCTCAACAACGGACACCGCTGAAGAGACGGCTTCCTCCTTTAAATAAAACCTGTCTATCCTGGACCTACAACTACCCCTATGATAGGTGAATCCCGCGTGGCCTGGTGTATGCCGGATGTGAACATCCACCAGGCGAGCCTCACTAGCTATACTATTCAGGGCGACGCTATCATAAGTCAGCTTGTCTCTGGAACCTCCCCTATCCTGGGGCCTCGTGACAGCATTGAAGTCCCCTCCAAAGACCACCTGCCGACTTGTAAAAAGATAGGGCTTGATCCTCATAAAGAGACACTTCCGATCCCACTTGGACTGTGGACCATAGATGTTAATAAGGCGAAGTTCTTGTCCCTTCATGAGGACATCTAGAATCAGGCACCTCCCCATTTCTAACTCAATAACCCGTCGGCATTCTACCGGTGCGGCAAAAAGTACCGCCACCCCGCTATACGGCTCGGCCGCAAGAGACCAGTAGGAGGGCCCATTCCTCCATTCCCTTCTGGCTTTAAATATAGATGACATGTCTGTTAGCCTGGTCTCCTGCAAAAAGAAAATATCAGCATTAACGTGGGCAAAATAATCATAGGCCGCAAATCTAGCCGTATCTGACTTAATGCTGGCTACATTAATGGAAGCCAGCGTCAACGGAGAGGGTGCCGCCATCATGGGTGATTGAGTTAGACGGCTTTCTTTTTCCCACTATCCTTTCCATCCTGCCCGCCACCTTCCTCATCTGACGATGGTTTACCTCTCTTTAGTGAAACGGATGTATCCATGTCCCCTTTATTTACATTTTCCTCGTCCCCCGACTCTGGGCAGATCCTCCCCCCAAAGGAAATACGTTCCCCAGGGAGAGAGGATTCGACGTCCCCTGCAGGCCCCTCCGTCATCGCACCAACCAGAACCTCACCCTGCGCCTCCTGCACCTCTGAGGAGGAAACATCTTGGAGGGTTTGGAACCGGTTTGAGAGACCAATCAGAGGGAGGATGGTTGTACCCTCCTTTGGCATCTGGGGGGTGGGAGAAGATCTTACATCTCCCCTTTTCTTATTCTTTTTAGTACCCCGCTTGTGCTCCACCCATCTCCCACTATCCTCATCCGCGCTCTCACCATGGGAGGACAGTGAAGAGATGGCACCTTCTTCTTTCCGAATCCTCCAAATCTCCTCATCCAGATCACTGTCCCTCAGAGCCTCAGCAGTAAGATTGGCCTCAGGGATGAGATCAGAGGTCACCACAGTTGCGCGAGGCTCCTGAGACTCCCCCATCTCCCTCTCCCTTTGGCGCTTATCCCGACGCCTCAGTTGGGCTGGCGTCTTTTGCTTACTTTTCCTCCCTGGCTCTTTTACTCCTTCACCCCCGCCAGCTGCCCCCCCAGTAGATTCCTCCTCACGACCTTTCTCCACCGGGGTAACAACTGCGTTGGCAAAGGAACGAGGGCAGCGACTGAATGGGTGACCTAAGTCACCACACAGGTGACACCTAATCTCCACACAGGATGCAGCGAGATGGCCTATTTCCCCACACAATGAGCACTTCATCACTGTACACCTAGCACTGAAATGTGTGGGGTCACCGCACCTGTGACAGAGCTTAGGCTGACCCTGGTAGAAGACCTGGATTCGATCCCTTCCTAGGAAGGTGGCAGATGGTATATGGGTAACGGTGTTTCCTGAATACCTAAGTTTGACCATAAAGGTCCAAGCCCCTGACCAGATGCCATATTCGTCCCTGTTCTTTTTTGGGACTTCCACCACCTCTCCATACCGGCCAAGCCACGTCATGATGTCAATACAAGAGAGTGATTCGTTACGGGTTAAAACGGTCACTCTCTTGACGTTATTTTGGCGAGACACCACCTGAATGGCAAAGTCTCGCCAGCCGGGCTCATCCTTTACCAGCTCATAGTTCGACCAAAAAAGCTCAAGCCCCTCCGGCCGAACAAAGCTGATATCGAATTCAGGGGTACCAAAGGGATGTATCAAGGCAAAGATGTCGGCTGCCTTGAAGCTCATCCTCAGCAGGAGCTCAACAACTTTAGATCTTGGGGGACATGTATCACTGCCTCTCCACCTCAGACGGACCACATTCCTTCGGACACCACCCGGCCCGGCTGTTGGGAGAGACCACACAGTTTCCCTACCCCTTTCCTCTCGGAAGGCTGCAAGGCCATGCCTTTCTATCAAGAAAGACAGATCAACCTCCCTACCCTCTACATTGATTGTTCTCTCCCCTCTCTTTAAGGCCTGCAGGACACGTCGATGCAAGTCACCATCCCCAGGGCCCGAGGACGAGGAAAGCACCCCACTTCCCCCAGCGGCGACATTTGCATAGCTGCGTACAGGTGCTGCAGCCGCTGGGGGTGCAACTGGACCAGGCCCTATGCTCCCACCACTAGTCTGTGCCCCTTCACCACCCTCCTCCACATAATCCATACCTACACCAATACCACATGTCACACTGCCCCGACCACCCTCCAAAGCCCCAGACAGATTCCTCCCCACATTCACTCCTGCCTTCCCCCCAACATTAATTCCCCCATTCACACTGGGTGGACCGGTGTGTTCTGGGACAGAAAGAGATTTTGTACCATCAGCGTCATTGGGTACCAGGACCGGAGCCACCTCCACAGGACAGGCCACTGGTCCCTTTAGAAAGGACCGAACAGCCTGCCTGGACTGTTTAGAGGCAGCCCCTGCCCTATTTCTGCTGGTACCCTCTGCCTCATCAGTACTAGACTCCTCCGCACGATCTGGTCCAGCAACACCAATACAAAATAAAGGTTTAAGTCCAGTCTTTCTCTTGGGAGGCGAAGGCATCTTAGCCCCGGCAGCATCCCGACGATGACACCGCTGCCCCAAAGGAACAGCAGCGCCAGCGCCAAGCGCCACCGGAGCTCCCGCAGCTGATACCGGCACACACCCGCTCCCCCCTCCCGTCAGGGAGCGAGCTGATGTACCAGTGCCTTTAACGTCACTGCCCACCGCTGGGCCACCTCTCCTGCCACTGCCCGCCACTGGGCCAATATCACTGTCCGACCTTACGGCCGGTTCCTCACCTGCTCCACCTCTGCTACTGCAAACAGAGATGGAGCTTACCGCCATACTAGACTCCATACTCTCCCCATTCTCCTGCACTGAGTCCACAACAGAACTCAGGCTGGGCTGAGATATGGGGTTCACACAGTGAGCTGACCCTGAGGCCAGTTCGGGGGGCACAGGGAGGGGGGAATATACAAATGTTACCTGCTCCTGAAGCTTGGTGGTCTTTACCTTGGTCTTTCTCCCAGGCGCCTCCTCTGGTAACTCATCTCCGAATACGAAGTCCTGGAGGCGCCCTGGTGACTCCAGGAGCTGGATCTGGGCCATCAGCGCCCCTCCCTGGTAACTGGTGTTGCTTTCATCCCCCGAACCGCGGCTAGATGACAATGCCGCTTGCCCTGCAGGGAGCCCACTGTATGGGGTCTGTTGTTGGGGACCCCCGGGTGGATTCGGCTCAACATCACGTACCTCCGCAGCGTCTCCTTCCTCCTCCACCCGGCTCTCTGGCTGGAGCCCTCTCAGCCTTCTCTGCCTTTCTCTCTCTGTTTGAGCAAAACGATCATCATTCTGAAGTTTCTCTTTAAACGGCCCACTGTTCTCCAAAATAAAAGTTCTCTTTTTCACAATCTTTTTGATGTCAGCTTTCAGACATTTCATTTTCGCTGTTAGCTCAGCCTTTTGCTGCTTAGCAGCAGTGTCCATCAATGCTTTTACAGCACATACCTCCTCCTGGAGCTTGTACAGCTGGTTTCTGGCTTCCTCATACCCACAGAGGCTTGCAGCAATCCGGAGGCCATAGGTCTGCCCCGTCTCTTGGGACCGCTGCACCCCCCAATCTTCCTCCACACCTTCATGGGCAGACAGCCTTGCTCCAGGAGGAGTGTCACTGCACAGATTTTCCTGGCTGGTTTCCACAGTTGTTCCAGAACTTCTGGCACTTGTAGTTCCACAACTTGCTGTAGCCTTGCGGCTACCCTTTGTTACCTCAGGTTCAGGGGCGGCTGGAGAAGCATCGCTGCACCTCCTAGTAGAACGCCTCAGCCCTGGGACCTCTGATGGTATTCCCTCTGTTGGTCGCTGGATTCCTCTGCCCCCCACGGACCTGGTTCGGGGGGCAGGAGTTGGGACTCTCCTTGGCTCGCTCATGCCTGAAAACCTGCTCCCTCCCTGGGGAGGAGAGAGCAAGCCCAGGGGCAGATCTTGCTTGCCTGGAGCTCAGGAGCAGCAGCCTCGCACAGCCTCACACAGCAGGACCACACCCAAAACTAATTGGATCACCACTCCAGAGCTGCACTCAGTATTCTGCTGGTGGGGTCACTGTGTACATACATTACATTACTGATCCTGTATTATACCCCAGAGCTGCACTCACTATTCTGCTGGTGGGGTCACTGTGTACATACATTACATTACTGATCCTGTATTATACCCCAGAGCTGCACTCACCATTCTGCTGGTGGGGTCACTGTGTACATACATTACTGATCCTGTATTATACCCCAGAGCTGCACTCACTATTCTGCTGGTGGGGTCACTGTTTACATACATTACATTACTGATCCTGTATTATACACCAGAGCTGCACTCACTATTCTGCTGGTGGGTCACTGTGTACATACATTACATTACTGATCCTGAAGAATAATTTGCTCTTGTGCATGCGCAGTCTATTCATCTTCTTCGATCTTATACATTTCCAGATGGGACTATTACTAATAGAGTAAGTGATAGTAAGGTGCAGTAGTTACAAGTCTCGGGTCTCTCACCCTCAACTACCCTCAGTTTTGGGTTCAGTGTCAGTGTGTTGAGTCACCATGGAGTCGATGCCGTCTGTTGACCTTCCATCTTCTTCCTTGAAGACTGACTCGAGAGCCTTTGTGGCAGGGGCGTTCTTCTTCCATCGCCCCACAATGATGTAGATGTAGGGGTTAACTGTAGAGTTGATGGCAGAACACAAGGAAATCATAATGTAGCTGAGGACCTTTATTTTCCCTGTAGGGATGAAGGAGAAGAAGAACAGGAGTCTGACCATGGTGGCCGGTACCAGAGAGATAAGGAAGGTGACCACCGCACTGACCACAACTATGTACAGCTTTATCGGCCGGACCTGGATTGAGGTTTTCTGGATTTCTATAAGGAGGATCATGCTGGCGCCAAGCATGGACAGGGTCACGATCAGGAACAGGACCGATATGATGGCGTAGACAGTCGACCTGTGTTCAGGGATGAGGAACCTTTCTAGTACAGTTATCAGGATTGACACAATCCATATAACCCCACACAATATGGCCGACAAGTGCTCCGGCCGACGACATTTGTACCAAATGGGAAAGCAGACAGAGAGACAGCGTTCAATGCTGAGAGCGGCCAGAAAGAACAGGCTCGAGTTAAACCCAAAACTGTTCAGGAATTCTCCAAACCCCGAGAATATGATGTCATTCTGCCGAGAGGTCGGAACTCGGTTATACACACACAACAAGTAGAGGGACACCAGGCAGCAGCCAAAAACAAAGATGGAATCCGCCACAGCCAGATTCAGGATGTAGACCGTCGACTGGTTCAGCTTGATGCGGAAACAGAAGAGGTAAATAGTAATGCCGTTACCGACCAGGCCCACCAGGCAGATGAGAAGCGTCAGGAGGCATATGGTGATCGGCACAGTGAACTGCGAGATGTCTGGGAAGATGAATTGGACTGGAGGGTTCGTATCGTTGGCGGAGGAGTTCAGGGACATTGTGCGTTTGGTTACTGGAGCCCAGGATCTTCCTTTACCCTGAGAAAAAGAAAATGTCAAACAAAAGCAAAAAGTCCCCAAAGAAAACAGCAACAAGAAGGGGTCCTGGGCGTCTTCTACAAGGACCGGGGTCCCCACCTGTTCACTCCTCTTATAGTGTTGGGTGGTATATATACGGCTCAGAGAATAACTTCATTGGCTTATGAAACCATAAAACCTTGGGGCAGTATGACCCCAGGGGCCCGTTGACCAGGGTGTGCCAAGGACCTACCAGTTTTACTTTTCTTTGCACAATATTTATGTCTATAAAAATGTTAACAGCTAAGTAAGCAAAAGGTTTAACAGACTCCTGGTCATCCTCCAGACTCCTCTGTCTCCTCCTTCAGACCCCTCTATCTTTCTCCACTCTGTTTTTGACTGTAAAGACACCAGTTTCCTCCCCCACAAAGACTTCTTTGCCCTCTTTAGACTCCTCAGTCGTCTGAACCCTCTAGCCTTCTATTTTCCCTCCAGACTCAATAGTCCCCTACTTCAGAATCCTCTGTCCACTGTATATTACATGTACCTTACAGACTCCTCTATCCTCTTCAGACTCTTCTCCTCTCACTGACACCCTATATGCCCCCCCACCCCACAATATATATGATCCCCCCCACTGACAATCTATGTGATCACCTCCCCACACACACACTTACGACCTATTGGATCTCCCCCCACCGACGACCCATGGGATCTCCCCCCACCGACGACCCATGGGATCTCCCCCCACCGACGACCCATGGGATCACATCCCTTTATGGATAATAATATCTGGTTAATAGCATCCAGCATGTTGGCCACAATAGTGTTGTTGCAATAAACTCGGTTCAATCATCTCCCTTCTCATTGTTTTTTCTTTACAGCCTTTTGGTTCTTAGTGTTCTACACCCCTGATTGCCTATGCGTTATATCTCTGCCCTGCCCGTATGCCCCCTTTAGCTGATGACCTCCCTCACCAATTCCTTTCCACATACAAGTTAATTCTCTGGAACTATAACTCTAACCCTTTACCCAACAAAGAACTAAAGTTACCTTTCACAATGAATGAAACTTCCAACCTGTCTCCTAAAGAAACGTTTTGTTGCTCATCCTTAATTAAGTTTGAAACTAGTTAAACCTGGAAATTCATATCTATTGCACTAATGTACTAATAAACTAAGGTTGTTCTCATTTAGCCCGTAACTTCGCACCCTCCCATGTCAGAAAGAAGTCATCTATCTACCCATCTCCACAATTCTTTCTATTGTTCACAACAGCCATAATACAAGGTTCTAATCCCTAAAATGGACAGGGACATATTAGCATAGCTGGGGGCAAATTCCGTTCCCATTGCGGTTCCTGTTTGCAGGGGAAAAAAATCCTCCTCCTCCCACCAGAAGTAAATATGACAACACATGTGCCCCTGTATGACCCCACGATGGGTACTGAACACTCCTCTCACAGAAATAATATCTGATTAATCAGAATTGGTCACAGACTTTTATGGGACCGCTCAGATCCTGTCCATAATCCACTGTGTCAAACCAATTTCAGATTTTAGGACACAAGTAAGACACATCAATAACAGGAGACCATGGCCCCAATGTAACAGACAATACATGGTAAGTATCTGCCCCCTCATTACCTGCAGGCCGTTGCAATGTCTTCCTTATGTAGAGGGCTGACTGGTTAACCATCTTTGGCCATCCTTTAGGTCAGGGTCACCGCGAGTGAAGCAATGATCATTTCTGCTCTTCATTCTGAGAAAAACAATATTACAGCCATATTATATTGATGGATTTAAACAATATGGTGAATATCCTGAGAGTAGACGTCTAAGCAGTAGAGATGAGATCACAAGATGCTGGAAGAATTAACAATGGTGCTCTATACATGTGTCTATGGATTGCTGATGTGTGTGCTCTCTCCATCGCAGGGGTTGTAGGGTCATCAGAAGACAAGGCTTCAGGAACAAAGTCCTCCGGGTAGAGACCAATGCGGAGCCATCTGCTGTTATAATCAGGTTCCTCCAGGTTCTCTCCATTACTCATCACAGACTTCATGTCCCGCTCAGTACTCCGTATGAGCCATCCCAATGTTAATGTACTGAAAAACCCAAGTGGCTGAGCCCAGACCTGGCTGTAGGGCTGTGGCCGAGATTAATGCTCTGCAGAGATTTCCAGGATCATCCCCATGGAGGTTCCCTATCACAGCTGCCCTGATCTACAGTCTAATATGTGAAGTCTATGTCCACCCTGTGGTCTGTAGGTTGATAGATCTGCACTTACCAGCTGTATCCAGACCACACTGGGGGTAACAGAGATCCGGGGCTCTAGATAGGTGACGACTGGCTGAGTGTCTGCCAGGACTGAGTAGTCTCGCTCTTGGCTGGCAGCCTCTCCGTACTCTAAGATTTCCTCATCATCATTGAATTCCTGGGCGAATGAAGACTTGTTATGTATGATAATGGGACGGAAGTGAAATCATTGACCCAAATTCTTAGGATCAGGATCTCGCCTACATGAAAGTGGTGTGACAATGAGACCTTTTATATGGTGTTATCAATGAGGGAAGGAACAAGGTTTTAAATAGGTACTATCATTATAACAACTTTGCATAGATCAATAGTACAAGCTAATATAAGAAACTCTAATATATCTTATCAGACAAAAATGTTAGTGTCAGTTTTTGTAATGGTGATGTATCAGCTCTTGTAGGGATCATGGTTTCAATGATGGTGGCAGTCAGTGGCGTATCTACAATGAAGGCAGGGAAGGCAACTGCTATGGGGCCCCTGCAGGAAGGGGGCCCGAGGAAGCCTGCTCTGCCTTCATGGTAGGTAGTGTATGCCACTGACAGCCGACCACTGTACCCCACTCCCCCAAGGGTCCAGAGAGGAAGAGGGCCCCGCCACTGCACTGTTCAGCCCCCTCACTGTAGTGCCGGGTGAGCGGGCTGAACCGAGGAGCAGGACCTGCCAGGTCCTGCACGGCTCAGGAGAGGGATAAAGGACCTTATGGTCACATGAACCAAAGGTCCTCAATACTTCAGCCCAGACTACAGGAGGAGGAGGGGGAAGCCTGGGAGCTGTAAGTGCTGTGTATGTGTATCAGTGAGTGTATGTATGTATCTGTGTATATATGTATATATCAGTGTGTGTATATATATATATATATATATATATATGTATCTGTGTATATATGTATATGTCAGTATGTGTATGTATCTGTGGCTATATGTGTGTGTATGTCAGCAATGTCTGTAACACTGGGGTATGTGTGTGTGTGTATGTCAGTAGTGTCTAACACTGGTGTATATGTGTGTGTTTGTGTATGTCAGAAGTGTCTCAAGTGATTGACAGGTTTGCTCCCAAAGATGTTCTGCAGCAGCTTCTATTAATGCTGGACTCTAATAAAAGAACCCACCACTAATATCTGCTGCATTTTCTTTTATTTCTGGTTGAGTATTTCTTATTACACTGAGATGATTTCCCTGTATACAGCACTAGTGTCATCACATTACAGCGTATATATGTGTGCATGTCAGTGGTGTATCTGTATATATGTTACTGGTGCCTCTGTGTGTGTATATATGTGTGTATGTCAGTGGCGTATCTGTATATATGTTACTGGTGCCTCTGTGTGTGTATATATGTGTGTATGTCAGTGGTGTATCTGTATATATGTTACTGGTGCCTCTGTGTGTGTATATATGTGTGTATGTCAGTGGCGTATCTGTATATATGTTAATGGTGCCTCTGTGTGTATATATATGTGTGTATGTCACTGGCGTATCTGTATATATGTTAATGGTGCCTCTGTGTGTGTATATATGCATCATTGTCTGTGTTTGGCAGTGGGGGGGGGGGGGGGGTAGGGGAGAGTACAGGATTCATGGGGCCCTGTACACTTTTTTGCTATGGGGCCCCATGAATCCTAGCTAGGCCCCTGGTGTCAGTCCTTGTTGTAGTGGTGACGGTGTCAGTGATGGCGTTGGTTCTTGTAGCAGAGATGGTGTCAGTGATTGTGTCAGTTATAGTAGTGGAGAAGGTGTCAGTGATTGTGTCAGTTATAGTAGTGGAGATGGTGTCAGTTATAGTAGTGGAGATGGTGTCAGTGATTGTGTCAGTTATAGTAGTGGAGATGGTGTCAGTGATTGTGTCAGTTATAGTAGTGGAGATGGTGTCAGTGATTGTGTCAGTTATAGTAGTGGAGATGGTGTCAGTGATTGTGTCAGTTATAGTAGTGGAGATGGTGTCAGTTATAGTAGTGGAGATGGTGTCAGTGATTGTGTCAGTTATAGTAGTGGAGATGGTGTCAGTGATTGTGTCAGTTATAGTAGTGGAGATGGTGTCAGTTATAGTAGTGGAGATGGTGTCAGTTATAGTAGTGGAGATGGTGTCAGTTCGCACTCAGGATGGGAACACACAGGAATACAAGAACCAACTGGGAGTGCAGGGCCTGACAGCAGGAACACCAGGACACGAAAAAACAGAAACCAGGACGAAGGTTGCAGGAACAATTTAGCAGGGTAATACGGGTACAGAAGGCTCTTTCAATAACAGTAATAACCTTAGCAGGACCAAAGGAACTCAGTGCTCAGCCAGGGCACATGTGCAGGAAGCCTCTTTATATACCTAAACCACAGGTGGTGATGATTAAGGTACTGAGCCTTTAAATCTGAGAAGGGCGCACATGGCCCCTCTAGTGGAGCAAATCCATACTGCATGAAGGGAAGGAAGAGAGAGGACAGGTGATGCTTCATGTGGCTAGGTCTGAAGGATGGTGAGTGAATGGATGGCGACCGGAATGCCTGATTTCTGTTAAACGATGATATTAGTTTTTGTAGTAGTAGTGACGGTGCCAGTTCGTGTAGTGGTGATGGTGTCAGTGATGGTGCCAGTTCTTGTAGTGGTGACGGTGTCAGTGATGGTGCCAGTTCTTGTAGTGGTGACGGTGTCAGTGATGGTGCCAGTTCGTGTAGTGGTGACGGTGTCAGTGATGGTGCCAGTTCTTGTAGTGGTGACGGTGTCAGTGATGGTGCCAGTTCTTGTAGTGGTGATGGTGTCAGTGATGGTGCCAGTTCTTGTAGTGGTGACGGTGTCAGTGATGGTGCCAGTGATGGTGTAATTTCTCTACCTCTTACATAATAGGATACAATTTCTGGCTGCAGGCAGGTTTCGCTCAGTGACTGATTTCGCTGGTTGTGTAATCCTCCTGTACCTGTGCCGAGCTGCAGGATCATCAGTCACATCCAGAACAAGGAATATTTCCTGCTAGAAGGAACCGAACTGTAACCTGAGCTGCTTGTGTGAATCTTGGTGCCTCCATTCTGCCATCCTGGTGTCATGTAACAATTATATCCCATACTCCGATAAAGATTATATTCCCATGCCCGAATATCAAGGTTATATCCCCATACCCGGATATCTAGATTAGTTCTCCTTACCCCGATGTCCAGATTATATCCCCATACCCCGATATTAAGATGACAGCCCCCTACCCTCAGCACACACACCACACATCCTAGAGGCCACGTTGCACTTCACAAATCCATTTTTTTTTGTAACAGAGGGATGGTCTGAGGGAAGGATTAGGGTGGGAGTCCACAGGGAAGATTTTCTTTCTAGTTGACACTAAACACCGGGCGTGCCACGTGTGATACCTGACCACTATACTAACTAAGAGTAAAGTTCCTACTCCCTACCCCCAGGTCTTAAAGGCCCCATTACTTAGTATTACAAAGAGCAGCCAGCCTCGGACAGCTGATGGATGCGTTCAGCCTCTGATACACCAGAGTGCCTGTTTTACCGCCACCCTGTGGCACCTGCGCCCTGGCTCCTCATCTCTGACACCGGGTCCACAGCTTTAACCGTTTCCGATTTACCATGGACCCGGAGACCAGTAAACTGCAGCCTCCCTCTGGGCTGCAAACCTGCTAAAAGTGTGTTCGGCTTCACAGCCGTAATCGCCCTGACACTCTTACTGCTACCACAAGCCGAAACAGCATCATGTGATGTTACTGAGGGAACCTTCATACTCTGCCCACCGCTCATCCCCTGCCCACCACAGGGCACCTACTAGGTGGAGCTGGGGAAAGGGGTGCATTAGATGGAGACTCACCCCTTTCTGGTCCAACCGCCCGCACCGGAGATTCCATCTGTACGATGGCCGCCATCAGGTCCCCTCCTGGGTCGCTGCCGTCACCGTCTGGGCCTCTGGGTCCTGGAGCTGAGGGCTGTCCGGGGCAGATCCCACTCTGGGACCCCTGGGTCATATCAGGAGCCTCGGTCTCCTCCGCTCTCTCCATGTAGTCACTCTGGCTTAACCCTTTATTCAACTGGTCAAACCTGGCCTGGTTCAGCAGCTTCTCCTGGAAGGGCCCGCTGTTCCTCTGAATGTCCATGTTTTTTTTTTTCCAGTAAGTTAATTTTGGATTTTATTCTCATTACCAGCTTGTTGGCCTCCGTGCGCTTCCGTCCTGACGTGTTGGTCACCTGGACTCGGGCGCATCGCAGCTCAGCACGCAGTTTGCACAGTTCTTTACCATTCAGTTCATAGCTCTTAAGGAAATAGGCAATTCTGGATCCATAAACGTCAGTCGTCTCCTCAGGGCTCCTCACACCCCAGTCCTTCACCTCCAGCACAGCCTCCCGGCTATAGCTAGAAACCATAGGGGGGGCAGAGGCAGCATCACTGCGACCCCCGCCAGATCTCCGTACCCCCTCTGAATAGGCCAGTTGCTGTGCACCATCCGTCCCCGCCGGCCTACCCCGGGAAACAGAGGCCTGGGACTCACCTTCCTCCTGCATCCCAAAGCCCACTCCCCCCAGGCAGAAGGGAGCAGGCCTCAGGCACCAGACTCAGAGCGATCCCAGCAGCAGAGAGCTCCACCCGCACAACCACACCTGACCAGGAGAGGAATCAGCTGTCACCTCCCCCCCCCCAGCCTGACATGGCTGATACCACAGAGTAATAGATTGTATATACCTGTCCTACAGTCACCTCCCCCCCCCCCAGCCTGACATGGCTGATACCAGAGAGTAATAGATTGTATATACCTGTCCTACAGTCACCTCCCCCCCCCCCCCCAGCCTGACGTGGCTGATACCAGAGAGTAATAGATTGTATATACCTGTCCTACACCCCCCGCCCCAGCCTGACATGGCTGACACCAGAGAGTAATAGATTGTATATACCTGTCCTACAGCCACCTCCCCCCCCCAGCCTGACATGGCTGATACCAGAGAGTAATAGATTGTATATACCTGTCCTACAGCCCCCCCCCAGCCTTACATGGCTGATACCAGAGAGTAATAGATTGTAACTCTTTTATTTTATATAAAAAAAAATACAAAACATAACCCGGCATATCGGCCATAACAATAAATCATAAACAAATGAAATAACAGAAATATAAACAATTCGTAACAAAATAGAACAGCCTATTCCGGCATATACAGATCCCATATACATAATATACATATAACCCTGTCTGGTCCAGGACACCATACAGTCACCTATACACACATTATATACAGCCACATATATATACACATTATATACAACCACATAAAAATAACCCCCCCCCAAAAAAAATAACCAAATAAGCAATATTCCACAAAACAGTCCAGCAATCTCCATAACCGACTGCATAAAACAAAGACAGGAAATGAAAATAATAAAATAACCAAACTCAACTTTTTTTTTTAAAGATTTAATCATAATATAATACCCCCCCCCCCCCCACACACCTCTCGGAACCCTCTGTATTAACAAATACAACTATAATACAATACAACAAAGCCCCTGCCCCCCAACCACCCATACCCCTCTGTACCAACAAATATACAACTATAATACAATACAACAAAGCCCCCGCCCCCCCCACCTCCCATACCCCTCTGTACCCACATATATACAACTATAATATACTACAGCCCCCGCCCCCCCACCTCCCATACCCCTCTATACCCACATATATACAACTATGATACAATATACCCTACATCATAACCCCCCAACCTCCATACTTTACATATCCCCAACACCATAGACCACCCAGCAAACCCCTTAGGGCTCAGGTTCGATGTCTGTAAGCCATCTACATCCTATCCATCACAAAAACAAAACAAAAATCTAAGGTGATAGCGTCAGCCCCTCACCAGGAAAGAGACTACACGGCTAAGGCACCTTAAAGGAAATCCCCCTCCAAAGGGTCGATGCCTTAGATACCCCCAACCTTTCATACTCCCAAGGAGCGCACCTTCACCAGGTCACCGAGCGTGTTCCTACAAACCTCATCCACGTGTGATACCTGACCACTACACTGACTAAGAATAAAGTGCAGCGGTCCCTACCGCCCAGGTCTTTGAACGTTCCATAGGTCCACTCAGCATAGGAAAGGGCAGCCAGCCTCGGCCAGCCGATGGAAGCGCCCACCCTTTGATATACCTCTATATTAAAAGGACAATGAAGCAGGAAATGATCCATATTCTCTAACGCTCCCCCACACTCCTCCCGGGGACACCCCTTCTCGTCAGAGTTCCTGTACTTCAGATTGTCCTTCACATATAGCCTACCATGGAAGCCGCGCCAGGTCAAATCCCAAAACTTTAGGGGGATCCTAGGTGAATTTAAAAGAGACAACCCAATCCCCTGATCCCCACCTGGGCAATCCTTGAGGGCCAGTGGTTTCTGGAAATGGCTCAGTAAGACCCTCTTGTCGAGGATTCTCCTCGGGAGAGTTCTCACCTCCCACATTCCCAGCCCCCACCGCCTGATCACCTTCAGAACCAGTGCAGCATAAGTCGGGAGATGCCCGTGTGGCGTGCGAAGATCCTTCACTCGACCGCCTATCTCCCATTCCTGGAAGAAAGGCTGAAACCATTTCCTGCAAGAGACTACCCACGGAGGAGCCCTCTCTTTCCAGAGGTTCGCAACATTAGTCTTTAAAAAGGTGTTTACTAAAAACACCACCGGGTTGACCATACCCAACCCGCCTAGTCTCCTCGTGCGGTAAGTCACCTCCCTCTTAACTAGGTTAAGCCTGTTCCCCCACAACATTAGGAAGAACAGACCGTAGACCCGCATCCAGAGGGGTTTCCAGCAAAAGGCTCACACTGCCCAAGTAGACTAACAACGGGAGCAAGAAAGACCTGATCAAGAAGACCCTTTCCCTAAAGGTCAAAGACCAACCTTTCCACTGTTCCACTCTTTTGGAGACATCTTCCAGTCTGCTCTCCCAATTTCGTGTGGGGTAATCCCCGGGACCAAATTCGATGCCCAGAATTTTTGCAGATTCTTGGGGCACAGGGAGGGTGTCCGGGAGACAAAACTCAGGGTCTCCCCCTCCCAACCAAAGACTTTTGCACTTGTCACGGTTGATTTTAGACCCGGATGCCTCAGAGTAGCAATCCACCTCCGACATCACCCACTCCACCTCCCCCTGGGAAGAGACAAAGATGGAGACATCATCGGCGTACGCCACTACCCTCAAGGCAGAGTCCGGCACCGCCAGGTCCATCCTCACCCCCGCCAACGGTCCACCATCTATCCTTCGGAGGAAGGGGTCAATGGCGAACGCATAAAGCAGAGGGCTTAAAGGACAGCCCTGACGTACACCAGACTCCACCGCAAAAGGGCGGCCCACCCAACCGTTCACCAATGGAAAAGTCTCAGCCCCCGCGTACAATGTTCTCAGCCAATCCAAGAACCTCCCCGGCAGACCGTATTTCAAAAGAGTAGACCAGAGGTACTCGTGATCAACCCGATCGAAAGCCTTAGCTTGGTCCAAGGACAGTAGAAACCCCCTCCAGTGACCAGCCGTACCCTGCTCCACGGCCTCGCGGACACCAAGCACAGCACTAAAAGTGCTACGACCGGGAACAGAGCAGTGCTGGGCCCCCGAAAGGAGCTGGGGTGCAAATTTCACCAACCTGTTGAATAGCACTTTTGCCAGGATCTTTCTGTCCACATTAAGAAGCGCTATGGGACGCCAATTCTCAATGTGGGACGGGTCTTTACCCTTTGACAGGATGATCAGAGCCGACCTCCTCATCGACCTCGGCAGAGTGCCCGAGGAGAGAGACTCATTTATTACCTCAGTCAAGAGGGGAACCAAAGCGTCCTTAAAGGTCTTATAAAATTCGGACGTTAAGCCATCCGGCCCTGGTGACTTTTTGAGGGCGAGCCTCTCAATCGCCAGCCTGACTTCCTCTTCTCTGATCTTCTCTGTCAAAACATTAAGAGAGGGGTCTACTCCTGACCGGGAAATGGCATCAGCCAGGAAAGCCGACGTCCTGCCTCGATCGAGATCCCTCTTCCCCAAGAGATGCGAGTAGAAAGCTCTGATGACCTCCAAGGTCCCTGATCTGGACTTGTTCAGAGATCCTGTACTATCGACCAGGCCTGACACAAACTTACAATCCACTGACATCTTACAGCTTCGACAAGGGTCGGGCGAGCGGTACTTCCCGAAATCCCTCTCGAAAACCAAAGATGTGTGTCTATCGTACTGGCACTTCTTCAGCAAAGACTTCACTCTGGAGATCTCCTCTCTGTCACCTCCATTCGAGACAAGGACCTCGAGTTTCCTCCTTAGTGCCTGATATAGGCGATCCCTATTCAGACTCCTAAGGTTCGCAGTCTGGCGGAAGAATTTCGCCGCCCGTTTTTTGAACATCTCCCACCACTCTGACTTAGTGCTGCATAAGTCCAGCAATGGTACCTGGCTCTGCAGAAACTCCTCAAAGGATTGTCTGATTTCCTCGACTTCCAGGAGAGACGAATTCAGCTTCCACAATCCCCTTCCCATCCTGGGGGTCTCTGAAACATTCAAAGAAAACATAATCAAACAGTGATCGGAGAATTCTACCTCCACCACCTGTAAAGGTGAAGAGACAGCCTCCTCCTTAACAAAAAACCTATCTATCCTAGACCTGACCTCTCTACCCCTAAAATAGGTGAACCCACTGTGGTCTGGAGTATGTCGGATGTGGACATCCACCAGACGAGTCTCACTGGCTATGCTGTTCAGAGCGGCGCTATCATAACCTAGCCGATCTCTGGAGCCTCCTCTATCTTGGGACCTTGTTACAGCATTAAAGTTCCCTCCAAAGATGACCTGCCGGCTAGTAAAAAGTAGAGGCTTAATCCTCATAAAGAGACTTTTGCGGTCCCATTTAGTCTGTGGACCGTAGATGTTTATGAGGCGCAGCTCTTGTCCCTTCATGAGGACGTCTAATACCAGACATCTCCCCATTTCTAGCTCGATTACGCGTCTGCATTCAACCTGTGCGGTATTAAAAAGAACCGCCACCCCGCTATACGGCTCGGCCGCAAGAGACCAGTGAGAGGGGCCATGCCTCCACTCACGCTTCGCCTTATGTATAGTTGCTAGATCTGTAAGTCTGGTCTCTTGCAAAAAGAAAATGTCGGCCTGTATTCGACCGAGAAAATCAAAGGCCATAAATCTTGCCGTATCTGACTTTATGCTGGCGACGTTAATACTCGCCAGAGTCAACGGGGAGGGTGCCGCCATCATGGGTGATCAAGCTTGACAGCCCTCTTTTTCCCTCCCCCTTCCTTGTGCTTAATATCTTCATCAGACTTTCCTTCCTTTCCCCTTTTCAAGCACACAGACACATCCATATTTACAGGGCGTGATCCCTCCTCCACACAAGTCACACTCTGCACCCCACATGGTCCCGAGACACGTTCCGTCCCCCCCCCCCCCCCGTTACCTGAGAGGAAGACCTGACACCCCTCAGAGACCTCACTTCAGACACCGGCACCGACTCCCCAGCCCCCTCATCAGAGGAGGAAATATCCCTGAGGGCCCGGTACCGGTTAGGGCAGCCTACCAGAGGGGAGCCAGTAGGTTCTTCCGCCGGTATCTGGACAAGGGTGAGGGGAACGGAATGATCCCACTCAAGGGAAGAAGATTCCTTCTTCCTCACCCTCTTTCTCTTTTTTCTGGCACCCGATCTTCTCATCCAGACTCTCTGCGGGAGAGGAGGTTGCAGTAGTGGCCCTCTCCTCCTCCTCCTCTCTATCCAGTCTCCTGAACTCCTCCTCCAACTCACTGTCCCTCAGGTCCTCAGCAATATCCACCACCTCAGGCTCAGGTACAGGAACCTCCTCAGCTGCCACCTGAGGTGCCCCCTCCCTTTGCCTCTGGCGTGTCTCCATACGCTTCAGCTTGGATGGTGTTAATTTTCTCTTCCCTGGACCAGTAGCCTCCCTGCCCCTGCTGGTACCTTCTCCGGTAGGGTCAGCCTCAAGGCTAACCCCAGCTGAAGTTTGGACCGCATTGGCAAAGGAGACCGGACAGCGGCTGAAAGGGTGACCGAGATCACCACACAGGTTGCAACGAATGTCCCCACAGGCTTCGGCAAGATGTCCTATCCCCCCACACAGGGCGCATTTCTGCACCTTACATTGTGCACTAAAGTGTGTTGGGTCACCGCACCTATGGCAGACCTTCGGCTGCCCCTGGTAGAAGACCAGAATCCTGTCCCTCCCCAAGAAAGTGGAAGAGGGAATGTGGGTGACAGAATTACCTGAAACCTTCAACTTGACCATGAAGGTCCAGGCCCCCGACCAGATACCAAACTCATCCCTGTTCTTCTGGGGAATGTTGACCACCTCTCCGTAACGCCCAATCCAGGTCATGATGTCTATGCAAGAAAGAGATTCGTTACATGTTAATACCGTCACTTTCTTGATGTTGTTCTGACGAGAGACTGCTTGGACAGCAAAGTCTCTCCATTCGGGTTCTATCTTTGCCAGCTCGTACCGAGACCAAAAAAGCTCAAGCCCTTCAGCCCGGACGAAGCTGACATTGAAAATCGGCGAACCATGAGGATGTATCAGGGCAAAGATGTCACTAGCCCTGAAATCCATCTTGAGGAGGAGCTCCACTACTTTAGTTCTATTAGGACAGGGATCATTGCCCCTCCACCTAAGACGGACCACATTCCTCCTGGCCACCCCGGACCCGGCTGTGGGGAGTAACCATGACTCCTCCCCGCTCCTTTGCTCTCGGAAGGCGGCTAAGCCATGCCTCTCTATCCAGAAAGACAGCTCTACCTCTCTACCCTCTACAGTGATAGATCTATCCCCCCTCCGCAAGGCCTCCAAGAAGCGCCTTTGGGTGTCACTATTCCCAGGACCAGGGGGTGCAGCTCTCTCATACAGCCTACGTGCCCCGGCAGCAACACTCGCATAGCTCCTTACCGCTGCTGCCGGGGGTTCAGACATACCAACCACACCAGCATCACTCTCCACAGGAACCATGCATCCGCCCCCTCCACTCATCCTCCGATCCCCAACATCCATCCTCTCATCATCTTCCCCATTCCCCCTCGCTCCCTCTCCACCATTCACACCACCATTCAGTCCTGGACCAGAAGGCACAAACAGGGTAATGCAAGGAGTGACCTCAGCTTCCCCGGGGAAACCTGGCAAGTCTCTGACCGCTGCTGTAACAGCAGCAGGCTTCAACTTCTCGCCAGGAACCCCCTCCACCTCACCGGTCACATGACTTGTCGCCATCTTTACAGCAGTAGTTAATCTGGATGCTTTCACAACCCCTCCATCAGCAGCATGTTTAGTCTCTTGCATAGTCCCAGTACGTGTGGGAACAGTCTCTTTGAGGTTTTTGATTGCCTTAGCGGCAGCATTTGCCAGTCCAGCTGTGGCCGGTTTTATTATTTCTGACGAGGTGCCACCTGTCCCAGCAGCCGACACGGTTCCTCCACTAGAAACCACCACAGGTGACACCCCGACAGCAGACCCCACCGCAGAGCCTGCATTACCGCCGGGCACCCCGTGGCACCGCTCACCTGCGCCCTTGCTCCTCTTCTCTGACACAGGGTCCACAGCCTTAACCTTGTCCGATTTGCTGTGGCCCCCCGATGCCAGAGACATGCAGCCACCCGCTGGGCCGCCAACCTTCCCAACAATGTCCGGCTTCACAGCCGTAATCGCCCTGACACTCTTACTGCTACCACAAGCCGAAACAGCATCATGTGATGTTACTGAGGGAACCTTCATACTCTGCCCACCGCTCATCCCCTGCTGAGAGCCCACCACAGGGCACCTACTAGGTGGAGCTGGGGAAAGGGGTGCATTAGATGTCGACTCACCCCTTTCTGGTCCAACCGCCCGCACCGGAGATTCCATCTGTACGATGGCCGCCATCAGGTCCCCTCCTGGGTCGCTGCCGTCACTGTCTTGGCCTCTGGGTCCTGGAGCTGAGGGCTGTCCAGGGCAGATCCCACTCTGGGACCCCTGGGTGACATCAGGAGCCTCGGTCTCCTCCGCTCTCTCCATGTAGTCACTCTGGCTTAACCCCTTGTTCATCTGGTCAAACCTGGCCTGGTTCAGCAGCTTCTCCTGGAAGGGCCCGCTGTTCCTCTGAATGTCCATGTTTTTTTTTTTCCAGTAAGTTAATTTTGGATTTTATTCTCATTACCAGCTTGTTGGCCTCCGTGCGCTTCCGTCCTGACGTGTTGGTCACCTGGACTCGGGCGCATCGCAGCTCAGCACGCAGTTTGCACAGTTCTTTACCATTCAGTTCATAGCTCTTAAGGAAATAGGCAATTCTGGATCCATAAACGTCAGTCGTCTCCTCAGGGCTCCTCACACCCCAGTCCTTCACCTCCAGCACAGCCTCCCGGCTGTAGCTAGAAACCAGAGGGGGGGCAGAGGAAGCATCACTGCGACCCCCGCCAGATCTCCGTACCCCCTCCGAATAGGCCAGTTGCTGTGCACCTTCCGTCCCCGCCGGCCTACCCCGGGAAACAGAGGCCTGGGACTCGCCTTCCTTCTGCATCCCAAAGCCCACTCCCCCCAGGCAGAAGGGAGCAGGCCTCAGGCACCAGACTCAGAGCGATCCCAGCAGCAGAGAGCTCCACCTGCACCACCACACCTGACCAGGAGAGGAATCAGCTGTCACCTCCCCCCCCCCAGCCTGACATGGCTGATACCAGAGAGTAATAGATTGTATATACCTGTCCTATAGTCCTCCCCCCCCCCCCCAGCCTGACATGGCTGATACCAGAGAGTAATAGATTGTATATACCTGTCCTACACCCCCCGCCCCCAGCCTGACATGGCTGACACCAGAGAGTAATAGATTGTAGTTCATTCTTATACAGTGGCTGATAACAGAGAGCAGTAGCTGCAGACATGACATGCAGTATGGGGCGGGAAATGTGGGTGTGATGAGGATGTGAAGGCCGCAGGACGAGCTCCGGGGTAAAAGGTCATGAGGATGAGATACTTTCACTTTCACTTTTCTGTAAATCGCAAAAAAAGAAGAAGCAGAAAGACAAAGACGAAAAGAAGACGGATCAGGAGCTGAGGTGACGGGGGTACAGGGGGAGCAAGACCCGGGGGGAGGGGGGGAGCAGTGTATACAGGGGGCTCCGGGGCAAGATACTGCAGCAGCTGAGGTGTATGATGAGGTTTTGCAGCAGCTGAGGTGTATGATGAGGTTTTGCAGCAGCTGAGGTGTAGTATGAGGTTCTGCAGCAGCTGAGGTGTAGTATGAGGTTCTGCAGCAGCTGAGGTGTAGTATGAGGTTCTGCAGCAGCTTAGGTGTAGTATGAGGTTCTGCAGCAGCTGAGGTGTAGGATGAGGTTCTGCAGCAGCTGAGGTGTAGTATGAGGTTCTGCAGTAGCTGAGGTGTAGTATGAGGTTCTGCAGCAGCTGAGGTGTAGGATGAGGTTCTGCAGCAGCTGAGGTGTAGTATGAGGTTCTGCAGCAGCTGAGGTGTAGTATGAGGTTCTGCAGCAGCTGAGATGTAGTATGAGGTTCTGCAGCAGCTGAGGTGTATGATGAGGTTCTGCAGCAGCTGAGGTGTAGTATGAGGTTCTGCAGTAGCTGAGGTGTAGTATGAGGTTCTGCAGCAGCTGAGGTGTAGGATGAGGTTCTGCAGCAGCTGAGGTGTAGTATGTTCTGCAGCAGCTGAGGTGTAGTATGAGGTTCTGCAGCAGCTGAGGTGTAGTATGATGAGGTTCTGCAGCAGCTGAGGTGTAGTATGTTCTGCAGCAGATGAGGTGTAGTATGAGGTTCTGCAGAGGCTGAGGTTTAATATGAGGTTCTGCAGCAGCTGAGGTGTAGGATGAGGTTCTGCAGCAGATGAGGTGTAGTAGGATGATGTTCTGCAGCAGCTGAGGTGTAGTATTATGAGGTTCTGCAGCAGCTGAGGTGTAGTATGAGGTTCTGCAGCAGCGGAGGTGTAGTATGAGGTTCTGCAGCAGCTGAGGTGTAGTAGGATGATGTTCTGCAGCAGCTGAGGTGTAGTATTATGAGGTTCTGCAGCAGCTGAGGTGTAGTATTATGAGGTTCTGCAGCAGCTGAGGTGTAGTATGAGGTCCTGCAGCAGATTGGGTGTAGTATGAGGTTCTGCAGCAGCTGAGGTGTAGTATGATGATGTTCTGCAGCAGCTGAGGTGTAGTATGATGAGGTTCTGCAGCAGCTGAGGTGTAGTATGATGAGGTTCTGCAGCAGCTGAGGTGTAGTAGTATGAGGTTCTGCAGCAGCGGAGGTGTAGTATGAGGTTCTGCAGCAGCTGAGGTGTAGTATGAGGTTCTGCAGCAGCTGAGGTGTAGTAGTATGAGGTTCTGCAGCAGCTGAGGTGTAGTATGAGGTCCTGCAGCAGCTGAGGTGTAGGATAATTAGTTTGTGCAGCAGCTGAGGTGTAGTATGAGGTTCTGCAGCAGCGGAGGTGTAGTATGAGGTTCTGCAGCAGCGGAGGTGTAGTATGAGGTTCTGCAGCAGCTGAGGTGTAGTATGAGGTTCTGCAGCAGCTGAGGTGTAGTATGAGGTCCTGCAGCAGCTGAGGTGTAGGATAATTAGTTTGTGCAGCAGCTAAGGTGTAGTATGAGGTTCTGCAGCAGCGGAGGTGTAGTATGAGGTTCTGCAGCAGCGGAGGTGTAGTATGAGGTTCTGCAGCAGCTGAGGTGTAGTATGAGGTTCTGCAGCAGCTGAGGTGTAGTAGTATGAGGTTCTGCAGCAGCTGAGGTGTAGTATGAGGTCCTGCAGCAGCTGAGGTGTAGGATAATTAGTTTGTGCAGCAGCTGAGGTGTAGTATGAGGTTCTGCAGCAGCGGAGGTGTAGTATGAGGTTCTGCAGCAGCGGAGGTGTAGTATGAGGTTCTGCAGCAGCTGAGGTGTAGTAGGATGAGGTTCTGCAGCAGCTGAGGTGTATGATGACCTTTCCTGTGACTTCCTTCCCCTCCAGCATGCTGACCATGAGGCCGGTGGTCGGGATCTTCTCCCGGGATTGTGACTCCTCGTACAGGTTTCTCACTGACTTCCTCAGGGCCCAGGGCTTAGAGGTGAGAAGCTTCACTATAACCAATAGCGCCCCCCAGAGGTTCAGAGAAAAGACGCCCCGCTGTGACTTTGCCATCCTCTACCATACCAAGAACAGGGGGAGACTGAATATCACCGATGTGACCGACTCACTGTACGACGAGGAGATCAGAGACCTGAGCACAGCGCTGGGTAAGAGGAGGAGCCTGAAGGGGGGGGGGAAGGGTGTCAGAGCTGGAGCCCGGGGGGGGGGGGTCATAGCCGGAGCCCGGGGGGGGTGAGGGGGTCAGAGCCGGAGCCCGGGGGGGGGGGGGAGGGGGTCAGAGCCGGAGTCCAGGGGGGGGGGGGTGGTCAGAGCCGGAGCCCAGGGGGGGATCAGAGCCGGAGCCCGGGGGGGGTGGGGGGGTGGTCAGAGCCGGAGCCCGGGGGGGTGGGGGGGTGGTCAGAGCCGGAGCCCCCCCACATGGCCGGTCACTGACGTCCTCTCTGCTTGCTGCACTCCTGTCATGTCCGTCCTGGTGTGTAGGCTGCACTGATACACTGTGACGAGTCCTCAGCTCTGTGGTCTCTCTGTTCTCTCCATGTTCATCTTCTTGTAGGGAAGCAGAATGTCCTTGTTGTGGCCGATGACCTTGGCGACAGCTCCTCAGAGATGACCAGGAACCTTCTGGAGACTCAGCCCCTCATTGGGGAGATGGCCGCCCAACTTTTCCTGTTCAGCAGAGCAGATAAAGCGTCAGCGGATCTTCTGAATGTGAAGCTGCAGGAATTATCGTCTCATATCCCGAGGAAGATAAGTCCTGGTAATCATCGGTCACTTATAATCACATGACCCTCCCTGAAGCCAATGAGACCCCATCAGCAGCAAGTACCACCCTTCTTACTATCGGGGGGCAGGGGCCGAGCTGCTGTCTGACCTCATAGAGTGTAATTAGGGAAGAATGATATCAGGGGAAGGAGGACAATGTGACCTAGATCAGAGGTCTGGAGAGGTGGTCACATGATACAGTTGCATCCCTGCTGTAGGTGGTGCTCCTCCTATCCTCTTATAGTCAGGGGTCTGTAGAGGTGGTCACATGGTGAGGTTGGGTCCCTGCTGTAGGTGGTGCTCCTCCTATCCTCTTAGGGTACAAACCCACACACCGTATACACAGCAGATACGCAGCAGATTTGTTGGTACAGATTTGATGCTGTGTTCAGTTATTTAGATCTAATCTGCTGCGTGTTTGCTGCGTATTTGCTGCGTATCGCAGCAGTAAATACGCTGCTTATACGGTGTGTGGGTTTATACCCTTATAGTCAGGGGTCTATAGAGGTGGTCACATGGTGAGGTTGGGTCCCTGCTGTAGGTGGTGCTCCTCCTATCCTCTTATAGTCAGGGGTCTGTAGAGGTCGTCACATGGTGAGGTTGGGTCCCTGCTGTAGGTAGTGCTCCTCCTATCCTCTTATAGTCAGGGGTCTGTAGAGGTTGTCACATGGTGAGGTTGGGTCCCTGCTGTAGGTAGTGCTCCTCCTATCCTCTTATAGTCAGGGATCTGTAGAGGTGGTCACATGGTGAGGTTGGGTCCCTGCTGTAGGTGGTGCTCCCCCTGATCTCTTGTGGTCGGGGATCTGTAGAGGTGGTCACATGGTGAGGTTGGGTCCCTGCTGTAGGTGGTGCTCCTCCTATTCTCTTATAGTCAGGGATCTGTAGAGGTGGTCACATGGTGAGGTTGGGTCCCTGCTGTAGGTAGTGCTCCTCCTATCCTCTTATAGTCAGGGGTCTGTAGAGGTGCTCACATGGTGAGGTTGGGTCCCTGCTGTAGGTGGTGCTCCTCCTATCCTCTTATAGTCAGGGGTCTGTAGAGGTGGTCACATGGTGAGGTTGGGTCCCTGCTGTAGGTGGTGCTCTCCCTGATCTCTTGTGGTCAGGGATCTGTAGAGGTGGTGGTAGGTGGGGGTGGGGGCTTGCGATGTTCCTTGTGTGACCCCCAGTCTCATTCATCTTTCTTATCTACAGGTTCAGGATTGAATAATCAGAGCATCATAGTAAGTAGAAGACCCAGGCAGTGCGCTTCACCCACCGTCATGTCGGCCGTTGACCCATTCACAAGCCATTTTCACCTCCTCCTTTCACACACACTAGGGGGCGCTCTATGTTTACCACCCCCGGGGGTAATATGTCATATATATTTTTGTGACTATGAGTCTGATAAGTGATGTGACTTTTTGCTTCTCCATAGATGTTGGTGGTCGGCGCCTTCCTGCTCATCTATAACTGGAGCATCGAGTGTCTCCTGGTGCGTAATAACCCGACCGCATAGACTATGTATCCATCCACCGCTCCGCACCCCTTACTCTCTCTAATTCCTTCCTCATATTACAGGGTTTCACATCACAGTGTATTAGTAGATGAGTACAAGTCCCATCCAGTTATCTCCAGCCGGTGTAGCAGGCCAGATTAACCCCCGTCCAGACTATACCCGGGGTACAAAATAGCCTAGGCCAGACTATATCCTGTGATGTAACATAGCCTAGGCCAGACTATACCCCGGGGTGTAACATAGCCTAGGCCAAACTATACCCCGGGGTGTAACATAGCCTAGGCCAGAGTATACCCCGGGGTGTAACATAGCCTAGGCCAGACTATACCCCGGGGTACAAAATAGCCTAGGCCAGACTATACCCCGGGGTGTAACATAGCCTAGGCCAGACTATACCCCGGGGTACAAAATAGCCTAGGCCAGACTATACCCCGGGGTGTAACATAGCCTAGGCCAGACTATACCCCGGGGTGTAACATAGCCCAGGCCAAACTATACCCCGGGGTACAAAATAGCCTAGGCCAAACTATACCCCGGGGTACAAAATAGACTAGGCCAAACTATACCCCGGGGTGTAACATAGCCCAGGCCAAACTATACCCCGGGGTACAAAATAGCCTAGGCCAAACTATACCCCGGGGTGTAACATAGCCTAGGCCAAACTATAACCCGGGGTGTAACAGAGCCTAGGCCAAACTATACCCCGGGGTACAAAATAGCCTAGGCCAAACTATAATCCGGGGTGTAACAGAGCCTAGGCCAAACTATACCCTGGGGTACAAAATAGCCTAGGCCAAACTATACCCCGGGGTGTAACATAGCCTAGGCCAGACTATACCCCGGGGTGTAACATAGCCTAGGCCAAACTATACCCCGGGGTGTAACATAGCCTAGGCCAGACTATACCCCGGGGTGTAACATAGCCTAGGCCAGACTATACCCCGGGGTGTAACATAGCCTAGGCCAGACTATACCCCGGGGTGTAACATAGCCTAGGCCAAACTATACCCCGGGGTGTAACATAGCCTAGGCCAAACTATACCCCGGGGTGTAACATAGCCTAGGCCAAACTATACCCCGGGGTGTAACATAGCCTAGGCCAGACTATACCCCGGGGTGTAACATAGCCTAGACCAGACTATACCCCGGGGTGTAACATAGCCTAGGCCAAACTATACCCCGGGGTGTAACATAGCCTAGACCACACTATACTCTATGGTGTAACATAGCCTAGGCCAAACTATACCCCGGGGTGTAACATAGCCTAGGCCAAACTATACCCCAGGGTGTAACATAGCCTAGGCCAGACTATACCCCGGGGTGTAACATAGCCTAGACCACACTATACCCTATGGTGTAACATAGCCTAGGCCAGAGTATACCCCGGGGTGTAACATAGCCTAGGCCAAACTATACCGCGGGGTGTAACATAGCCTAGGCCAGAGTATACCCCGGGGTGTAACATAGCCTAGGCCAAACTATACCGCGGGGTGTAACATAGCCTAGGCCAGAGTATACCCCGGGGTGTAACATAGCCTAGGCCAGACTATACCCCGGGGTGTAACATAGCCTAGGCCAAACTATACCCCGGGGTGTAACATAGCCTAGGCCAGACTATACCCCGGGGTGTAACATAGCCTAGGCCAGACTATACCCCGGGGTGTAACATAGCCTAGGCCAGACTATACCCCGGGGTGTAACATAGCCTAGGCCAAACTATACCCCGGGGTGTAACATAGCCTAGGCCAAACTATACCCCGGGGTGTAACATAGCCTAGGCCAAACTATACCCCGGGGTGTAACATAGCCTAGGCCAGACTATACCCCGGGGTGTAACATAGCCTAGACCAGACTATACCCCGGGGTGTAACATAGCCTAGGCCAAACTATACCCCGGGGTGTAACATAGCCTAGACCACACTATACTCTATGGTGTAACATAGCCTAGGCCAAACTATACCCCGGGGTGTAACATAGCCTAGGCCAAACTATACCCCAGGGTGTAACATAGCCTAGGCCAGACTATACCCCGGGGTGTAACATAGCCTAGACCACACTATACCCTATGGTGTAACATAGCCTAGGCCAGAGTATACCCCGGGGTGTAACATAGCCTAGGCCAAACTATACCGCGGGGTGTAACATAGCCTAGGCCAGAGTATACCCCGGGGTGTAACATAGCCTAGGCCAAACTATACCGCGGGGTGTAACATAGCCTAGGCCAGAGTATACCCCGGGGTGTAACATAGCCTAGGCCAAACTATACCGCGGGGTGTAACATAGCCTAGGCCAGAGTATACCCCGGGGTGTAACATAGCCTAGGCCAAACTATACCCCGGGGTGTAACATAGCCTAGGTCAAACTATACCCCGGGGTGTAACATAACCTAGGCCAGACTATACCCCGGGGTGTAACATAGCCTAGGCCAGAGTATACCCCGGGGTGTAACATAGCCTAGGCCAGACTATACCCCGGGGTGTAACATAGCCTAGACCAAACTATACCTCGGGGTGTAACATAGCCTAGGCCAAACTATACCCCGGGGTGTAACATAGCCTAGGCCAAACTATACCCCGGGGTGTAACATAGCCTAGGCCAAACTATACCCCGGGGTGTAACATAGCCTAGGCCAATCTATGCCCCGGGGTGTAACATAGCCTAGGCCAGACTATACCCCGGGGTGTAACATAGCCTAGGCCAGACTATATCCTGTGATGTAACATAGCCTAGACCAGAGTATACCCCGGGGTGTAACATAGCCTAGGCCAGACTATACCCCGGGGTGTAACATAGCCTAGGCCAGAGTATACCCCGGGGTGTAACATAGCCTAGACCAGAGTATACCCCGGGGTGTAACATAGCCTAGGCCAGAGTATACCCCGGGGTGTAACATAGCCTAGGCCAAACTATACCCCGGGGTGTAACATAGGCTAGCCACACAGCTGTTTCTTCTTGTTGGGAAATACAGTACAGTGCTTACTTTGCACTGACAGTAGATGGCGCTGTCCCATCAGCTTACATTATACTGACAGTAGGTGGCGCTGTCCCATCAGCTTACATTGTACTGACAGTAGGTGGCGCTGTCCCATCAGCTTACATTGCACTGACAGTAGGTGGCGCTGTCCCATCAGCTTACATTATACTGACAGTAGGTGGCGCTGTCCCATCAGCTTACATTATACTGACAGTAGGTGGCGCTGTCCCATCAGCTTACATTATACTGACAGTAGGTGGCGCTGTCCCATCAGCTTACATTATACTGACAGTAGGTGGCGCTGTCCCATCAGCTTACATTGCACTGACAGTAGGTGGCGCTGTCCCATCAGCTTACATTATACTGACAGTAGGTGGCGCTGTCCTATCAGCTTACATTACACTGACAGTAGGTGGCGCTGTCCCATCAGCTTACATTATACTGACAGTAGGTGGCGCTGTCCCATCAGCTTACATTGCACTGACAGTAGGTGGCGCTGTCCCATCAGCTTACATTATACTGACAGTAGGTGGCGCTGTCCCATCAGCTTACCTTACACTGACAGTAGGTGGCGCTGTCCCATCAGCTTACATTATACTGACAGTAGGTGGCGCTGTCCCATCAGCTTACATTACACTGACAGTAGGTGGCGTTGTCCCATCAGCTTACATTATACTGACAGTAGGTGGCGCTGTCCCATCAGCTTACATTGTACTGACAGTAGGTGGCGCTGTCCCATCAGCTTACATTATACTGACAGTAGGTGGCGCTGTCCCATCAGCTTACATTACACTGACAGTAGGTGGCGCTGTCCCATCAGCTTACATTACACTGACAGTAGGTGGCGCTGTCCCATCAGGTTACATTATACTGACAGTAGGTGGCGCTGTCCCATCAGCTTACATTACACTGACAGTAGGTGGCGCTGTCCCATCAGCTTACATTGCACTGACAGTAGGGGGCGCTGTCCCATCACTGCATCATCTGCACTATTTTTTTGAGCAGGTGGAGGTTTCTATGGGCTGCACAAAATTTTATGGTTGTTTCGCAAAAATCATCATTAAAAGCAAGTGCCTTGATAAATCTTGCTTAATTGATTCCACAATTTATGCCTAAGGCCGGGTTCACACTCCATTTTTTGCAGTCTGTTTTTTATCATCCTTTTCTGCAAAAAAAAAAAAAAAAAACCTATTGAAAAACGGATTAAAACGCATCTTTTATTTAGCGTACATAACAACACGGTCGACCGCGTTTTTGTGTACGCTACAAAAAAAAGGATGCATTTTTATCCGTTTTTGATCCGTTTTCAATTAAGGAAGTTGATGGAAAAACTGATCAAAACGGAGGCAGTAAACGTTTCTTTTTCTTTATCCATTCTTCAAAAAACGGATGGGGGAAACAAAAAACGGACTGCAAAAACACAGTGTGAACCCAGCCTAAAACAGCTTGGCTACAAAGCTACAATAGGGGAGGATTTTGTGCACAAAACGAAAATTTGCACATGATAAATCTAATAAAAACTATTTAATAGAACAACCCGCAAACATTGAAAAAAGGTGCGGGCAGTGAAAACTGATGTAAAACAGCGCAAAATCCTTAATAAGTCTGCACAGATATTTATGAAGTCACAAAATCTCCATATTAGCCAAAAAATAAATTGTGCAAATGATAAATGTCTCCTATGGGGGAGATTTATCAGACATGGTGTAAAGTGAGACTGGCTCTGTCCCCGCGGCAACCAATCAGATTCCACCTCTCATTCCTCACAGACTCTTTGGGAAATGAAAGGTGGAATCTGATTGGTTGCTAGGGGTAGCTAGGCCAGTCTCACTATACACCATGTCTGATAAATCTCCCCCCATGTGATTAGATGTGTAAGATTTCCATCAGTAGCTTCTCACTAATATCACAGACAAAGCCGAATCCACAATAATATGGTGAAAAAGTATTTCTTGTGTCTGTCACTCACTGCTGCTGATATCATGGGGGTATAAAATGGCCTGAGGGGGGATGAATTAGCCCAGGCTGAAGTATACCCCAGGGTATAATCTAGTCTAGGCCATTTTAACCCCGTGTATAGTCTGGGCTGGGAGTATACTCTGGCCTGTTACACCAGGACCTGTCATACAGTGACATCACAGTGTATTATATCAGTACAGGCTCCATCCGGTGACCTCCAGCCCTGCCGGGACCTGTCATACAGTGAGATCACAGTGTATTATATCAGTACAGGCTCCATCCGGTGACCTCCAGCCCTGCCGGGACCTGTCATACAGTGACATCACAGTGTATTATATCAGTGCAGGTTCCATCCGGTGACCTCCAGCCCTGCCGGGACCTGTCATACAGTGAGATCACAGTGTATTATATCAGTACAGGTTCCATCTGGTATATTATACCAGTACAGGTCCCATCACAGTTTATTATATCAGCCCTGCCGGGACCTTTCATACAGTGACATCGCAGTGTATTATATCAGTACAGGTCCCATCTGGAGATCTCCAGCCCTGCCAGCACCTGTCATATACAGTGACATCACAGTGTATTACACCAGATGGAACCTGTACTGATATAATACACTGTGATGTCACTGTATGAAAGGTCCCGGCAGGGTTGATATAATACACTGTGATGGGACCTGTACTGATATAATACACCAGATGGAACCTGTACTGATATATTATATCAGTACAGGTCCCATCACAGTGTATTATATCAACCCTGCCGGGACCTTTCATACAGTTACATCACAGTGTATTATATCAGTACAGGCTCCATCCAGTGATCTCCAGCCCTGTCGGGACCTGTCATACAGTGACATCACAGTGTATTAGTACATTAGTGCTCCTAGAATATAACATATTGTGAGTTTCTAATGTGACTTTCTGTTCCTCTGCAGATACCGGTGCGGGTCATTCAGTGGGGGTGTACTATTATAATCCAGTATGTCATGGTACGTAATAAACAGTATATACTTCACATGGCATCTCTTATAGCTATAGTATATAGAAGCACAGGAGACTGTCGGTAGGAAGACTGCCCCATCTAGTCTCCTCTTATATTACTGTAATATAAATATATATATTATATATATATATATATATATATATATATATATATATTCTGTGTATACAGCTGTAGTATATAGAACCACAGGAGAACTGCTCCATCTGTTCTACTCTTATATTACTGTATGTCATACAGTGACATAACAGTATATTATATCAGTACAGGCTCCATCCAGTGATCTACACCCCTGCCAGGACCTGTCATACAGTGACATCACAGTGTATTATATCAGTACAGGTCCCATCTGGTTATCTACAGCCCTGCCAGGACCTTTCATACAGTGACATCACAGTGTATTATATCAGTACAGGTCCCATCTGGTTATCTACAGCCCTGCCAGGACCTTTCATACAGTGACTTCACAGTGTATTATATCAGTACAGGTCCCATCTGGTTATCTACAGCCCTTCCAGGACCTTTCATACAGTGACATCACAGTGTATTATATCAGTACAGGACCCATCCGGTTATCTACAGCCCTGCACGGACCGTGACATCACAGTGTATTATATCAGTACAGGATCCATCCAGTGATCTACAGCAATGCCAGGACCTTTCATACAGTGACATCACAGTGTATTATATCAGTACAGGCTCCATCCAGTGATCTACAGCCCTGCCGGGACCTGTCATACAATGACATCACAGTGTATTATATTAGTACAGACTCTATCCGGTGATCTCCAGCCCTGCCAGGACCTGTCATACAGTGACATCACAGTGTATTATATCAGTACAGGTTCCATCTGGAGATCTCCAGCCCTGCCAGCACCTGTCATACAGTGACATCACAGTGTATTATATCAGTACAGGTCCCATCCAGTGATCTCCAGCCCTGCCAGGACCTTTCATACAGTGACTTCACATTCTTTTATGTCAGTACAGGTCCCATCCCGTGATCTCCAGCCCTGCCAGGACCTGTCATACAGTGACATCACAGTGTATTATATCAGTACAGGTCCCATCCAGTGATCTCCAGCCCTGCCAGGACCTTTCATACAGTGACATCACAGTGTATTATATCAGTACAGGTCCCATCCAGTGATCTCCAGCCCTGCCAGGACCTGTCATACAGTGACATCACAGTGTATTATATCAGTACAGGTCCCATCCAGTGATCTCCAGCCCTGCCAGGACCTGTCATACAGTGACATTACAGTGTATTAGTACATTAGTGCTCCTAGAATATAACATATTGTGAGTTTCTGATGTGACTTTCTGTTCCTCTGCAGATACCGGTGCGGGTCATTCAGTGGGGGTGTACTATTATAATCCAGTATGTCATGGTACGTAATAAACAGTATATACTTCACATGGCATCTCTTATAGCTATAGTATATAGAAGCACAGGAGACTGTCGGTAGGAAGACTGCCCCATCTAGTCTCCTCTTATATTACTGTAATATATATATATATATTCTGTGTATACAGCTGTAGTATATAGAACCACAGGAGAACTGCTCCATCTGTTCTACTCTTATATTACTGTATGTCATACAGTGACATAACAGTATATTATATCAGTACAGGCTCCATCCAGTGATCTACACCCCTGCCAGGACCTGTCATACAGTGACATCACAGTGTATTATATCAGTACAGGTCCCATCTGGTTATCTCCAGCCCTGCCAGGACCTGTCATACAGTGACATCACAGTGTATTATATCAGTACAGGTCCCATCCGGTGATCTCCAGCCCTGCCAGGACCTGTCATACAGTGACATCACAGTGTATTATATCAGTACAGGTCCCATCCGGTGATCTCCAGCCCTGCCAGGACCTGTCATACAGTGACATCACAGTGTATTATATCAGTACAGGTCCCATCCGGTGATCTCCAGCCCTGCCAGGACCTGTCATACAGTGACATCACAGTGTATTATATCAGTACAGGTTCCATCTGGTTATCTACAGCCCTGCCAGGACCTGTCATACAGTGACATCACGGTGTATTATACTAGTACAGGCTCAATCCGGTGATCTACAGCCCTGCCAGGACCTTTCATACAGTGACATCACAGTGTATTAGTACATTAGTGCTCCTAGAATATAACATATTGTGAGTTTCTGATGTGACTTTCTGTTTCTCTGCAGATACCGGTGCGGTTCATTCAGTGGGGGTGTACTCTTATAATCCAGTATGTCATGGTACGTAATAAACTGTATATACTTCACAAGCCCGTTTTACTGGAAAAGTGCTTGCTTGCAGCAGGTTACAAGGTTATGACCTTTCTCTTGATAAAGCACTGGATAATACATTTGATAATACTTGTAGACAAAGACTTGACAATAAAGCAACTGAATCTGCAATAGGAATGTAGTATGGAATACAGTCGTGCTAACTGAGTGATACAAAGAACCAGTGTAGCAGAGAGGAGGAGGTTGTAAGAGTCTCAACCCAGGTAGTACTGTGCTCTGCCGGGATGTTGGAGGATGAGGTAGAAGAATACTTAGAAGAAGAAGAACACTTGTTCCCATGTATTGACCTTTTGTTAGTCTTCACACCTCCTTATGCCCACTAGATTTGGGGGAGCCATCCTAGAGGGTGACACAAGGCCCCAGACCTTGTTACCTGGAATGAGCGGAATGCTGAGGGTTCCCTGCTGACACCCACGCTGTGAGATAGAGTTCCTAAGCGTATTGCAACTTTGCTCTATCCGGATCAGTTCCTAGCTTACTGTTGTCTTTGGATACTGTCCTGCTTTGTGACTCCTAGTCCACGGCATGGGTTGAGGTTGTCCTTGACTTGTCCTCTCCTGAGAGGGTTTAACACTGCATAGTGTTGTGTAGCGTTACTAAGACAAAAACTGTTACCTGTTTCCTGCCTTGCTTCCTACCCATATGGGGTTCTAGCTAAGACTGACCTGAGTAGGGAACCTGGCAGAGGGCCAGGGCCCAGAGAGGACCACTCTAGAGAGCTGTCTAGCTTGTGTCCTTCCTCTGCAATGTCCCACACGAAAGACCTATACACTTCCTGTACCCATGTGACTCCTTTTCCCAGGGCATCTAAAGTGCTCTGTGAGTGGTTGAAGAGTACAAACAGAAAAGTAAAGAGAGAGGTGATAGGAGAGAAAAATTACAAATTCTCATTGGTTCGCAGACCCATGTGACTTACAAATAAACAATAACCCTTTACATACTTCAGCTGTGCAGCATCTGAATACACATATCTAATACAGCGACATCTAGTGGCAAAACTTTATCACTACTTTCATCAACACTTCGATACAATAAGTACAGACTTTTCTGAAAGGAGTAACCGATAGCAACCCCCGTGGTAGGACAGCACAGTAGTATATAGAACCACAGGAGGTCCTATGAGTGTTGCAGAAACCTGGGACATTTTTCTCTTTTAATTTTTGTATATTTTATTTAAACTTTCTTTTAAGGGACGAAATATACAAAAATGAGGGCGACAAAGTGTAATTGGTTATCCCGGCTGTTGAGCAGGGGGCACCTGGTTAAATGCTCCTGTCTTCCATTAATTTCAATGGGATGCGTTAGTCAAGAGCTCCAGTATTTAACCAGGCAGGTTTACATTTACTGAGTTTCTTTTTTCTTTTATAATTTCAGTGATAAGATACGCCTTAAAGCAACTCTGTACCCACAATCCGCCCCCCCCCCCAAGCCGCTTGTACCATCGGATAGCTACGTTTACTGATCTGTCCGGGGGTCCGTTCGGCAGGGGATGCAGTTATTGTCCTAAAAAAAAACCTTTTAACTTGCAGCCCTGTGTCAAACTGGCGTGGCCTAGAGTGTCTGTGCCCTAGGCCTGCACCACCTCTCCATCCCTCCTCCCCGCCCTCTTCATTATTAGGAATGCCCCAGGCAGAATTTCTGCTATTCATCACTTGTGTGAACACTGCACATGTGCCTTAATGATAAAGCATATGTGTCGGGCTCACACAGTTGATGAATAGGAGAAATCTACCCTGGAGCATTTCTAATGATTTCACACTCTAGGCCACGCCCATTTGACCCAGAGCTGCAAGTGTGAATTGTTTAGGACAATAACTGCGTCATCACCTACCAAACCTGCCAAACTGACCCCAGGACAGAAATTGGATTAAAAGCAGCTATCTGGCGGTACAAGCGGTGTGTGTGTGTGGGGGGGGGTTTGTATGATTGTGGGTACAGAGTCGCCTTAAGGCTATGTTTCTACACAGTATTTTTGCCCAGTATTTTTCTATACTCACACACTAATATACCTGACTGCCCCTTATATGCAATAATCAGGTCCATGTAGAGGTTTCCCTGCAGTAGCCGTCTGGGACAGGAAGACCTTGGATGAGTCCGGCGCAGGTGACATGCACAGTGGTAGCAAATGGCGCTTAGTATATAACCATAGGCGGTATATTACAGTGAAGATTTATTACAAGCAACGTGTTTCGGCTCTATAATAAGGCAGAGCCTTCCTCAGGCAGGTTTGGAGGGGACCCTATTCACTTCTATGGGGGAGTTTTCTATGCATGCTCTGCAACCTACAAGGTTGAGGAGGGGAGGTTGTGTCCATTGTCTATTGTGTATGGTCTGATCCCATCTTATCTGTGCCCTGGTCGCCCGTCACCACACTCCTGTCTGTGAGGACACTGCCGGACGGAGATGACAGCAGGAAATCTCAGTTTTCTTTTAAATTTAGAGGCCAGAATGAAAACTGCAAAATTTCAGGATTATTTTAAAATATAAATAATAAAATGGAAAATGAGAAAAAGAAAAGGAAAAATTCTTAAAAATATGTGTAACAAAAAAATTGACTTACACAGGGGGTGTGGCTTCATTGTGTATTTGGGTTTTATGGCTCACACCCTGCTGGATAATCCAGTGCTCTTCTGTGTCTGCTCCTCCACTCATTGGTTAGTGGTGGAGCCAATGTGTCACTACATGAGCAGAAACTGCACTGCCCCCTCCTACCACTAGGAGTACAACACTTGGGCTCCTGGCGGTGCTGTGTCGGGTGTTGCTCACTTACACACTCTGATTGGTCACTATGAGAATGTTAATGTTAGAAGAATGTATAAAGCCGCTTACATCTCCTCTGCCTTGTGCACTATAACCCAGGCTCCATATGCACCGACATCGGGTGACCCGTGTATTATAACATTATAGTGGGCTGCAGCACACGCCTCATTTTAATTTAATAACTGATACAGAAACTTTAAGACACTATTTGGTGTGTGAGATATCTGTACTTAAAGGATGGGGCATGTGCAAACATCACCAAACAAACAGCCAGAGCGTGTGCAATCGTCACCATAATAACAGGACGGACATGTGCAAACATCAACAAACAAACACATAGAGTGTGTGCAATTATCACCATAATAACAGAACGGACATGTGCATACAGTAAGCGCGTGTGCAAACACCAACAAACAATAAGGACATGTGCAAACATCAGCAAACAGTAAGAGCGTGTGCAAACACAACCAAACAGTAAGAGCGTGTGCGAACACAACCAAACAGTAAGAGCGTGTGCGAACACAACCAAACAGTAAGAGCGTGTGCGAACATCACCAAACAGGGAGGGCGAAATGGGCGCAGTGTAGTGCAGCCCGTACGTGACAGGGTGGCAGGAAGGGGTTAATTGAGGGTCCCAGGCTGCTAGTATAGGGTTACTATGGTAGTGAGCAGCAGCCATTCAGGGGTGAGTGGCTCTATGAAAGAGCCAATGGGAGTAGTAGTAGTAGCGTGGGGGGAGTGGTTGTAGTTGGGGGTAGAAATAGGCTGGGGAGGGGAGGGGCTTACCTCATGCTGCAGCGTCCGGACCTGAGACAGCCCGCCCACCCGCCCTTATGCTTTACCTGGCCGGTGGTGTGGTGGCTCGTTCTTGCTCATCGTCGCGGCAGCCTGCGGAGGGGTGGTCACAGATGGCCCTGAGTGAGTTGGTTCGGGGGCCCCATTTTAAGTGATGGGGAACCCCGGTTTTGTTATATGGAGTGTGGGTTCGATTCGGCACAGGTGGTTACCGCATAAGGGACAGCAGTACATGGCATATTTGCCATCCCTGAGCCGGCGCGGTGCGACTGGGGACCATAGTTACATCTGTACTGCTTGGTTGGGCTATCCGTTACTGCCCCATATTGTTATGGTTATTAATGTTTACAGATACAATCATAAAGTTGTTATGATAATAAATGTTTACAAAGTTATTTATGTTTTTCTATTTAATAAAGAGGCTGCTGTGGCCAGTACTTTCCATTGGGGGGGCAAAGGGAATTGGTAAGATGGGAGGGTAAGGTCAGGTATCAGGTTTGTTCCCTCTCCCCGTAATCTGCCTTACCCAGGTCAAGTAAGAGCGTGTGCAAACACAACCAAACAGTAAGAGCGTGTGCAAACATCACCAAACAGTAAGAGCGTGTGCGAACATCACCAAACAGTAAGAGCGTGTGCAAACACAACCAAACAGTAAGAGCGTGTGCAAATATCACATAACAGTAAGAGCATGTGCAAACACCAACAAACAGTAAGAGCGTGTGCAAACACCAACAAACAGTAAGAGCGTGTGCAAACACCAACAAACAGTAAGAGCGTGTGCAAACACCAACAAACAGTAAGCGCGTGTGCAAACATCACCAAACAGTAAGAGCGTGTGCAAACACCACCAAACAGTAAGCGCGTGTGCAAACACCACCAAACAGTAAGAGCGTGTGCAAACACCAACAAACAATAAGGACATGTGCAAACATCACCAAACAGCGTGTGCCAAATGAGTCAAATGTATAAAGGGAATAGAAAAACCTCAAACGTATTTGACCTGAGTTACACCAAGATAGTGAAAAGAGTGAGATGAAATAATGGTGAATCTTCTGTGCACGGCCTGATGGGACAGCAAACTTCTAGATCATGTGACCGTAATATCTTCAGGACTAATAATCATAGAGAATGTCTCTACCCGCAGAGCCCCAGGAGAACGTGAGAATACGATGACCACGGCGCCTGATTCCATCCAGAGAACACGATGACCACGGCGCCTGATTCCATCCAGAGAACACGTTGACCACGGCGCCTGATTCCATCCAGGGAACACGATGACCACGGCGCCTGATTCCATCCAGCTATGATGTCGAGGACTCCTCCCGATCACTGTACATCCACCAGGGGGCAGAAGAGGAAAATCTTATCATTCTGTTTGTAAATGTCTAATAATAAATCATCTGAAATAAAACCAGAAGTGAGAACTTAGAACTTATTAGATAACCAGACCCAACCACATCCAGAGCTCCCCCATAACACGGAAAGGACGGACACGACCCAGTGAGTTGGAGACCATCATGATTATAGTTAAACAACAGGGTTAGCCTTGGTGCTGGGTGGCCCCCTGGATGAGTGGGCATACGTGTGTGTGTGTGTGGGGGGGTGCTTTAAGTATTCCTCCCCCAGGGCTGCCACATGTGGAACGTGGCAGATGGAAAGAAGGAGCAATGCAAAGAGGCATCTGTGACCAAATAAGAGTACCCAAGGAGTGCGACTGGGAGCAGGGATGTTCCACTATGACCAGGTCAGTCCTGGAGCTTCTCCAGAACCTGCAGGAGAGCCTGCGGGAGCCATGCCTGGCTAGAAAGACAGATACTATTCTTCTGTTCCCTGATGCTGTTACTGCCTCTTGTGCCTGTAGCCCTGATGATTCTAAGCCCCCCCCCCCCCCTTACCACGTAGTGTGGGAGAGATCTCAGCCTTGTGCTTATGAACCCTTGCCCCACTCTTATCACTTATCTGTTACCACGACGGTGGCCCCACCCAAGGATGGAGTTAGGGCACCCCCAAGACCCAGCGAGTGTTAAAATGCCTTCTGCGGATCTTTGTGCCAGCCACTGTTGGGAGGACCCTCAGCCTTAGCCCCAACAGTCTTCAGTGTCCTGGCCAACCAGCTGTGTTCCAAAAGTGAGGGGTTACACTGCTCCAGTCTCCTTATGTCCCATATTTAGCATCTGTTTTCAACCACACAAAGTACCTGTGTGAATAAACTCAATAAACTTCTCCTCTACACATGTTTTTTTTTTTTTTTACCTGTTTCCAACCTTGCGCTCTTATGCCAGCAGAAGATGACTAAATGGACATCTCCCAGCAGTTGGACCTAGATCTTCTGGGTGGCAGGACCACAGTGCCCAGGCAGCCTGGTGTATCATTCTTGTTTCTTAGGAGGCAGCTAATGGGCAGGAGCAGCCTCTTTTGGGTTTCTCAGGTTCAGGTATGGTGAGTTTGGCAGCTAGTGGATGGGTTGGCAGGACCTAATTGCTTGGTCTTAGATCCTTGGTCATTGGTGGCTTTGGTGTGTCGGGGGTGGTGACGTTGCAATAACAGCTTGGTTTGATATACCCTCAGTGGTCTCTGACACCGCTCCAAGTGGGACAGAGCTGCTGAGCTGCCTCAGGTTTAGGCGTGCAGAGGTGAGATGTTGGTACTTGGTTTGGCCAGTGTGCTATCCCCAGTGGTAGGTAACCTCTGGTTAGGTTGAGAGTTTCTTGGGCACTTATCACGGTAACCTGAAGTGGTAGTAGACCCACCTGGGATGTCGGTACCGCCACCCACAGAGAGGACAAAAATAACTCAAGAAAAACAGTGGTGTGTGTGGGTGCAGGTAGATGAGACAGACTCCTATGCGTTTAGTAGAAAAATAAAACACTTTACTGAACAAGGCTTTAGGTGAATATTACAGATAATACAATTAGTGCAAATCTTGATACTGAAAAGTAGTTCCTGACAGTAAGGAAGAACCAGTGCTTTGTAGTAGTAAGTGCTTTGAAGAGGTAGGTGCTTTGCAAAGAGAAGGAAGAGGGGTTGCCAGAGGAGCCCTGAGGCTCCCAACTCCTCTCTGGAATGGTTAGTCTGGGACCTGGTGAACATGGGGTTGGTTATCCATTATTTGGACCACGCCCTTTTCATCTAGCCCACTGGGTCACCCATTTTTAGCACCTTGCTGAGTACCATGAATGGGTGTCAGGTCATTTCGGGGTCCCTTTAGCAAGGAATAAGACGGAGAGTCCAGCGAAAGCATTGTAGTTCTTGGGAATAACCATTGATTTTGTCAGAATGGAGTGGAAGACAAACAGGAGGCTGTGTAGGTTCAAGGCTTGCGGAAAATCCCTTTAAGAGAAGTGCAGTCCTTGCTGGGTGAACTGAATTTTGCCTGCAAGATTATAGCCATGGGGATGTGTTAAGTAGGAGTAATATCATGGGTAAAGTTACCTCACCATTTTGTGAGTTTGACCAAAGAGCATAGGGACAACCTGACTATGCTGTGTGGGGGATACTATGATGGGTCGGAGTGTACCATGATGGGTGGGGGATACCATGATGAGTCTGGGGAAAGTAGTAAAACAAACTCTAGCTAACTTGGTATCACTGCAACTGGATGCAGCTGTAGAATAACGGCAATGCCTTGGGTTCATTGTAGTGTGAACTCTAGTTTATAAACAATAATAGCCACATATAAGACATTTTTTTCATGTCAGTCCACAAATATTGTTCTTCATCAGACATTATTATAACTGTGGCTGTAGTGTCCCAGCACAGGTGTGCCACTAACTTTCTGTGCATCTGGGAAAAGTAACTCACTCAGGTTCTCACAGTGGGATGAAAGAGAAGTGTATTATGTGTTCTCCTCACTAGGTGTCACTGTTGTATTTCTTGTCTTATATTGAGCACAGCTGAATGAAGTATTGGGTTAACTGTATTTGTCACATGTTGTTTTTTATCCTGTCACAGGTGCAGGCTTGTTCTCCCTCTTTTTCTAACTCATCTCCAGTCTCTCTTCTGAACACACACAGCCCCACCAATCCTACACTAGCTAAAGTAACTCTTTAAAAAGGAGCTTGTTCCTGGTGGGAGGGTCATCTTCTTTAGTCAGTGGAGAGAGCCAGACACATAGAGACAGTTCCTGCTGCAGTGAAGCCAGGGCCTGGCTCAAGCCAGGACCCTTGCCAGAGACCAAGAGACTTAAGCTTATTTCTTCTATGCAACTAACTACTGCTAGCATGCAGTGCTAGACTCCTCAGGAGGAAGACATCCTCTGAGGATGACCTTGTCCATGCCAGGGATACCATCTACCGTACATAGGGCAGTATACCTGAGGCTAGGTATTGACCCCAGTAGAACAAAGCTGCATTTAAAGCCTATGTATCCTACTGTAACATATTGATGGTTATATCCTGAGCTCATTACACTGTCCTCTCTGATAGGATTCATCCATCTTTCTTTTCTACAGACCCTGGAACAGTTGAGGGGTTGACTTGTTTGGTGTATGCTGGTAGATGTTGTGCTCTGAGTGCAATAAATATTGATGAGTTTATCCATCACTCATCCTTTAATCTTTTGTCCATGAGGTACAGTATGTTACCCTACGGTGTCTTTTATTTGTACAAAGTGATCCATTTATAAGAGTCTCTTACTACCTCTAGCTCTCTTCAGCTTCCCCTCCCTTCCCCCATTCCCTCTTCATAGACCTCTATGAGCAGCATGTAACTGATCTATCAGTGAACTCTTATATAAGAATGAAGAAAAAGTTTTGGAAGGAGAGAGGAGCAGTATAGGAACCTGGACAATGAAGCATTTTTCTCTGTAAAGATTTATTATAAATGTTTAGTCTCAAAAAAAAAGTAGTTGTACCTGTTCCGCACATATGATATATAGAATGTGCAATAGACTGTTGATAAAGCCCTACACTATGGCTGTATAACCAGTACTAACCTCCAGGTACATGTTCTATCCAGGTTGAGGTTTGTTAGGTAATCCTCTGCCTGTATCCCCTCTGGGATAGTGTGAAAAGAAGCTAGCAATCCCCACTCCAGGAGCACAAAGTGGGCAGTGTAACAGTGTGGAGCAATACAGACGCTTTGTATAGCGATGAAGATGGTGCTGGAGTGAAGAGTAGCAGATTCTACAGGACAAGTCGTCATGATGGCAGAACCAGATGGATAAGAAAAGGAATACTGGGCGACTCTAATTAGAGAAGGTGCCCCCTGTGAGTGACTGGATGTAACTGCACTGTAATCACTCATTTGGTGTGCAGAGCCTTTTTACTATTGGTATCTACCTCTATATGGGTCAGTGTATGAGGAGATACTGGTCTTTGAATAACAAATGTTATTTAGTAATGGTATAACGGCAATAACATGCAGTGATATTTGTTTCTTATGTACTGGTATTATTGGTCTTGGTAAGATGGATGTGGAGCCACAACAGCTGTAAACACTGTTGGATATGCTGGGGGTTGTAGTACAGACAATTCTCTGATATCCACTGGGACTGTAGAAGGATTTATCGCGGGACCTTCAGAGCTGAGGATTGTGACCCATGGATTGCAGCCACCGGGAGCCTCTACACAACCATCATATATTAAAGAGCTATATACAGTAAGTGTAGGGCAGTCTGAGAGTCATAGTAAAAGCTTGTTATTCTGAGAGTTGTAGGAGACAGATATAGATATAACTGCCCCATAATAACCTCCTGCTATCTGGGCTGATCACATCGATAACAGTGATAAAAAGTAATTGCCCCCCAGCATGTAACCTGCTCCTCTAGAAGCTTCTGGGGGAGGTGACATCTGCAGAGCCTTTTGTGTTCACGTCCTGGTCATCCCTTGGGCATTTGCGGCATATCCAGTGCTAGGTGCGGCTCCCATTTATTGTATAAGGAGGTGGTGGGACGAAGCTTGGGATGTCTTTATATTGAGCTTGTCATGACTTTATATTGAGATTGTGATGTTTTTGTATTGAGCTTGTGATGTTTTTGTATTGAGCTTGTGATGTCTTTATATTGAAACACGAACTGGAGAGAATGGAACGGCTGCACATCCCATCTATGGCTGATACTAATGCCGCTAGGCCCATATTAAAAATCAACACCAGAGTGTCTGTATATGAATTGATCAAGCCATATTGCCCCGTGTACCACCGCGCAGGTCCTCTGGTCCACACGGGTCCCTGCACTAACTCCACACCGTGTCGGTCAGCGACTGCCAACCCCGCGAAGCGTGCACATGCAGGGAAGGGAGGCCATGGAACGGCCCTGCAACCCCAATGTCACAGGACCAGACCCAAAAATCCAGACTTGTGCTGTTTGGGGGCGGCTTCCTCCGCCGGTGGTGCTGGCTGGGTTTTGGTGTGGCATTTTTGGGTCTGGTCCTGTGGCTTGGGGGTTGCAGGGCCGTTCCATGGCCTCCCTTCCCTGACTGTGCACGCCTGCGGGGGTGGTGGTCGCTGACTGGCACGGTGTGGACTTAGAGTAGGGACCCATGTGTATCAGATACCTGCACGCGGTACATGGGGCAGTATGGCTTGATCAATTCACATACAGAATTCTGATGTTTTTTATGCAGCCGAGAGGTACTAGTATCAGCCATAGGTGTGAGGTGCAGCACTCTTTTTCTTCCCTGAACTGGCTTTATATTGAGCTTGTGATGTTTTTGTATTGAGCTTGGGATTCTTTATACTGAGATCATCCTATTGTTAGTGTCCTTCTTCTCCTATCTATATTCCTGTATTATAAGCAGTAACAGAATGCAGAGAGAGAGGTCAGCACAGATGACGGGCGGTGAGTGCCTCGTGAGCTGCGCTCAGTCTAGAAGGCAAATCATTTTATCCTGTATTGATTACATGAAAACCAACCGTCTGTATGGAAATGGGTCGGGAAGGTCTGGTGTCTGCCCAGTCTAGATATCTAATCTGAGAGGTTAACCCTTCCCATTCCTTCCCATGGCTGAGATGGTGCCTTCACCAGCACACACCAGACCCTCACATTATAACCAATGGGTAACATGCTGTACCATATGTTTTCTTAGGTTGTAGACGTCACGATGGTCCAGCGATGTATAGGCAGACGGCAGCGGCTTCTCCTCCATGAACATTATGTGCCATGATACATCTGATACATGATCTCTCCTGGCGGTCTCTCACAGTTTATATGTTATCGCACATGACGTAACATACATGGGCCACATCTAGTGCTTTCTTCTATGGTGCAGGTCAGGATGACAGTACAAGCGGGGCAGTGCAGCTTATAAATGAACCCCCTATTACTGACATGCCCCATAGTCAGAGGCATCGAAGGACAACAGGGGAAGAAGAGTCAGGTGCAAAGACCGCCATAGTAGACTGGAAAATATTCAGTTATCTTCCTTTTCCCATAAAGCACGGCTATGAATTGTTGTATTGGCTTTCTCAGGTTTGGGCACCATGCTATAAGTGGAGAAGATGACAAGCTCTTAAAGGGCCCCGTAGATGGCTAAAGCCTCCTGATCTCTGGTGTTACCTCCTCTCATTCCACGTCCTGGGGTCTAAACCCTGATCATTGTGTGCTGGTAATACTACGCTTACACACCTGTCCTGGTGCTGCGGCGGTCACGACTTAGACCACCTGGTATCAGAAGGAGGGGGAGCTGGGGAGCAGAAGGCTTTAGCCAGCTTTAAATCTCTCAACTCTATTATATCTGCACAAATTCAGAGTGACTTTATTGTGTATTTTTATTATGGGTTTCCAAGGGTTCGGAAAAGGTGACCATGTAGGTTTTATCATTGTTGGAGATGTTCAAAGAATTCCCTTCAGGATAAAACATAGACTGCTGCTTACTTATTCCCAGGGTTAGTATTCCTCCCACTAATGTAAGAGACCCTCAAAGACTGGCAGGCAGCAATGGGATCCCCGCTTCTCTTCCTCCATACGGCGAGAAGAGATCCAGTGAAGTTAGCAGACAGCCATGGGATCCCCGCTTCTCTTCCTCCATACGGCGAGAAGAGATCCAGTGAAGTTAGCAGACAGCCATGGGATCCCCTCTTCTCTTCCTCCATATGGAGAGATAATACTTTCCATAGGTTTCAGCTCCACCTCATGACCCAAAGTGTAAGCGGAATCCATGCCGGGCGGTAGGGGGGCTGCCCTGCTAGGGGATCATGTGAATGAGGTCTAAGGACCCTATTCCACGGGACGATTATCGTTCAGATAATCGTTAACGATCTCAAGCGACCGATTTAGCGAGCTTCTTGAGATCGTTTACACAATACAACAGAACGATGGTCTTTAATTCTAGTCATTCTTGTGGTCGTCCTGACCTCGTTGATCGTTCGCTTCAGAGTGATTCCACGGAACGATGAAAAACAGATTATTAGTAATGAGCGAACAGTGAAATATTCGAATATTCGATATTCGTACGAATATCTCCCGAATATTCGAATATTCGATCGAATATTCGATCCCATTGAAGTCTATGGGAACAAGTATTCAATTATTGAAAAACATCTATTCGACCATTAGGAGGTAAACTCCGGAAGCTGGGGGATTTAAACGCTTATCGAATATTTATCAAATATTCGGCGAACTATTCGATTTTTAAATGGATGTATGGTCCCTGTCAGTCAATGTGTTTTGCCAATAGGATTTGCACTATTAAGCTGTTGAACGCGCCCACTAGGAACGACCCAACGTTGTTTTATTACACCGAACTACTTGCGAACGATGTACAAATGAGCAATGCTAAAAATAGGTCCAGGTCTCATTAAACAATCAAAATTTCTCGTTCCTTGTTTAATCGTTAACGGCTATTCAACGAACGATGTAACGATTATCCGAACTATAATCGTCCTGCATTCCATTCCTCGATGTCTGTGTCATGGCTTCAGCCACACCTCAAGGGCAACCCAAAACACCATCAGGCAGGATATTATACCCGAGTCAGCCCCTGGGAAAACCCTCCGTGTCCAGCACTCCTCAACTCTATGCTGCTTCACAAGAGCATAAGAAAAACAGATTGCCGATCTCTGAGCCAAACGATAAAACTGCCGGCTGCTAGTGAAAGCGCTCAATGCAGTGAAATCCTAGGTGCATTGCCCCCTGGGAAACATGAATATGCAAAAGAAGAGCCGGTGGAGCCTCAGTAAAGAGTCTTAAAAACACAGGACTAGCCAGATATCCCTCCGGGAAGGACCCAGCCAAGAGGCAGCTACTGTAAGGAAACCACCAAAACCACCATATTAGGTGGCCCTATAAGTCATTGTAATGACAAGGGAAAAACCAAGGCTAGGTAACCATCCACATACAGCTGTTTCAGGGTTTTGCCTAACCTGGTCTTGGTTTTTCCCTTGTCATTACAATTATATGGTGGTTTTGGTGGTTTCCTTACAGTAGCCGCCCCTTGGCTGGGTCCTTCCCGGAGGGATATCTGGCTAGTCCTGTGTTTTTGAGACTCTTCAATCAGGCTCCACAGGCTCTTCTTTTTGACAAGAGCATGGCATCACCTGGTAAGCCCCTCAAGCTTCACTATGACAGGTCGGTGGTCCTCAGCTACTCCACCAACTCATGTTCTCCTCTAGGTAGCTGTAGGTTCCCCATGAAAAGTTGCATATTATATAGCAATATCGTTTATAGCAGATGGACGTCTCAGTCATTGAGAATCCTCAAGGGTTTTGCCATACACATATCTTATATTTAGTGAACAGATTTAATGTGATCATCTTAATTGATATTGTACATGCCCAGTTAAGATAAGGATGTAACTAAATCCATCTTACTGGCAACTATAGTCCTAAATCCTCCAAAAACAGGGTCTGTGGAGCCTCAGTTACAAGTCTCAAAACACGGGAACAGCCAGATATCCCTCCTGAGAAGGAAACCTGTTGGTAAGGTGGGAGATCACCAGACCACCCTAATGCGTAGCCCCTTAAGTCCTTTTTAGGAACTTACATGACCGGGATCCTTGGGCGCCCTCTAGTGCGGCTGGTCTGCTCGCTTTGGGCTGTTACCATGCATGCCGCAGGTCTACATCATCGGCCTGCACACAAACAGTAACAGCTGTTTCCTATGTGCTACTGACTGGCAGATTGTCAGTCAGTCAGAGGTTCTGGCCACAAGTGATTCATCTTGAAACCAGGATCCCAGACCAATAGGTTCTGCGCCGGTCTCCTGGTTCCCTACAAGTGTTTTGCCCCTCATCAGTGTGGTGTAGGATTTTATCTAACAGGGTAATGCTCTCCTTGAACTCAGTGATTGTTGGGTTTTGCTTGTAAACCCACCAGAAGAATAATAAGGTATATATATATTAGGACTAGTGATGAGCCTAACGTGCGCCTGGGCCATCTCTTGTTTGTTAGACTTTGAATAGCAGATAATGACCTTGTATCCGTTACATAGGAGGTGACGCTGCAGGGAAATCAGCTGCAAATGTTGTCTGGGGATTAACGCGTTTTAGGCTTCCTGACTGCAGAAAACAAGTCTTGGTGTCTTTGTAGAAATCCATCAATGCCAGGTACATCTGTGCACCTTCATGTGACTCTCATTATGGATTATACCCATTGAATATTGCATAGATTTGAATGACAGATATATGACATAAGTTCAGAGATGCAAATCCGTAGCACAGACGTCAGCTGTCGGCACACGAGTGCTGCTCCCGCTGTAGATGTCGCTATGTTTCTAGGTGACAATGAATTTGGGGCCGTTAAATCCCAGAAGTCATTTTTGCAGCAATGCAAATGTTTTAAGAAACTTTATTGGTGGTGTAATACGTATAATTTAGTGGCAGCCAATCAGAGCAGACCAGACTCCAACCAACCCACTGATCACTCATATGCCTGGACTCTTCTGACTGAGCAGATAAAAGCTTGGAGAAGGTCTCCAGAAGTTCTAGTTTCTTGCATACAGTTTGGCTATCGGAGTGTAAGATGTTTCAGGGTTGAACATTTTACGTCTACCGCTAATCCTTCCTCGGCCCACTCTCAGGACCACAACTCCAGACGTCTCCCTTAACTAGCACTTACTCCAGTTAGGGACAGTCATGGCCAACCACCACCCATTGAGCCTCATGTTCATTGTCATCCTCACTCTCGAGACCATTTACGGAGTGTCCACAAACTTCTTCATTATATTTTTCATTTACTCTTTCTACATCAATGGACTGGACAAAAGCGTCAGTAATAAAATCATCTTGGTTTTGAGCGTCTCCAATGTCTTATACGCCTGTGTGTCCTACATTAACATTTTATTCTTCTATTTTGACCCTATAGTTTTTCTGAAAACCTCCATCACCCCGGCCGTCTTTGTCTTTGCCATGTTCATCATCACCTCCTCGTCCTGGCTTACTGCTTGCTTGTGTGTCTTCTATTTCATGAAGATCAAGACGTTTAGGTCTGGCTTCCTGTTGCGGCTGAAGACGAAGGTCAGCTCTACTATACCCTGGATGATATTGATGTCTGAGCTCGTATCTGTTGTTACCGCCACAATGAACATATTGGAGTTTATTGAAAATGACAACACTCCTAAGAACATCTCCTTGGTCCAGCTGGCCATGATGACGGCCTCATCCAATGGGATATTTGCCAACAACCTGTACATCTCCTTTGTCTGCAGCTGCGTTCCATTCCTGATCAGTGTGGTGGCCACAGGGGCCACAGTTTGGTCCCTAAATAAGCACAGCAAAAAGATGGAGAAAAAACACACAAAAACCTCCACTGGGTTCAACGTGAAAGCTTATGAGAATACAATAAAAAACATGATACGACTTCTCATCTTCTACGCCATTTTTTATGTGACCTTGTTTCTTTTCTACTTTAACCTGTTTGCTGCTAACACCACTGGGTTTTGGATATTCCTGGTGGTGATATTTCAATACGCTCCAGTCCAGTCAACCATTCTCATTCTTGCTAACGCCAAACTGAAGAAATCCTGGATGAAGATCTTTTGCCACCACGTGACATCCACTCGAGACAAGAAAAGCAGCAATGAATAATCCAGTAATGTGTGTAATAGCCCATCAATATGGAACTAACTGACCCCTCACCTAAACCTGGCCGAATCGGTCCTGGTCCCAACTGAGCCAGGTGGTAAGAGGGTCGGGCTTCACTGTAATGCAAAGTCCAGCAGGGTCTGTTATATACATGGTGGGATAGGTCCTTCATCCGCAGACCCACAGACTCCTTATTCAGCCCCCCCCCCCACACACACACACACGCACACACACACTGTGGTATATTGTGTATTTTTTTTCCAGATTTCATTATTAGCGCTTCTTATGCATTTTTGCACACTTTGCTTTAGTTGATTTAGTTTGGTGTTAGGGTTACCCAAGGAGTTAGGGCTGTGTTACAGTCTTTTTGGAAGTTAGTTTTTTTTTGGAGTTTGGGGTTTTTATACTTTTAGATATTTTTAGGTGTTTTTACCATCTCGTGTACACCTTTTGTGTATACTATAATTTTTAAGATTTTCCTTTAAAGGTTGTCCGACCAAGCAGGTACAATGCCTGTGTATTGCTGTGTGTTAAATTATGAAGGTGTCACCTTATTATGCATCTAGGGTAGAGGAATATTAAGGTATGACAAGGCGTATGCACCTAAGGTATGACAGAGCGTATGCATCTAAGGTATAACAGAGCGTATGCATCTAAGGTATAACAGAGCGTATGCACCTAAGGTATAACAGAGCGTATGCACCAAAGGTATAACAGAGCGTATGCACCTAAGGTATAACAGAGTGTATGCATCTAAGGTATAACAGAGTGTATGCACCTAAGGTATGATAGAGCGTATGCACCTAAGGTATAACAGAGCGTATGCACCTAAGGTATAACAGAGCGTATGCACCTAAGGTATGATAGAGCGTTTGCATCTAAGGTATAACAGAGCGTATGCACCTAAGGTATGACAGAGCGTATGCATCTAAGGTATAACAGAGTGTATGCACCTAAGGTATGACAGAGCGTATGCATCTAAGGTATGACAGAGCGTATGCACCTAAGGTATAACAGAGCGTATGCACCTAAGGTATAACAGAGTGTATGCACCTAAGGTATAACAGAGCGTTAGCATCTAAGGTATAACAGAGCGTATGCATCTAAGGTATGACAGAGCGTATGCATCTAAGGTATAACAGAGCGTATGCACCTAAGGTATAACAGAGCGTATGCAATAAGGTATGACAGAGCGTATGCATCTAAGGTATGACAGAGCGTATGCATCTAAGGTATAACAGAGCGTATGCATCTAAGGTATAACAGAACGTATGCACCTAAGGTATGATAGAGCGTATGCATCTAAGGTATGACAAAGTGTATGCATCTAAGGTATGATAGAGCGTATGCACCAAAGGTATGACAGAACGTATGCACCTAAGGTATGACAGAGTGTATGCACCTAAAGTATAACAGAACGTATGCACCTAAGGTATAACAGAGCGTATGCACCTAAGGTATGACAGAGCGTATGCATCTAAGGTATGACAGAGCGTATGCATCTAAGGTATAACAGAGCGTATGTACCTAAGGTATAACAGAGCGTATGCATCTAAGGTATAACACAGCGTATGCACCAAAGGTATACCAGAGCGTATGCATCTAAGGTATAACAGAGCGTATGCATCTAAGGTATAACAGAGTGTATGCATCTAAGGTATAACAGAGCGTATGTACCTAAGGTATAACAGAGCGTATGCATCTAAGGTATAACAGAGTGTATGCATCTAAGGTATGACAGAGCGTATGCATCTAAGGTATAACAGAGCGTATGTACCTAAGGTATAACAGAGCGTATGCATCTAAGGTATGACAGAGCGTATGCATCTAAGGTATAACAGAGCGTATGTACCTAAGGTATAACAGAGCGTATGCATCTAAGGTATAACACAGCGTATGCACCAAAGGTATACCAGAGCGTATGCATCTAAGGTATAACAGAGCGTATGCATCTAAGGTATAACAGAGTGTATGCATCTAAGGTATAACAGAGCGTATGTACCTAAGGTATAACAGAGCGTATGCACCAAAGGTATGACAGAGCGTATGCACTAAGGTATAACAGAGCGTTAGCATCTAAGGTATAACAGAGCGTATGCATCTAAGGTATAACAGAGCGTATGCATCTAAGGTATAACAGAGCGTTAGCATCTAAGGTATAACAGAGCGTATGCATCTAAGGTATAACAGAGCGTATGCATCTAAGGTATAACAGAGCGTTAGCATCTAAGGTATAACAGAGCGTATGCATCTAAGGTATAACAGAGCGTATGCATCTAAGGTATAACAGAGCGTTAGCATCTAAGGTATAACAGAGCGTATGCATCTAAGGTATGACAGAGCGTATGCATCTAAGGTATGACAGAGCGTATGTACCTAAGGTATAACAGAGCGTATGCATCTAAGGTATAACAGAGCGTATGCATCTAAGGTATAACAGAACGTATGCATCTAAGGTATAACAGAGCGTATGCAGCTAAGGTATAACAGAGCGTATGCATCTAAGGTATGACAGAGCGTATGCATCTAAGGTATAACAGAGCGTATGCATCTAAGGTATAACAGAGTGTATGTACCTAAGGTATAACAGAGTGTATGCACCTAAGGTATAACAGAGCGTATGCACCTAAGGTATGACAGAGCGTATGCACTAAGGTATAACAGAGCGTATGCATCTAAGGTATAACAGAGCGTATGCATCTAAGGTATGACAGAGCGTATGCATCTAAGGTATAACAGAGCGTATGCATCTAAGGTATAACAGAGTGTATGAACCTAAGGTATAACAGAGCGTATGCATCTAAGGTATAACAGAGCGTTAGCATCTAAGGTATAACAGAGCGTATGCATCTAAGGTATAACAGAGCGTATGCATCTAAGGTATAACAGAGTGTATGAACCTAAGGTATAACAGAGCGTATGCATCTAAGGTATAACAGAGCGTATGCATCTAAGGTATAACAGAGTGTATGAACCTAAGGTATAACAGAGCGTATGTACCTAAGGTATAACAGAGCGTATGCATCTAAGGTATAACAGAGCGTATGCATCTAAGGTATAACAGAGTGTATGAACCTAAGGTATAACAGAGCGTATGCATCTAAGGTATAACAGAGCGTATGCATCTAAGGTATAACAGAGTGTATGAACCTAAGGTATAACAGAGCGTATGTACCTAAGGTATAACAGAGCGTATGCATCTAAGGTATAACACAGCGTATGCACCAAAGGTATACCAGAGCGTATGCATCTAAGGTATAACAGAGCGTTAGCATCTAAGGTATAACAGAGCGTATGCATCTAAGGTATAACAGAGCGTATGCATCTAAGGTATAACAGAGCGTTAGCATCTAAGGTATAACAGAGCGTATGCATCTAAGGTATAACAGAGCGTATGCATCTAAGGTATAACAGAGCGTTAGCATCTAAGGTATAACAGAGCGTATGCATCTAAGGTATGACAGAGTGTATGCATCTAAGGTATGACAGAGCGTATGTACCTAAGGTATAACAGAGCGTATGCATCTAAGGTATAACAGAGCGTATGCATCTAAGGTATAACAGAACGTATGCATCTAAGGTATAACAGAGCGTATGCAGCTAAGGTATAACAGAGCGTATGCATCTAAGGTATGACAGAGCGTATGCATCTAAGGTATAACAGAGCGTATGCATGTAAGGTATAACAGAGTGTATGTACCTAAGGTATAACAGAGTGTATGCACCTAAGGTATAACAGAGCGTATGCACCTAAGGTATGACAGAGCGTATGCACCTAAGGTATGACAGAGCGTATGCACTAAGGTATAACAGAGCGTATGCATCTAAGGTATAACAGAGCGTATGCATCTAAGGTATGACAGAGCGTATGCATCTAAGGTATAACAGAGCGTATGCATCTAAGGTATAACAGAGCGAATGCATCTAAGGTATGACAGAGCGTATGCATCTAAGGTATAACAGAGTGTATGAACCTAAGGTATAACAGAGCGTATGCATCTAAGGTATAACAGAGCGTATGCATCTAAGGTATAACAGAGCGTATGCATCTAAGGTATAACAGAGTGTATGCATCTAAGGTATAACAGAGCGTATGCATCTAAGGTATAACAGAGCGTATGAACCTAAGGTATAACAGAGTGTATGCATCTAAGGTATAACAGAGCGTATGTACCTAAGGTATAACAGAGCGTATGCATCTAAGGTATAACAGAGTGTATGTACCTAAGGTATAACAGAGCGTATGAACCTAAGGTATAACAGAGCGTATGCATCTAAGGTATAACAGAGCGTATGCATCTAAGGTATAACAGAGCGTATGCACCTAAGGTATAACAGAGCGTATGCATCTAAGGTATAACAGAGCGTATGCACCTAAGGTATAACAGAGTGTATGTACCTAAGGTATAACAGAGCGTATGCATCTAAGGTATAACAGAGCGTATGCACCTAAGGTATGACAGAGTGTGTGCATCTAAGGTATAACAGAGCGTATGCACCTAAGGTATAACAGAGCGTATGCACCTAAGGTATAACAGAGCGTATGCAATAAGGTATGACAGAGCGTATGCATCTAAGGTATGACAGAGCGTATGCATCTAAGGTATGATAGAGCGTATGCATCTAAGGTATGACAGAGCGTATGCATCTAAGGTATGATAGAGCGTATGCACCAAAGGTATAACAGAACGTATGCACCTAAGGTATAACAGAGCGTATGCATCTAAGGTATAACAGAGCGTATGCACCTAAGGTATAACAGAGTGTATGCACCTAAGGTATGATAGAGCGTATGCACCTAAGGTATGACAAAGTGTATGCATCTAAGGTATGATAGAGCGTATGCACCAAAGGTATAACAGAACGTATGCACCTAAGGTATAACAGAGCGTATGCATCTAAGGTATAACAGAGCGTATGCACCTAAGGTATAACAGAGCGTATGCACCAAAGGTATAACAGAACGTATGTACCTAAGGTATAACAGAGCGTATGCATCTAAGGTATAACAGAGTGTATGCATCTAAGGTATAACAGAGCGTATGCATCTAAGGTATAACAGAGTGTATGCATCTAAGGTATAACAGAACGTATGCACCTAAGGTATAACAGAGCGTATGCATCTAAGGTATAACAGAGTGTATGCATCTAAGGTATAACAGAGCGTATGCATCTAAGGTATAACAGAGTGTATGTACCTAAGGTATAACAGAGCGTATGCACCTAAGGTATAACAGAGTGTATGCATCTAAGGTATAACAGAGTGTATGTACCTAAGGTATAACAGAGCGTATGCACCTAAGGTATAACAGAGCGTATGCACCTAAGGTATAACAGAGCGTATGCATCTAAGGTATAACAGAGCGTATGCATCTAAGGTATGATTAGGCTTAGGCTTGCTGTGGATCCACAACCAGTAGGTGATCTATACTCATCGTAATATCTCTTCCTGGGATGAGATCTGAGTTATCTATCAGGTGATGTCTGTATTTTCTGAGTTTTATGTATATATTTTTATATATTATGTTTATCTTGTGTTTTTAGGCAATAAATCTCTATAGAATTCTATTGTACGCTCTTCTACTTGTCGGCAGCATTTGTCTTTCCGCCGTCTCCTCTGAGATCATTGGGGACATTTATCAGGACTCGAATAATCAAACGCCAGTCTTAGGTAAAGTGTAGATTTCAGGAGCAGGTGTGGATTTGTATCATGATTTATGCCTGCGAGCCTCACCTCCCCCCCACCTTGCCGTGCGCCCACCAACCTCCTTCCATCAGGCGAGCAGGGGATACGGATGGCGTACGTCAGGGATAAGGCAAGAATCTGGGGGCACATCACTGATAAATCTCCCCCATTGGTTGGATATTCAGGCTTCACCTCTCACCTCTTCACAGTTTGAGCAAATTCACCATCATCATCACCATCATCACTATCATCATCCCATCATCATCACCACTATCATCACCATTATTATTAGCATCATTATCAGCACCATCATCACCTTCCACCCTGTAGGAAGTTGTCACATTGGGGAAAAGGAAATGTAGACCCACACATAGTTAGTCCAGAGTAGTCTAGTCTAGTCTGGAGTGAGGTAGTAGACAGACACTCAGAGATTACTCCAACCCATGCCGGGAACATCTCTGGATAGAGCAAAGCAGCTAAGAGCCTACGTACTCTATCTCGCAGCACAGGTGAAACCAGATAACTTTGGACACCTTGCTCAACTCAGGTAACAAGGTCTGGGGCTTGTGTCACCCTGATAGGAAGGGTAACTCGACACTGCAGGGTAAAAGGGGGTATAGCGACAAAGGTCGAAACAAGGACACAAGTTTTCTTCTTCTTTCAAGTATTCTCCTTCGTCTTTTAAAGTTCTGGCAGAGCACAGTACTACATTGGGTTAGGACTCTCACAACCTACTCCTCTCCACTACTCTGAACTCTCTCTACTCTTGTCAGCACGTTACCATACGCTATTTCACTCTTTACCTCATCAGTTCTCAGTACAGATCTAGTGAAGTCAAGTCTGAATCAGTCAAGTATTATTCACTTGTATCACAGAAGCTTTCTAAATAAAAATGACACTGTCTTTGTTTCATTTCCCCCTTCTGTGGGTGGCGGTACCAACAGTTCGGGTGGGTCACATCTCCACTCTGGGCCACCCTGATAAGCGCCCAAGTAACCCATCACAACGACCATTAGGGAAAAGTATAGCCAGCCCCAAAAGACTAAAAGCAGATGTGGCTCCGTAACCTGTGTGCTGAGTTAGAACTGGCGTCACAACAACCTACCACCAGGCTAAGCTATACTCCACCGACCAACCACCACAGTAGTGGAGTCACACAGTACCATCTAGCAGGTCACCGGTCCCTACTGCAACACCACACGGCAGCCCACCACAGTCTCTGTATCCATGGGGACCCAACCTGATCTGTACACTTTACAGCTGTGGAAATGCATTCCGCAACCCTTTTTAGTTCTGAAGGCTGTGACACCTCTTCGCTCCTCTCCAAGCCCTGACCCTGCTTGGGTCTTCCAGCTGACTGCCAATCAGGCAGGGACAGGTGTGGTGCAGCTCTGCGATCGGTCACCTGTTGAGTTATAAGATTGTTATACGGTTATAAGATTGACATGGCGCCAGTGCTAACTCAGCACACAGGGGTGATGGTAGACCTGCTTGTTGTGTGTGGCTCGCTATACCCTTCCCCAATGGTCGGTGACCTGCCGGGTTGTGATAGGTCCCTTGGGCGCTTATCACGGTGGTCCAGAGTGGAGTTATGACCCACCTGGACTATGGGTGCCACCACCGAAAGAAAGGGGAAATGACTCAAGGACAGTGTAGTTTGTGTGTAGGTGCTGATGCAATGATCACCGAGTCCCAATAGAATAAATAAACTCTTTCTTTACTGATAAATCTTCTGTGATACAGGTGAATAATACGTGACTGATACAGACTTGACTTCACTAGATCTGTACTGAGAGCTGTTGAGGAAGAGTAGAGTAGCATAGCAGTGCTGAAATGGTTGCGTGCTGAGAAGAGTAGAGAGAGTTCAGAGTAGTGGAGAGGAATAGGTCATGAGAGTCCCAACCCAATGTAGTACTATCCTCTGCTGGAACTTTATAAGGAGAAGAATACTTGAGAAGAATACTTGAAAGAAGAAGAATACTTTTGCCCATGTTTCGACCTTTGTCGCTATACCACCTTTTGCCCTGCAGTGTCGGGGTACCCGTCCTATCAGGGTGACACAAGCCCTAGACCTTGTTACCTGAGTTAAGCCAGGTGTCCAAAGTTATCTGGTTTCACCTGCGCTGCGAGACAGAGTACGTAGGCTCTTAGCTGTTTTTCTCTACCTGGATAAGTTCCTCTGCTTTAGGATACTGTCCTGCACTTTTATAGATGTTCATGGCGTGGGTTGGGGTGATCCCTGACTGCATTATAGGTAGAAGTGTTGCTTTAAAAAGAAAAGTCTCTGTGTCTTCCATGAGCATCTCTCTACTACCACACTCCAGACTAGACAGGTAAGCATCAATCATGGACTAAATCAGTGCCGGTGCGATCTGCTGGCATGCTGGATGTAGCCCCACTGCGATACCGATGGTGGTGCTGACGTCTTCACTTGCTTTTTTTATGTTGACTGAATGACTCTACATAATGAATAATAGTAAAATATTCTTTCAGGTTTAACATTAATAAAGATTGAGACAATCTAGACGAATACTAGAAATCAGAGAATGAAGGGAAGATTGGTTGAAGCTGACAGGGTGAGGTTGCGTGTGGTGAACACAATTAGTCAGTCATGCAAATCCTGGAAGTAATGTAATATATTAGCTGTCTCAATATAAGAAGAATCATTAGTGCAGCTGGATGGATGGAGACTGTGCAGCACACACCTGACACTAGACTCTTCTACCAGAACATTGGTTTCTTCAGAAACACCACAATCATAAGCAAGGAAAGACGTGGAGAAGAGAAGACTGGAGGAGTGAAGCCTGGAGGGAGAAAACTGGAGGAGTGAAGAAAGGAGAAGTAAAGACCACAAAAGTGAGGACATAGAGCAGTGAACCCCAGAGTGAGGTGGAGTGACGACTGGAGAGGTGAAGCCTGGAGGTAGAAGACTGGAGGAGTGAAGAAAGAAGTAAAGACCACAGAAGTTAAGACCTTGAGCAGTGAACCCCAGAAGAGTGTAGCCTGAAGGAGCGAAGACTAGAGAAGAGAAGACTGGAGGAGTGAAGACTGGAGAGGTGAGGACAGGAAGAGTAAAGACGAGAAGCATCGCCTCCAGGCATGGATGCCAGTGGACTGACAAGTCTTCTTTGTGTCACAGTACTGGTGCTGGAGTCGAGTGTTGCGGCTGTGGCCAGTGTCTACATCATCACCTTTATTCTTCTTGATTTTTATAAACAGAAAAACATTAAGACTGGAAATAAGATCCGGATGGCCCTCGGGCTGTCTAATGTCTGTCTGACCATTATAACATTCGCCAACATCTTCAGTGGTTTCCTCTGGCCCATGACCTCCAGGATGACCTCCTCTAACTACATCTTATACTCCTTCAACATGTATTGTATCAGTGCTTGTTGCTGGTTTCGGGCCCTTCTGAGCTTCTTCTACTTCATCAAGATTGTCAAAGTAAAGACCAGCTGTTTTATGTGGGTGAAGACAAACATCAGCCCCATTGTCTCCTGGGTAATACTGGTGGCCCAAGTTGTGTCTTTTGGGAGTTTTATTACAGCATTTTTCCTCATTGTTCCTCGGGCAGCATCACATAACTCTACAGTCTCCTCATCCAAAGCTGCAGACGTTGCTGAGCTCAGGCGGACGTTCATACATATAGTGATAGTTGTGACTTTTTTGCCTTTGCTCACCATTCTTGTCACCTCTATCACTACGGTGGTGGTTCTAGGGAAGCACAGACTGAAGATGGTGCAGAACATGGGACCTAACGTCCAGCTAGATACCTACAACCGCGCTGTCTTCAGGATTTTGCAGTCATTGTTCTTCTTTGTTATGTTTTTCCCGGTAATGTTGATCTTTTATTTGCAGGTGTCTGAGGAGATGAGTCCCGGATTTTGGGTCTCTCTTATCGCCTTGTCCGCTTTCCCCCCAATTCAGGCGATGTTTATAATCCTTCTGAACCCCAGACTTAAGCAAGGATGGAAAGAGATGATCAAACATGTGAGAAGCCAACAATAAGTGGGAGGAGGGCCACAACCTCTGCGGGCGATATGTCTCCTAATAACAATATATTGACACTACTGGTTGTTACCGGTTTTACCTCTATGATACTTCTCAGAAGATGACGTTTTAGTGAACATTAAAAGCCCTATTACACAAAGCGATTATCATCCGTATTTGGCCGATATTGGGCGTTACGGCAGATAATTGCCTTGTGTAATAGAAGACAACGGTCAGCTAACATGCTCGGGGTCGGCTGATCATTGTCCTTCAACATGTTAAAAGATGAACAACCACGATAGCAGCGATCTGCTACCGTCACTCCGCGTAATAGGAGGCAGCAGTAGCAACAGACCGCCGCTATCTTCTAAGGGCTGCCTGGACTATCTAGTGATCACCCTGGCAGCCCCCTCTAGCGGTGTAATAGCGCCAGCAGTGAGGGGAGGGAAGAGGAGCTTGCTCCCTCTTATCACCCCGTGTAATATTGGCCGTAAGCTTGGCAGAAGTCATGGTCACAAGGAGGCACAAGGTAATTTCGGCACGCCCTGCTGGTCTGTATTGTTACATTTGGGTGCTGAGACATCACTGACGGCTTTAATCATGTGACAATGTTATCTGACGCTGGAACCTTCCTGCTATTCCCTCCTTCTCCTGTTTTCTACACTATGGTTTGTGCGAGGTGGCTACCTCATAGCCTGATTCCAGAGTAAGGGATCAGGCAAGCAGAGATAAATAGAGAAAAGCCCAATGGTAGATGTCGAAAGAGCTCTGAGAAACCGATAAACACTACACACAATGCTATACCAAATGGCAAACTATGCACGGACACAATGAAAGCAACACTCATCTGTGAGCTCCCAAAATAGACGATTGGCTGGATCTATAGGAGACTTCAACCTTCTGGTGTAACTCAAAAACAAGCACCTTGGTCTTCCAGAGAGACACTGTTTTCTGCTAACAATATGTTCCTCCTCTCATGGGAGGGCATGGCTTTAGTCATTTGGGATGTGATTAAGGTTAAAAAGAGTCATCATATTCTGACATTTAGCCAAAAATAGTTGGACTAGGCTTCGGTTATGTCAGATCTATCAATCAGCCTGTGAGAATCGGAGCTCTGTCCATCTAAGTTTGGAGAGAAATTAGACATTTTTAGGAAATCTGGAACATTCAGGCTTCACTCATAATTTATTGGGAGTCTGACATTGACTTAAGGATGAGAGAGCTGCTCGACATGTGCTTCTTCCCAGAATTCCCAGTGGGGCATGAATGTCCTAGAAGTCTCCACATGTCTTGGATGTTGTCCTTCTATCTCAGCTTCATCTGCACCAGGGAAGTCTCTAGGTCATTTTGACTACAGGGCAAATTTTGATAGAAGCCTCCTGTGCTCTGTCCCCATTGTAATACTGTCCCCCTGTGCTCTGTCCCCATTGTAATACTGTCCTCCTGTGCTGTCCCCATTGTAATACTGTCCCCCTGTGCTCTGTCCCCATTGTAATACTGTCCCCTGTGCTCTGTCCGCATAGTAATACTGTCCCCCTGTGCTCTGTCCCCATTGTAATACTGTCCCCTGTGCTCTGTCCCCATAGTAATACTGTCCCCCTGTGCTCTGTCCCCATAGTAATACTGTCCCCCTGTGTTGTCTCCATTGTAATACTGTCCCCCCTGTGCTCTGTCCCCATTGTAAAACTGTCCCCTTGTGCTCTGTCCTCATTGTAATACTGTCCCCTGTACTGTCCCCATCGTAATACTGTCCCCCTGTGTTCTGCCCTCATCGTAATACTGTCCCCTGCATGGCCCAGCACAAAAAATAAATTATACTCACCTAATCCTGGCATGGAGCGGGTCCCTCTATCTTTGGATCTTCTCTTTTTCAGCCTGTCACCGCGGGGACGGATCCTCTGGCAGGCGCAATGACGTCCTATCAGTGCGCCTGCTGGAGGGAGAGATGACGTACAATGGCGGAGACCTGGACCTTGGATGTGCGCTAAGCTGAGCTGAGCGTGGGGATGCAGGCGGCGGTACGGGGATGTGGGGCGACCTGAGCTGATAATGTGCGCTCAGAAGATGAGCGCGGTCCAGGAATGTGCGCCCCAGGGTGGCGAGGGTGGCAGCCTGAGCTGGGGATTGACGCTCCAGGGGGATGCAGTCGCGTTGCGGGCAGTGAGGGCTGCAGCAGATGAGCACGGGCAGCGGCGGTCCAGGGGTGGGGGGGCACGTGGCATGCTATTCAACCCCGCTGGGTAAGGGCCCAGGGGGTGGCCACCAGCGCCCTAGCTGGCAGCACCCCGTGCCGTTGCCCGGCCGGCACAACGCAAGAAACGTCCCTGATCTGCACACACAAGCCGCCAGGGTCACTGTATTATAGGTTTAGGAAACTTTTTTCATTAAATTATCCTGGCAATTACAAGTGCAAAACGACAAGCTCATCATTCCATCTACGAGGCGTCGGCCGGCCACTCCGAGACCACAGCTGATCCTGGGTTTAGCGGGCAGAATCTGATCCTCTACACAGTGAATGCCCAGTGGTTGGTGAATGAGCTTTTGCATTTGTAATCGAAAAAGGAGAATCATACTGAAATGGATGGGGAGAGCCTCGTGACATCTATGACACCTCCCGGGTATGATGAAGGGCAGAGGAACCCCCAATGTGGCACCAGTGTGGTAGTGATCAGAACCAACAGGGCAGAGCACCCACATGATGCACGTCCTTCTGTGGTTTCTGGATTTTCATAGTTAAACCTTTGTACAACCCTCGGGAGTTGTTGTTTCTTCTCATTCTGTAAGTGTGGGGACTGTGCGGCTTTGGGGTTTTGACTCGCTTTTCTGGACCAACAATTCAATGGACGTCTTCAATGGACATCATTAGTTTTTCTTTTGCTTTTTAGATTTCTTAAACTACCTAAACAGTCAAATGGGCGGACCTTCTCAGTGATTGACACTTCTCTCCACATGCAAATTGATATGTCGCTAAGTAGGGACACCCACTTGACTAATTAGCCCTGAAAAAGTAGAGATTTACAGGAATAAATTACACTCACAATCAGTCTGCGCCTCTTCTCCCGCTCTGTAACATGGTGTTTGCAGGTTGCATTTTTAATGTGACAGATTCCCTGGGTTGTCCCTAAAGGACTCTGATCTATACTAGGGGAGGAGGGGAATGAAAAAAATTGTCCCTGAACCCAGAATCCTCTGGTGGGCCCCCGAGTGATGTGGGCCCCACGATGATAATAAATGGGGGGGGGGGACTTACCGCCCACACGCTCCCAAGTTGCTTCAGCTCTTCCAGCACACGCTCTTCCAGCATAGGTAACATGACAACAGAAGAGAAGAGCAGCGCCAGGAGAGCTGCAGAATGTGGGAGTGTGTGGGAGGTTTTTTATTGCCATGTTTTATTGTGATTACAGGGGCCATACTTGGGTGGGCTGCACACGGGGCCATTTACTTTAGGGACTACACAAGAAACCATCTACTGGCTGCACATGGGGCCATCTGCTAAATGGGGGATCTACACAGGGGGATATCTACTATAGGGGGACTATACAGAGGGGCCATCTACTTTAGGGAGACTACACAGAGGGGGCATCTACTTTAGGGGGACTACACAGAGGTGCCATCTACTATAAGGGGACTACACTGAGGGGCCATCTACTATAGGGGGACTACACAGATGGGCCATCTACTATAGGGGGACTACACAGAGGGGCAATCTACTTTAGGGGGACTACACAGAGGTACCATCTACTATAGGGGGACTACACTGAGGTGACATCTACTATAGGGGACTACACAGAGGGGCCATTTACTATAGGGGAACTACACCGAGGGGCCATCTAATATAGGGGGACTTCACACAGTGGCCATTTACTATAGGGGAATTACACAGAGGGGCCATCTGCTATAAGGGGACTACACAGAGGGGCTATCTACTATAGGGGGACTACACAGAGGGGCCATCTTCTATAGAGGGATTACACAGAGGGGCCATCTGCTATAGGGGGACTACACAGAGTGGCCATTTACTATAGGGGAATTACATAGAGGGGCCATCTGCTATAAGGGGACTACACAGAGGGGCCATCTACTATAGGGGGACTACACAGAGGGGCTATCTTCTATAGAGGGATTAAACAGGGGGGCCATCTGCTATAGGGGGACTACACAGAGTGGCCATCTACTAAAGTGGGATGTACATAGTTGACAATGTACTAAAGGGGTCTACACTGTTGGAGATGCTCCATTGCAGACATTACTACTACAGGAAACAGTGTGATAACTCCCAGATAACTAGTCACGGCTCTCTCCCTGCCTCACGCATGTGATTAAGAAATTATTTTACCGGAACATGAAGCTAAAGTCACGCGGGACAACCCTATTTACACTAGGTGGCATTCTCTCTTGCAGTCCTGAAGTTCATTCCAGGATATAAAGTCAGTAGTTAGGTAACTGCCTGTAGCTGAAAACTCCACTGCAAGATGCTAGATCTCCTTAGGGACCTCCTCAGTGGCTAGCTTCTCCTACTAGGTGGGCCTGTTGGGTTGTTGCCTACAAGACAATATTAGACGGATTGTCATTCCTGTGAACATAGGTACTAATATTCAAGTTAAAGTGACTCTGTACCCACAATTTGTCCCCCCCAAACCACTTGTACCTTCGGATAGCGGCTTTTAATCCAAGATCTGTCCTGGGGTCCGTTCGGCAGGTGATGCAGTTATTGTCCTAAAAAAATACTTTTAAACTTGAAGCCCTGTGCCAAACAGGAGTATCTGTGCCCTAACCTTGCACCACCCCTCCGTCCCTCCTCCCCGCCCTCTTCATCATTAGAAATGCCACTAAAACATTTTCTTCATGCTGAACATTACACAGGTCCTTAACGATCCAGCCATGTGCCGTGCTGACACAGGTGGGGAATAGGAGGCAATCTGCCTGGAGCATTCCTAATGATGAGGAGGGTGGGGACGAGGGGCAGAGGGGCGGTGCAAAGTTAGGGCACAGATACTCCCGTAGGGCACAGGGCTTCAAGTTTAAAAGCATTTTTTTAGGACAATAACTGCATCACCTGCCGAATGGACCCCAGGACAGATCTTGGATTAAAAGCCGCTATCTGAAGGTACAAGGAGGGGGGTCAGATTGTGGGTACAGAGTCACTTTAAAGACCCACAGCCGAGTGCCTTAGGAATTGGATAGAGCTCCACACCTGACCCCTGCAATTCACTGTCACCTCCGCAGACTAACTGAAGTATAAAGGGAAGTCAGAGACTACATCTTATCTAGTCCACCAGTGAGAGGCTGTGATTCTTCAAATACACACACATATATATATATATATATATATATATATATATATATATCTCCTTATGTTTATTATAAACTAATTAGCACATATCTGTATTGTTATGACTTTTTCACTGTCTAGACTTTGACTTTTGTTGGACATATGTGTACCTACATTAATGTTACGTATGCCTGACCGTACTTTGGCTTATTGATGCACTGTAATAATAAATCTTTGTAACTTTTGCACTGATTGAAGATTTATTGATGTACTTATGAGTCCACTATAAAACACGTGTTTATTGAGATGTGTTCACATGCTTGAAAAAAGTCTCAATTGTGAGACTGAAACGTCGCACTGCCTCTTGCATGGATTGAATAAACCACCTTGAATTTTCATTTATTTCTGGATTGCCCAGTACTTTATATTGGGTATACTTCTGCTGGTGATTCCCGGCTTACAGCTTGCACCCAACTTCAACTACTTTCTTTGAGTGCTGTGTTCCATATATATATATATATATATATATATATATATATATATATATATATATATATATATATATATCATAAGCTGTGAGGCACCTCAAGGAGGATCATAGGGGTTTTGTATGGATTAATGTATGTCACATGAAAATATATGTGTTTCATATGTAAATATATGCCATAAGGAAATGTATGTTATATTGAAATGTTTGTACAAACAATGATCCCTGTAACTAGTAGTCCTTTCTCATTGTCAATATGACAGGAGATGGTTTATGGCATTTTACTGTTTGTTTTTATTGAAAAAAAAAGAAAGAAAGAAAGAATAATAAAAAAAAAAGACAAGGGCCCTCCTATCCGGGCCCTGACACCTCTTATTGCATTTCTTCTATCAATTCACCTATTTGCCTGTTGGATTACTACCACTGACTTTTGCACTAAATACCGAGTACTGTTTGTTACTATTTTTGCACTAAGATTTCTTTTATAAGTAAAGTTTCAATGTTATATCTGTGCTGCTGCACAGTCCTAATCTTAGTCCTAACCAAGGTCTGGCTGCCATGTGTCCGGGGATGGTTGTTACCACTCCTGGCCACAAGGGGTCCCCAAACACCAGAACCCACCAGCAGTCCCAGTCAGTACCAGCAGCCCGGGCCACAGCATGGGGATCTAAATTATTGTCTACTGTATATTGCACTTTTGTACTGGAGAAAGAACTGCATAGTGTGAACTGTCTGTTCTTCAGTTTACCTGTTCTATTAGAAAAGCTGCGAGTCCAGGAGTGGGCCCATACAACTCCTGGCCACCATGACAAATGCCTCAGTGGTACACAACATCTGGCAACCCATGTCTGTGGTACGGTAGAGGACGTCACTCTGTCCAGTAAGTGGTGCTCGAGGTAGCAGTGGTCGCCAGACACCAGTACAGATCAATCCCGACACTCACCAAGTAGATAATGCTCATTTATATGCTGCAATTCCAGGTACATAGGGGACACGTTTCGGCCTATGACCTTCATCGGCTCAACTAACAATAGAAACTAGCTGGTTTACATATACAAAATATACAGTGGGTGTAGCCAGATGCTGACGTCACTCACAAACAATGCGCTATCGATGAAGCATAGTCATATCACATAAACCTCAAGTCCTGCAAGAAAACAAAAGACAGTGGTGATCAATGCAGGGTAATGGAGAATGACTGCGGATAAAGTGTAGCCATGTCCCTGTGTAAGCCATCCGGCATAGAGCGGGTGGAGTAGGAGGCAGGAGATGGTTCAGTGTGGGCGGGGCTAGCTCGCGCATGCGCTGTCTGCATCTTCAGCTGTACGTGTAAAGCGGCTGCAGGAGAGGATCATGGGAAAGCAGCATAATGGAACTACAATGTAATACAAGTAGCTATAGCCTCCAGGTAAGTAAAAAGAATGGGAATACAGGCACAAGGATAGTACTGTGTGTTACGGCGTGGGAGCCGGGGATGGACGCTCCTCTCTCGTGAGCATGCTTATCGCAAGGGACATCAGTGGGAAAATACAGGTCAATCAAACATATACCATACACTTCGAATATCCAGGAAAATAATGATCGATAGGTATTGGAATTGCCCTGGCTCAGTAGTGGACAGAGGCTTAGATCCTAAGTGGAGCAGGAGACAGAAATATGTATATATGCAATGCTGTATATGGTAGTAGAGGGTGGACATACCCCATAAATGCACAGAGCCTATCCCAAAATAGGTGCGGAATAAGGTAATAGGGCAGTTAAACTCCTCCTTCTCCTCCACAGACTGCCCTATTACCTGATTCCACACCTACTTTGGGATAGGCTCTGTGCATTTATGGGGTGTGTGATCAGTATGTCATCATGTGATCAGTATTACCAGGCTTCATCATGTGATCAGCATTACCAGGCTTCATCATGTGATCAGCATTACCAGGCTTCATCATGTGATCAGTATTACCAGGCTTCATCATGTGATCAGTATTACCAGGCTTCATCATGTGATCAGTATTACCAGGCTTCATCATGTGATCAGCATTACCAGGCTTCATCATGTGATCAGTATTACCAGGCTTCATCATGTGATCAGTATTACCAGGCTTCATCATGTGATCAGTATTACCAGGCTTCATCATGTGATCAGCATTGCCAGGCTTCATCATGTGATCAGTATTACCAGGCTTCATCATGTGATCAGTATTACCAGGCTTCATCATGTGATCAGTATTACCAGGCTTCATCATGTGATCAGCATTACCAGGCTTTATCATGTGATCAGTATTACTAGGCTCCATCATGTGATCAGTATTACCAGGCTTCATCATGTGATCAGCATTACCAGGCTTCATCATGTGATCAGCATTACCAGGCTTCATCATGTGATCAGTATTAGCAGGCTTCATCATGTGATCAGCATTACCAGGCTTCATCATGTGATCAGCATTACCAGGCTTCATCATGTGATCAGCATTACCGGGCTTCATCATGTGATCAGTATTACCGGGCTTCATCATGTGATCAGCATTACCAGGCTTCATCATGTGATCAGCATTACCGGGCTTCATCATGTGATCAGCATTACTAGGCTTCTCAGGATAGGCTGGTGCAGCTACAGGCTTGGCTGAAGCAGACATGGACCTGGCAGGTGTAGGCTCAAAACAGGTGGGAAGGCAAAGGGCTAAGACAAAGACCCAGGACAGTCCAAAACCAGATACAACTGGGAACAGGCATGGGACAGGAGTCCACAGGGCACAGTACAAGAGATAGGTAGGATAGGTAATTTTACTGTAATGACACTTAGGCTTAGAATAAGGGAACTAACTGGGTTTATCAGATACAGGTGGTGGCAGAGACAGGTGGCAGAGACAGGTGGTGGCAGAGACAGGTGGTGGCAGAGACACGTGGTGGCAGAGACAGGTGGTGGCAGAGACAGGTGAAGGCAGAGACAGGTGGTGGCAGAGACAGGTGGTGGCAGAGACAGGTGGCAGAGACAGGTGGTGGCAGAGACAGGTGGCAGAGACAGGTGGTGGCAGAGACAGGTGGCAGAGACAGGTGGTGGCAGAGACAGGTGGTGGCAGAGACAGGTGGTGGCAGGTGCTGACTATGACTTTACTGATGTAACAGAAACAATACGGGAGTGACGTGAAGAATCTGCCGGAAGGAAAGAGACCAGCAACAGTACGGTCTGTGACTATTACGTCATTGGGTAAGAAACTGTTAACTTCAAAGTACTGTATGATTATGGAGTATTGTAAAAGATCCCAGAGGAAACCCCAAACCCGGGGAGCCTGTACAACCCCATTGCATATGGTGTCCTTGGGTACGATACCAGAAGGCACCAGTCCTAGCCACAAAGCCACCATGAGAAGGGATTCTTACGCTTTATAGTTTTTCTCCCTTCTCTCAAAGTAAAGAGTAAATCTCATCAGCAGCGTCCTCCCGTGTTCTTACTGGAAAATGTGTTCTCCTTACCTCAGCATTGTGTAATGTACATTTTATTATTTATTTATCATGTCCTCTGGTCAGACGGGGACGTGGGAGACACTCAATCCTCTGTTATGCTGCGTTCACACCTACAGGATCTGCAGCTGATTCTCTGCAGCAGATTTCATTTAAATAACTGAACACAGCATCAAATCTGCTGCAGATCCTGTAGGTGTGAACGCACCCTTACAGGAAATGTCACACAAAATCATTTTACATAAATTCAAAGATAAAATAAACGGAGACAACAGCGATGACAGAGCGGCCGGTGCCATTCATATCAGTTTAGTTCCATCCTCTACAATGATCGTAAATGACCTGCATATATAAGGTGCAGGTCCGAGCTCTATCCACATTTCCATCGTCATACTCCTCCACATTTCCATCGTCATGCTCCTCCACATCTCTATCGTCATGCTCCTCCACATCTCCATCTTCCTGCTCCTCCACATCTGTATCATCCTGCTCCTCCACATCTGCATCCTCTTGCTCCATACATTTTTCCATCCCCCTGCTCCTCCACATCTCCATGGTCCTGCCCCTCCATATGTCCATGGTCCTGCTCTTCCATGTCTCCATTGTCTTGCTCTTCCATATCTCTCCGTTGCCCTGTGCCCCCACATTTCCATTGTCCTGCTCCTCCTCATCTCCCATTGTCCTGCTCCTCCTCATCTGCCATTGTCCTGCTCCTCCACATCTCCATCGCCCTGCTCCTCCACATCTCCATCGCCCTGCTCCTCCACATCTCCCATTGTCCATCTCCTACACATCTCCATTGTCCTGCTCCTCCTCATCTCCCATTGTCCTGCTTCTCCTCATCTCCCATTGTCCTGCTCCTCCTCATCTCCCATTGTCCTGCTCCTCCACATCTCCACCGCCCTGCTCCTCCACATCTCCATCGCCCTGCTCCTCCACATCTCCCATTGTCCATCTCCTACACATCTCCATTGTCCTGCTCCTCCTCATCTCCCATTGTCCTGCTCCTCCACATCTCCATCGCCCTGCTCCTCCACATCTCCATCGCCCTGCTCCTCCACATCTCCATCGCCCTGCTCCTCCACATCTCCATCGCCCTGCTCCTCCACATCTCCATCGCCCTGCTTCTCCACATCTCCATCGCCCTGCTTCTCCACATCTCCATTGCCCTGCTCCTCCATATCTCCATCGTCCTGCTCCTCCACATTTCCATCGTCCTGCTCCTCCTCATCTCCCATTGTCCTGCTCCTCCACATCTCAATCACTCTGCTCCATGCACATCTCTATTGTCCTGCTCCTCCACATCTCCATAGTCCTGCTTCTCCAGGTCTTCATTGTTCTACTTTTTATACTAATTTGTCCTGCTCCTCCTCGTCTCCCATTGTCCTGCTCCTCCACATTTCCATCGTCCTCCTCCTCCTTATCTCCCATTTTCCTGCTCTTCCACATTTCCATCGTCCTGCTCCTCCTCATCTCCCATTGTCCTGCTCCTCCACATTTCAATCGTCCTCCTCCTCCTTATCTCCCATTTTCCTGCTCTTCCACATTTCCATCGTCCTGCTCCTCCTCGTCTCCCATTGTCTATCTCCTACACATTTCCATTGTCCTGCTCCTCCTCATCTCCCATTGTCCTGCTCCTCCATATCTCCATCGTCCAGCTCCTCCACATTTCCATCGTCCTGCTCCTCCTCATCTCCCATTGTCTTGCTCCTCCACATCTCAATCACCCTGCTCCATGCACATCTCTATTGTCCTGCTCCTCCACATCTCCATAGTCCTGCTTCTCCAGGTCTTCATTGTTCTACTTTTTATACTAATTTGGGTCTTTGACTTATGGCGCCCTTGGATCCAGTAACCATGATTTATCTCAGCGTCTTTCTTCTGGAGACACTAATGGTCAATGTTTTTATCATTGTTGTCATCACTCGCTCCAATAACAGCAGAAGGCAAGATAAGAAGGTCATCGGAAAGACCCTCCTTGCTCTAGCCACCTCCAGTATATGTTTTCTTTGCATGCTACTTTGGAATAGTTCCACCGATTTATTAATTGACTGGATTTACACCACACTCTATTTGTTTTATGTCATACAATTCCTGGCTTTTTACACCAACTACTTCACCACTACTTTCAACATGTTGAAAGACATACGACTTTAACGATCAGCCGACATGAACGATGTCAGCTGATTGTTACCTCCTATTCCATGGGACAATTATTGGCCATAACGGTCAATATCGACCGAATACGGCCGATAATCGTTCCGTGGAATTGGGCCTTTAGCCTACATTCTATGTCGATGTTCTATGTCAACATTCTAATGTTGTTATGTGGAATGGTGGGGTAGTATGTGTCCAGGGCTTATATTTTGCCCCAGTCTGGTCCTGGGAGGTGGTGTGTGTAGGAATGGGGTGAGGGGGTTGTGTGTAAGGGGGTGGGATAAAGAGGTGGTGTGTGAGGTGAGAGAATGAGGTGAAGTCTGAGGGGGCAGTGTGAGAAGACGTTGTCCAAGTTATTGAAATAAATTGAAAGATTTTATGTTTTTGATGTAAAGATTTTATTCATTACTATTTATTTTACTTTAATTTTTATGTCACACAGTCTTAAAAACTTGATTAATTACAACTGGAAAACTTAGATGGGGCGAGTAATATTTGCATAGATTCTGAGAATGTGAGGTCAGGGTCCCTGGTTGCGTGTGGTGAGCACACTTAGAGTCAGTCATGTAAATCCTGGATGTCATCTAATATCCTAAGAGTTTCCATACAACTGAGGTCTACCAGAAGAAGTGCTTGGTGTAGCTGGATGGGTGAAGGCTCCGATCCTGGTCCTGTGCATCACACACCTGACACAAGACTCTTCTAATAGATTATTGGTCAATTCACTTGGGTTCCTAATAAAAAGAAAGACACCTAATTTCTAAGCAGTAGAGATGTGAGGAAAGACGAGAACCATCACCTTCAGTCATGGACCCCAACGAAGTGATATTTCATCTTTGTGTCGTAGTATTGGCAGTGGAGACCAGTGTTGGGGTTCTGTCCAGCGTCTACGTCATAGTCATCATTCTTCTTGATTTTCATAAAAAGAATAACATGAGGACTGGAAATAAGATCCGGATGGCTCTGGGACTGTCCAATGTCTGTTTTTCCGTCATAATGTTTACTAGTGTCTTCAGTCATTTCTTCTGGCCCGTGACCTCCGGAACAACCTCCTCTAACTGCATCCTATACTCATTCACCATGTACTGCATCAGCACCTGTTCATGGCTTAGTGCCAGTCTCAGCTTCTTCTATTTCATCAAGATTGTCAATATGAAGATCAGGTGTTTTGTTTGGGTAAAGGCGAACATCAGCCCCATTGTGTCCTGGTTATTACTGGTGACCCAAGTTGTGTCTTTTGGAAGTTTCTTTGCTGTATTTTTCCTTATTGTTCCTCGGCCAACAGTTAGTAATTCTACAATCTCCTCGAACAGTGCAATGACTGTCGGTGATCTCAGGCGCCAATTTGTATATATTATCATAGTTGTGACTTTTATGCCTTTACTCACCGTTTTGTTCACCACTATCACCACGGCTGTGGTTCTTAAGCAGCACCGACTAAAGATGGTGCAGAACCTGGGACCTAACATCCAGCTAGAGACCTACAACAGCGCTGTCTTTAGGATGTTACGACTGTTGTTCTTTTTCACTATGTTTTACACGGTGATGTTGATCTTTTATTTCCCTGTGTTTGTGGAGATGACCCCAGGCTTTTGGGTCTCTCTTATCATCATGTCTACATTTACCTCCGTTCAGTCCATACTTATTGCCTTTGGTAACCCAAATCTGAAGCGAGCCTGGAAAGAGGTGACTAAATGTATAAGAAGCTGTAAGCCATAATGATGGGAAGAAGAAGAAATGTCCTCTTTTTATTTTTATAATTTTTACATTATATTGTACTGTTGAATGCACAGATGGAAGAGAGAAACCAAGGGCCACAGGGTGGGCATTTGAAGGTTGAATGCGTCCACTAAGTGGCGAATCAATGGCTCAGTCTTAAATGTGAGGTTAATAGTGATAAAATGAGTAAAATTATGTAAAATGTATTAATAAAGATAACTTCCCTTATGTCCCATCAGCAGCACAATAGTGGGGATTTCTCCACCCTGCAGACTGATAACACAGATAGCTTTAAATAAGTAAGCCATACCCTAAAAGTTCCCTCAAACTCAACTACCTTACACCTTAAGGCTATGTTCATACATAGTAAGACCGGCTGTTCCGTGACTAAGTCGGGTCATGGAGCGGCCGGTCTCAAAAAAGATCATCCTGGCCGGTACTGCAGTACCGGCTGGATGATGTTTAGCCCCACAGAGTTCTGATGTGGGCGCATCCATGCGCGCTCGCATCAGAGCGCCCAACAGCACAGAACTCCCCACTGGCCGGAGCCGCTCGCTCCACAGTGTGCACTGACAGGGTTTTCTGTCAGTTGTTTGCTATGTGTATACGCTCTGGCCGGGATCCCATAGACGGCAAGGTAATGTATATCACGGACGTTGTTGCAATGTGCGTTGTGTGAACATAGCCTAAACCAGTGAGCTTCTCTGAGCTGGCTTTGGTGCACCCTGGGTGCAGTGGCCTGTACAAGCCAACCAACGGTTTATGGGCCACTGGGCCTTCAAATTGCCGCATTTTATCTTTGAAATGAGATAGCTCTTACTTTAGCTCATCTTCTCTGAACAAAGAGGTTGGGCAGTGATTTTCCATTGCGCCCAACTCCTGTCACCATCAACATCATCTATTGATGAGTGTTCAGGAGAGCCCCAGACATAATGGCCTACTAAAGTCTAAGGTGTATCGGGGCCCTTGACCCTTTTACATTAACCAATGAGCTTCCAACGATGAATATTGATTCCTATGATCAGGGATAGTTCACAGAGCCTTTAGATGGCTCAATGTATGAGCAGCCGGGTGCTTGTTCCTTCCTGAGGCCATTTAAACTCCTTATTATAGGCCGCCTGTCCCTTGTTTACACAGATTGATGTACAGGCAATAACAATGACTGCAATTGGCTGACAAACAAAGTTCTCTCATTCACCTGCTCATTTTTGTCCCTTTAACATATCGGCTGATTGTATGGAAAGAACGAAAATCCAAAAAAAAATCTAAAAGAAAGAGAGAGAGCAATTGTGCTTGAGGTTCTACAGCTCCATACATCATTCTTTTCTTCCACACTTAATCTTTCTCAGGTTCCGTCTTCTGGAAACATCCGTCAGGCCATCTCCCTTTCAAGATGACATCTGTTTAATGGCTTTAGACCTGGCCTTCTGTCTTCAAACTTATCAGATGGGATTTCTGCCCTTAGAATAAAAGAAAACCTATTGGTTTCCTATTCCTAGCCCAAAAGAGGCTGCAGAGCTTCCACAACCTACACACCCTGTGGGATAAAAGAGATTATAGCCTACAGAAAAGGCCTTTGTTTGAGCACATTGCATCAGGTCTCTTTCTAGGGGAAATCCCTCTCTGGGGGATTCCTCTTAGCAAGTCCCCACTATTGTGCTGCTGATAGGACATGAGGGGAGTTTATGTAATGTAAATGTAAATCTGTGTTCCCTTAGTCCATTAGCAGCACAAGACTCCCTTCCCACCTAAGGGCTTCTGAGATGAGTACTTGGAACAGGACCTGCTTACTCAGCCAGTCACTGGCTGGGATGAAACACTGCTGAGGCCAGTCACTGGCTGGGATGAAACACTGCTGAGGCCAGTCACTGGCTGGGATGAAACACTGCTGAGGCCAGTCACTGGCTGGGATGAAACACTGCTGAGGCCAGTCACTGGCTGGGATGAAACACTGCTGAGGCCAGTCACTGGCTGGAATAAAACATTGCTGAGGCCAGTCACTGGCTGGGATGAGACAGGGCTGCTTAAGCGATGGTCCCCGCTTCCCTGCTCTGATCAAAGGCTGGGAACCCACCTTTGTAATGCATAAGAATATACAGTACCCGGGGGTGGGGGTCACATTGGTCACATTGCTGTCAGTCTATACGCACCTGCCTGCTGAGGACTCCATGGATAATCCGCAGCTTAACACAGGTTCTCTGCATCAGTTACCATGAAAATAATGAAAGCTCTATGAACGTCAATGCAGATGATACAGATAGTAAGGAAATGTTTCTAATATTTGCATTAATCAGGGGATGAAAGAATTAGGTGATTCCACCCACTGATGTCATAGGGTAGATTATGGGGGCGGTTTATAGTATATATGATGCAAAATGAAGCTGAGATCCTGTGGAACATCTGAACATGCTGCCAGTCTGACCCTGAATCTTTGGGAAATTGTAAGATGGGTTTGGACCACCTGTACATCCCGCCATTTCTGGGGACCTTCATCATCATCCTTATGATTGAGATCTTGGCTGGAGTGTTGACCAATGTCTTCATTGTGGTTGTCAATATCCTTGACTGGCTGAGGGGACAGAGCCTGAACTCCAGTGATCAGCTGGTGGTTTCCTTGGCCCTCTCCAATTTCTGCTTCTCTTGTATCAATGCTGCCACCATCATGTGCTTCAACTTCTTCTTCCAAATTGTCTTGGTGGATTATGTTTTCTATAGCTTGTATGGGATTCTGACCTACAGCATCTTCTCCAGCTCCTGGCTCTCTGCCTGGCTCTGCTTATTCTTCTGTGTAAAAATTATCAGCTTCAAGCAAGGTTGTATGGCATGGCTGAAGGTGAACATTGCCACCGTGGTTCCATGGCTGATACTTTTATCTCAAGTTTTTTCCATTGTCTCCAGTCTCCCATTCATGTGGTCCTTCACAATAGTGTATGCATCAAATACCACCAATGAGTCTAATGAAACATCCACTTACCTCAATGAGTCCAATGGGACATCCACTTCCATCAAAGAGACCAATGGGACATCCACTTCCACCGATGAGACCAATGGGACATCCACTGTTATTGGCTATAAAATTAATGCCGTTTATAACCTGTCTTCCCTCCTCATAAATTGCTTTATACCTTTCATGATGGTGATGGCTACAACCGGCCGTATCATTGCATCTCTCTGCACACATACCCGCCACATGAAACAGAACATGGAAGATCATGGTCCAAGCCTGAAGGCCCACCAGGGCGCAGCCAGGACAATGATGTCTCTCCTTATTTTATACTTTATATTTTATTTGGTAGAACTAGGCCTTGGGTTCCTTTCCATGATGGATCCATTATACTGGGTGTGCTTTGTGCTGATCTGTTCTTTCCCTACCATACAGTCGGTCATATTTATCGCAGGCAACGCCAAGCTGAAGCAAATGTGGTTAAAAATTCTGAAGAACTGTAGAAAGAAATAGTAAGAAAGAAGAAGTATGAAGAAGTATGGGATAGGCTTTTCCCTCCTTAGATTAAGTGTTATCCAGGATTAGAAACAACACAGCTGCTTTCTTGCAAATACATTGCGCCACCCCTGTCCTCAGGTTGTGTGTGGTATTACAATTCAGCTCCATTCAGTTCTGTGGAGCTGAGCTGGGAAGTGATGGATGATGGAGGACTGGTAAATGGGCACCTGTGGGTGTCTTCTCTTATGTGTTGTATCAGATGCAGTGCTGATCCCTCCCCTGTATATATGAAGTAAAGATGTTCTAAAAACCTTTTATGCAGCACTAGAGTTATTTTACCTATATACAGAAGGAACGCCTTCAGGGACAGAAAGTAATATACCCTACATAAGTTACCCTACACAGGTGACCCTACCCAGGTGACCCTACACAGATAACCCTACACAGGTGACCATACACAGGCGACCCTACCCAGGTGACCATACACAGATTACCATACACAGGTGACCCTACACAGATTACCATACACAGGTGACCCTACACAGATGACCATACACAGATAACCCTACACAGATTACCATACACAGGTGACCCTACACAGATTACCATACACAGGTGACCCTACACAGATTACCATACACAGGTGACCCTACACAGATTACCATACACAGATAACCCTACACAGATTACCATACACAGATTACACTACCCAGGTGACCCTACACAGATTACTGTACACAGGTGACCCTACACAGATTACCCTACCCAGGTGACCCTACACAGATTACCCTACCCAGGTGACCCTACACAGATTACCGTACACAGGTGACCCTACACAGATAACCCTACAGATTACAGTTTATAAAATGGCTTAATCTACAGCTGATTCTCCTCTCTACCATTACAGAACAGTCCCAGTGCCTTGAATTCCCACTTATTGAGGCTTCACTTTGCCAGTTCATCAGTAGGAACTTTTCTCAACAGAAAGAAAAGGAAAGTGAAACCAATTGTCCATTAGGTTTTAGTGTCTTAGATCACTAATAGATAGTATAGATAAAGCATAGATAAAGCGTGATAGGAAAGAAACCTACAGCTGCACTAGTGGGGTTTGAGTGGGTGGAGGATCATGGGGGGGGAGGATTATGGGTAAAGACTTATGGGGTGGAAGGTTGAAGGGCAGAGGATCACATGGTGAAGGTTTGTAGGTGGGAGGATTATAGGATGGAGTATTGTAGGGGGGAGGATCACAAGGTGGAGGATCACAGGGTAAAATATTGTGGGTGGAGGATCACAAGGCGGAGGATTATGGGGTGTAAAATAATGGGGTGGAGGATCATGGAGTGGAGGATGACAAGGGGGGGATCTCAAGGTGGAGAATCATGGGGTGAAGGATGACAAGGGGGATATCAAGTTTAAGGATCATGGGATAGAGGATCTCAAGGTGGAGGATCATGGGGTAGAGGATCTCAAGGTGGAGGATCATGGGGTAGAGGATCTCAAGGTGGAGGATCATGGGGTAGAGGATCTCAAGGTGGAGGATCATGGGGTAGAGGATCTCAAGGTGGAGGATCATGGGGTAGAGGATCTCAAGGTGGAGGATCATGGGGTAGAGGATCTCAAGGTGGAGGATCATGGGGTAGAGGATCTCAAGGTGGAGGATCATGGGGTAGAGGATCTCAAGGTGGAGGATCATGGGGTAGAGGATCTCAAGGTGGAGGATCATGGGGTAGAGGATCTCAAGGTGGAGGATCTTAAGGTGGAGGATCATGGGGTGGAGAATCATGGGGTAGAGGATCTTAAGGTGGAGGATTACAGCACTGCAGAGTAAGAGAATGAGATGTTGGTAACACCAGACCGACTAAAAGGACTTCCATAGACATGCAGAGCAACCTGGTAATAGTACTAGTTATATACAATGATGTGTATATATGTGAAGTGCTTATAGTACTATGAACCATCAATGCCTGGGGATAGTAGATACACAGTAATAATGTACCAGAATCAGTAGTGATGTATAATAACCAGCATTATATACAGTATATATCACGTGTGCAGGATTGAGCAGCAATTCTCCCAATCCTGATGGGTTTTCTGTAGAGCTTTATTACTCATGGGTGCCCCACATTTATAAATGGTGTTTGAACATGCTCTTATGTAGGTACCCGTCTACCCTCCTTCTATGATGCCCTCTCTAACCCGAGAAGGACCCACTGCACTGCGTCCCATACGAGCTAATATCTCTAGTAATCATCGATTATAGTATTTTATATACATTTATATTGGCCACTCGACTTAACCGAGTCACAGTGACATTGATAGCTCCTGTTCAGACAGGCTACATGCTGGGGAAACCATCTCAGCTAAGGTCAGATGTGAGCAATCTGAGGTACAGGATGGCCCCCACCCTGCACGACAACCATTGGAAAGCACTGAAGCATTCGACCGCTTGCATAGATTCGCCTTTGGCTGCAGTTCTGTCATTGGGAATTTCAAGGTGTAATAAGCCAAATTTGGGTCAATTTTGGCATTCTTGGATCCAAATAGAAACTTTTGTCTGAATTGGCTGAAAACAAAACAAATTTCCAAAATTCTCTCATCTTTATCCCTGTGTTTTTTAAGCCGATTCCTGATCCCCCAGCCTTCGTGCATCTTCCCATCTTCCCACATTGGTCTCATACCTGGTTGTTCCTCACTCCACCTCCAGAAATGGCTACAGTTTAGTAGGACTGAGCTAACTCGAACAGCAAAGGTCGAGTTTGTACCCGAATCCACATGTTCACGGAAACTAATGGATGAACCAACAGTCATGTGTCTGTTTGTGTATCTGTTCATTATTCTGCAATAAAGTTGGCTGAAAGGCTGATAAGATGACGGCTCAGTAGCCACTCAGCAAACATCAATGCGTCATCATTGTCCCGGCAGGACAGCCAGATGGGACACGTGACCCTGGTGTATAATATTGCCGGCCACGCATCCGGCTGCCATTCTGCTGCTGATTAGTGTAGGGAGAAGCTGGCGCTGTAGGCAGGGAGAGAGGTAGGCTGAAAAACAACTTTTTTTTTCCTTATTATTTAAACCCAAATATCTACGGGTCCAATCATCACCATTGTATATGGGGGTTTCCACTCCTAATAAATGATTCCCTTCCCACCCAAGTCGGCTCTTCCACCATGTCAGCCAATCAAATTTATATTTCTTGTCACCACTAACATCCAAACTCCTGATACGGCAGCGGTAAGTATGATACAAGGCTGACATATACAGATGAGAAATGGTACTGGATGGGGGTCGTGCACAAGTCTCGTAACTACACGGCTACCAAACCCTTCCATACACCATTCAAATAACATGCAAGTTTCAATGACGTCTAGGAGAGCGGATTTAATGAGAAACAAATGAAGTAAAATTTGACAAGCAAAATTTTTTTAAGCAAAAAGGCTTAAAAAAAAAAATCAATCCATGAAACGGGGCCACTTTGCTTTTTGTGTCCGATTTATTCTGAAAGGAAACCACTGACATGGAGACAGGATACCTTTTATTCTTCTTAGTTAACGTTATAGTCTCATGTTTTGGGATAAACCTCAACCTGTTCATCTCAGTGGTCAGCTACAAGACTTGGCTCAGTCATGGACTCCACCAGCCCCAAGGTCTCCTGCTCTTCTGTATTGGATTGTCCAGTGCTATATTGGAAGGCTATCAGCATTGTTTTGCCATAGTATCTTGTATGTGGCCTGCTGGGTTCTCATCCCTCAATGTCTGTACAGTTTTCCTGCATTGTGTTTTCACCTTCTGCATCTTCTTCACTACGTGTCAGATCTCGTGGCTGTGTAGCTTCTACTGTATTAAGCTTGTCTCCTTCCAGAACCGCTTCATTGTGGTCCTGAAGTCAAGGCTACCATCTATTCTTCCCTGGATAATAGCCGGCACTGTGGTGGTCTCCGCTATGGTGATGTTCTTAATGTTTGCTATCCTCTACATCTCAGCCCCTATAGAGAACATCACTAATAGCACTTATTACTGCCGGAGGATCAATGAAACCTACACTGACTATTTACTGTTCTTTACAGAGAGATACAACATTGTGACATCTCTGCCGTTCTCCCTCACCCTGGTGTCTCTGAGTTGTACGGTCTGGACTCTGATCCGGCACATACGGAGGGTGCGGGGAACATTGAGCTTGGACAGATCCCACCTGGAGGCTCATATTGATGCAATCAAAACCATGATCCTGCTGCTGGTCCTCAACTCCTCATATTATATATCTAAGTTGTTGATGGACGGGAATCTGTCAACCTTTACAAATTGGGTTTCTTTGGTAGTATACTACTTATTCTACCCTCTCCAGGCTCTTACTTTAATCTGCAGAACAAAGAAACTTTACAGTCACTTTATCTCTTGTCTTTATAGAAGAAGCTCAGAGAATATGTGACTGTGATACCTGCAAATTTTTTTAAAATTTTCCTATCTGTTGGAGCCTGCAAGAGAATAGGCTTAAAAATCCTACAGGTACGTGGTCTAATCTGAAGCAAATCGGGGACAGAATTCCTAGAAGTGTCGCATACTGCATTGTAGGTGTATTACAATGCAGACTTTAGCTCTTCCGGGAGTTCAGTCCCCGGGTTGCATCAGAAGAGACCATGTACCTGCATTGTTTTCAATGGGGCCGTTACTTGCGTCGAGCCCTCAAGTGTTGAAAAATACTCGCCTCGTGTAATAAGCATTTGAGTATTTTGATGCTCGCTCATCTCTAATAGGTTGGCTTCAAGGGAAACTTACACAGAATGTTCCCATAGTGCACAGGGCGCTGAGAATGAGGGTAGTTTCTGACCATCATCCTCAATGACATTTTCACTAAATATTGACTAATCAATATGTTAACTATATGGTTTGGTGGACTGGTGGGGGTAAGGGGATTACAGCCTTTAGTGTTCAATCTCTCCCACCTCATGAATATTCGTTCACACTTGCAGTGGCGAGAGTGACATCACCACAGAGCCCCGCCTTTTTATTTATGGAAAGTGAGTGGTCCCTCCTCCATCGCACTATATTGTCCAATTTACATATTAATTTGTCAATATATAGCAAAAACGGCTCTGATGATGACGGTAAAAAATTGCCTTCATCCTCAGTGTCCCCAGTAGAGATGGTCAGAACCGAGTTCGGTTCGGGTTCGTACGAACCTAAACTCTCGGAAATGATTCCCGCTGTCTGCCCGCTCCATGGAGAGGGTGGTTACAGCAGGAGGACTGCCTGGAAAACTGGGATACAGCCATAGCCATAGGCTGTATCCCAGTTTTCCAGGCGGTCCTCCCTCTGTATCCACCCGCTGCACGGAGCGGGCAGACAGCGGGAATCTGATGCCGTGCGTTCGGGTTCATACGAACCTGAACCTCGGCAGTTTCAGACCATCCCTAGTCCCCAGCCCTAGGGGAACTTATATCCTGCTCTAAATTTCCCTTAAAAAAAAGAAAAATGATAGGCCAACCACTAAATAGGCTATGGATATATGATGAGTGGGGTGCTGATCAGCTGTCCAGCACCCGCAGTACAGTGAGAGGAGAGCTGGAAGCCGTTGGCTCCATACTTGGTGGTATCCTTGGTTCCAGAGTACCGCAGTCTCGACTCCTGGTGAAGTGAATTTGGGAAGACAGAAAAAAAAAAAAGGAAAAACTGCCCCCCCAACTGCCCAAAAAATTCCCACAAAAATAATGAGTCTCTTGGTTACTATTTGCAAACAGCGTAAACTGCCTCACCACAATAAGGTGGAAGAGTCTGCACTACAGTGAGAGTAGGGCTGGAAGCCATTGGCTCCATACTTGGTGGTATCAGTGGTGCTGGAGTACTGCAGTCTCGGCTCCTGGTGAAGTGAATTGGGGCAGAGTCTGCAGTACAGTGAGAGTAGGGCTGGAAGCCATTGGCTCCATACTTGGTGGTATCAGTGGTGCTGGAGTACTGCAGTCTCGGCTCCTGGTGAAGTAATTGGTAGAATAGTCTGCAGTACAGTGAGAGAAGGGCTGGAAGCCATTGGCTCCATACTTGGTGGTATCGGTGGTGCTGGAGTACTGCAGTCTCGGCTCCTGGTGAAGTGAATTGGGGCAGAGTCTGCAGTAATCCAACACTGATTAAAAGCTGATTAGAGGGGATGCAGGGAACAAGCACCCCACCAATCATTTGTGTTTATCCTGAAAGACAGCTTGTAATGAATGGTGACATTTTGGATTGTGTCCATCCGATAGAGATGCAGTGCAAGGGCCGCCCTTCCAGGAATACAATCTCTTCTCCTCTTGTCTCATCCAAGGTAACAAAGATCAACACAACGTGAGCAACAAGACTGAGAAAGAGAACAAATGGGAGATTTCCCCAAGTCTCATCGGTCCCTTTGTGGTTGAACAGCGGACATTCTTATATGAGTATATGTATGTCGGTTATTCCGTTAGGCGTGACTACTGCTTTTACGTGCTTCTTCCATTAGATGTAACTTGTGTTTTATTAAAACTTGTTCAGAGAACAATAAAAAAAAAAGACTTGCGTGTCCAGATTTTCTTCCCATGCAGGGGGGCTGCCCATGCGAAACATCGTAGTAAGTGTAAAAATTTACAGATGGTATCTTTGTGCCGTACTAAAGGGTGTGATTGAAACCAATGATTTAGGCCACTATTACACAGCGGTATTAACCCCTTAAGGACTGGGCCTGATATGGCCTTAAGGATAGAGACAAGTGTTATGAATATGACCAGTGTCACTTATTCATTAATAACTTCGGGATGCTTTTACCTATCCGGCTGATTCTGAGATTGTTTTCTCGTGACATATTGTACTTCACATTTCTGGTAAATTGCAGTCAAAACCCAAAATAACGTGAAAAATTGTGAAAAAATGCATTTTTCCAACTTTGAAACTTTTCTGCTTATACAGAAAGTGGTTATATCACATAAATTATATATTAAATAGCATTAGCAACATGTCATCTTTATGTTGGCGGCATTTATGAAACTATATTTCATTTTTTTAGACAATAGGAAGCTTAAAACATTAGCAGCAATTTTCCAAATTTTCAGTAAAATTTCAAAATCAGATATTTTTAGGGACCTGTTCAGGTAATCAAAGTGCATTTGAGGGGACAGTGTGTAAGAAAGCCCCACAAAGCACCCCATTATAGAAACTGCACCCCCCACACTCTGCAAAAGCATATCCAGAAAGTTTTTTTAACCCTTTAGGAGAGTCACAGAAATAAAAGCTAAGTGTATAAGAAATTTGAAAATCTTAATTTTCTGTGCAGATATTTTATTGTAATCCAATATTTTTCATAATTATAAACTTATTACCAGAGAAATGCACCCCAATATTGATTGTCCCGTTTCTGCAGTTTATAGAAATACCCCATATGTGGCCCTATTGCGCTATTTGACGCAACCACAAGCCTCAGATATAAGGGAGCGCCTAGTGCATTTCAATGGCTCCATTATATTTGGTCATTTTTGACTGTACCACTTCAGGTTGGCAGAGGCTCTGGGGTGCCAAAACCTAAAAAACACCCCTAAAGGGACACCATTTAGAAAACTACACCCCTCAAGGAATGTAACAAGGGGTGCAGTGAGCATCTGGACCCCACAGGTGCTTCACAGATTTTCCGAACAATATGGCTTGAAAAAAGAAGAATAAAATTTTTTACACTAAAATGTTGTTCTATCCTTCAATTTTTCATTTTTACAAGGGGATAAAAGAAAAAAAAACACCAAACGTGTAGCGCAGTTTCTCTCGAGTACGGAAATACCCCACATGTGACGATAAAGTGCCAAGCGGGCGCAGGATGAGCCTCCAAAGGGAAGGAGCGCCAATTCTGGATGATGAGGATGATGAGGATGAATGGAGGAAAGAAGGATCCCCCCATTCATCCTCACTGGCTGTTTCGGTGTCGGAGGCAATAATAGCGTATGCGTCCGCCACCGAAAACACCCTGGGGGCCATTTTTAAATGGGGATTAGTATATGGGGTATGTAAATGTGTAATGTGTGTAGTGTAAAACTTTATTTTGTTCAGTGTGGTGTAGTGTAGTGTTTTTTACGTTTTTTTTTAACAGTAAGGAAAAAAAAAAACCTACGCCAAGAAAGTAGTTGCTGATAAATGCCGCACTTATGTGCGGCAGTTATCAACAGACAGTGGCGGTAGGATATAGGGGGAAAAAACGCCCCTACGCCAAAAGAGGAGTTGCTGATCAGCGGCGCACTTATGTGCGATGCTGGTCAGTACTCAGCGGCGTTAGGGCGCATAAAAAGAAAAAAATTGGGGGAATTTTTTTTTTTTTAATCCAAAGCAACTGATCAGTGAATAATATTTACTGATCAGCCGCTATGGGCAGTAGAGAGAAGATTGCCGGAGTCCGCCGAAGCCCGCAGAGCCGAACATTTCCGAGGATTTCCGAAGACCCGAACGAACCTGGAAGAAGCGCCGACCGAAGACACGAGGACGCCGCGGACCGCCAACCGTCGCTCCGGACGCCGGGATCAGGTGAGTATAGTACACCTACACTATACACACCTTTTCTGCACCCCTCAGCTACCTAGCTGAGGGGTGCAGAACCCGGCAATACTGTTTTTTTTACAGTATAATCGCCGTGATGGGCCGGCCGGTACTGGCCAGCCCATCACGGCGATCGTGGGGGTGGCATCGGCGACATCTTTTCGGAGGTCACTAATGGCGATTGGAGCTGTCTTGGACAGCACCAATCGCCATTGCTTTCCGAGTCACCGGGTCACCGATGACCCGGAAAGCTGAATTAAGCTGCTATATGCTGATCTGTATTGATCACACAGCAATCGGGGAAACATCAGGCGTAAATGTACGCCCGTTTGCGCTAAGTACCAGGGCGCTTAGCGTACATTTACGCCCAATGTCGTTAAGGGGTTAAAGAGTCACTGTCGTATTTTTTTTTTGCAGAAAACAATAGTCCTGGCGATTTTAATAAACTTTGTATTTGGGTTTATTAGCCAAATCTGCCATTATCTGCATTTAAAAAGCTGCTCTATAGAGAGGGGAGGGGGGAGGAGGGAGTTAGCCGCAGCAGAAAGCAGATAACAGAGGATTACAGGCAGGAGCTGGGTGACAGCTGTAATCAGAGCTCAGAGAGGTCAGTGGTGACTGTCAGAGGAGATAAAGGGTGAGGTATTTGTAGATTAACTCTTTGTTGTCCTGTTTTGGTCTTTTCTTTAGCTCTCTCCATAGGAGAACAATGAAGACAGGGGGGAGAGCTTCAAACTGCTTTTTCATGATAAAAATGCATTTTTCGGCTAATAAACCCAATGACAAAGTTTCTTAAAATCGCCTGGACTATTGATTTCTGCATAAAAAAAAAAAAAAAATTTCACGACAGTGACACTTTAAATAAAAGATATTGATCATATTATGGAGGTGCAGACCTAATTTTTGCAGATCATTTTTTGGTGTATACATCGGGCTACTTTCCTACGTTCAGCATGTTTATCAGAACTGCAGGGAACTCGCTGGGCAGTGGATGCACACTTAAAATAAAATGGGTCTATTGCCACGTCTGTTTACTCACTGCCACAGCAATCAGCTGCTGTTCTCCTATCCTAGGAACAGAGGATATTAGGCTGATTACCAAATTATGTGCATGTTACTGTAGGATATACAATGTGCAGCCCGGAGGGTTGTACAGATCATGTACAGTATTTCCAGTTGGACAATGTCCTTCGATTGGAGGATTGGGATTATTTGAGGACTAGAAATGTGACATAGGTGGCCATGATCTCCGGCTGTATAATCTGCTGCAACAATAAAAACATGAGGTCCTGTCTGTCAGCTATGTGGGACGGTGCAGACGTGAAGAGAGGCTCCATACGTGGCTACCTTTACACCGAACAAGGAAGAAGACATTATCTTGACCACATCAAAACATTTTTTGGTTGAATTTATTTTTCATGGCTTATTTTGCCCATGTGCTGTATAACCAAAACCTTTCTGATGGAATAAGAACTGGAGGACACGTGATCCCTCATGACAGATGTCTGGTGACTTGGGTCAGTATTTCCATACATCAGGTGCCTCCACATTTACATGAGAGTTCTGCATTGTGACTGTAGTTTGAATTTATTCAAAGATTGTCCATTAGAAGAAGTCCTCTCTCCATCCCTACCCCAGTATAAGAGCAAGGGCGGCTGAAGACCAGCACTTCTGATCCCAAGCTGGATGGTGGATAACCCTCACATCTACTGACATGGGTTCTACTAATCTTGAGGCTTTTCTCTTTATCGTATTTCTCGAGGTCACCATTGGCCTGTCCTCCAGTGTATTCACAATTATTTGTCTCTGTGTTTCTGCCACAAAAACGAGAAGGATTTCCACCCTTAACAAGCTATTGATGGCTCTGAGTGTTTCTAACATGTGCTTCCTCTTTACTATGTCTACAGACATGCTTATCACATACGTGTGGCCATATTTACGTGAGATAACATATGTTACCTATTCCTTCTACTGCTTGTCCTTGTACAGCATCACCTGTACCATGTGGCTCACCTTTACTCTTTCCTTCTTCTACTTCCTGAAGATCATACCTTCCCAGCCCGGGATTTTGACAAAGCTTAAAAACATGTCGAACACAATGTCCGGGGGTCTGTTATTGGTGGCAGAGGTCGTGTCTCTGGTCGGAGGTTTTCTGTCAATTCTTATTACACATCAAAATTTTATTAAAAATAACTCAACTGGAAGCCGAATAGAAGAAATGGAGATCTCAGGAACAGTCACAAAAACATTCAATAATATAGTCATGGCTCTCAATTTTCTGCCATTCCTCATATCAATAGTGACCACAGTTGTCAGCGCTTCTCTCCTCAAACACTATGATGGTCAGATGAAGAAGAATATCGGGAATCTCAATGCCAATGTGAAGGATTATCGGACTGCCATCCACACCATGACCGCTCTCCTAATGTTCTACACAATCACTTTGCTTATAGTGATCATTGTTACACTGAACATACTGGATGAAAGAACCTGGGGCTACTGCATATGTGTGACCTTGCTGCTTTCATTTCCCGCAGTCCAGTCGTCTCTTCTTATCAATGCTAATCCCAAACTGAATGAAGAACTAAGGAAGCTAGTCACCATTATTACTTCCACTTGTCCAATGGTTAGAGGATAGATGTGATAGAGGTGGCCATGATCTCCAGTTATATAATCATCTGCAACAATAAAAACATGAGGTCCTGTCTGTCGGCTATCTGGGACGGCACAGACTTCATACATTGTTGCCTGTACAATGTACAAAGAAGCCAGGTGGTTATCTCGGCCACATAGAGGCATCATTCTGTTTTTTTTCCTTGTAAAATTTGGAGGACATGTGGGCATACGATTAGTATTTCCATATATCAGGTGTATCCACATTTACATGACACATGAGAGTTCTGCATTGTTTCTGACCTGAAGTTTGAATCTATTCAAAGATCGTCCATTAGAAGAAGTCATCACTCCAGGTCCATCCTATCCACAATAAAAGGACAATGGTGGCTGATGCCCAACACTTCTGATCCTAAGCTGGGTGGTGGACAATCTTCACGTCTCTTGACATGAGTTCTCCTAATAGTAAGGCTTTTCTTGCTGTCTTACTTCTTGAGACCATCACGGGTTTGTCCTCCAGCATCTTCATAATCATTTGTCTCTATGATCCTGCCACTAAGTGTCAAAGATTTTCCACCCTTAACAGGATTTTGATGGCTCTGAGTGCTTCTAACATGTCCTTCCTCTTTACTATGTCTACACACTTCCTCCTTTTAGCCGTGTGGCCTAAGTTTTACAATATGCTGTATGTTTTTTATCCCATCTGCTATTTGACCTTGTACAGCATAACATCCACTTGTTGGCTGACCTCAGCTCTTTCCATCTTCTACTTCTTGAAAATCATCCCTTCCCAGTCTGGGATCCTGACAAAGCTTAAGAACATGTTGGACACGATGACCGGAGGGTTGTTATTGGTGCCAGAAGTTGTGTCTTTCAGTGGAAGTTTTCTGTCTTTACTTATTTCAAATCCAAATTCTTTTCAAACTAACGCAACAAAAACTGAAACAGAAGACTTGATGGTGAGGAAGGTAAGCTTCAATGGTATAGTCATGGCTCTCAATTTTCTGCCATTCATCATTGCAATAGTGACCACAGTCATCAGCGCTTCTCTCCTCAAACACTATGATGGTCAGATGAAGAAGAAGATTGGGCATCTCAATGCCAAAGTGAAGGATTATCGCACTGCCGTCCACACCATGAGCGCTCTCCTAATGTTCTATACATCCATGTTCCTTATACTTATCTTTTTCTTGCTGAAGGCAACAGATACCACAACCTGGGGCTACTGGATATGTGTGATGTTGCTGTTTTCACATCCCACAGTCCAGTCGGCCATCCTTATCCATGGGAATCCCAATCTGAAGGAAGAACTTAGAAAGTTATTCACCATTATAACCCAGTAAATAGCCTTGGGTCAGTAGAGATCGCTCCCATTAGAATGCGTTTCATACCAGACATTATATTCTCTGTTGTGTAGTGTCATGTGATATACTCTATCTATCACAACTAATTATTGACATTGATCAGATCTTCAAACTGGAAGAGATTTAAGATCCCTACAGAAGACGACACCAGTTCAGCTTCACCCTTAAGTAGAATGTAAATTTGCTTTCCCCTTGATAAGTAAAAGAAAACTCTTCATTGATGGGATTGCTGACTGTAGATTAAATATTCTTGGGTATCACATAACCAAAGTCTGGGGTTATTCTTATGTTTTCAGGTTCTTTATTCCTAAATAGGGGGCTGTAATTCCAGCAGGAACCTCAGAGTTATTCGGTACATTGATGCTACTGATCCAGCCTGAAGGTCGATGCTTGCTATACAACCAACTATGATGTATACTCACTGTAAAGGTCTTATAGGAAGCAGTCCCTGGTGTGGATGAAGAACTTTTATATAGTGGGGTGGAAATAATGTTAAATAACCATGCTTTCATCATCTGTCTAGATTGTATTGGCTTCTTAATGTAGATAGTTTATCTTGGTCCACTGGGCAGTAATCATCCAATTTTCCTAGCTTTTCAAGGGTGTTGTGGTTAGAAACATCGCTGGGCTGAGATAGAGTTCACAGCTGAAGCATAGCACATCCACACAATAGATGGACATTAGATTCTAAAGCGATAGTCACAGCTTGGAGAACATCTGAAACGTCAGCCCTTAAAGATCTCTGGAAGATTTATCTAAATTGGGCCTTTAAATTAGTTTAGACGTTAGTTGATAGAGGAACTATAGTTGATGAGCTTGAGAAAAATGTAGCTTGGCTGAGTCTAGCTGTAAGACTGTCCCGGGGGCCTTGTCTAAGGTAGAAAAGTACTCTGCCGGGATTGTGTTGAGAGTAGTAATTAGTGTGCAGAAGAGAATACCCGTACTCAGGGTAAGAAGCACCATACATAAAAGACCACCTTTTGCCCAACCAGATCAGAGAGTGCCAGGTTTGGTGATGCAAGCCCCAGACATTTACAACTAGGCATAGCTAACTCCTCGAGCCTTCCCAGGGTAGTCAAGTTTAGATCACTAAGATACATCAGCTTAGTCTCTTTGTCCTACTGGGGATTAGTCTCTTGACTCCTGCAGACTGTCCTAATAAAGTGGAGAAAAATCTCTGGTGTAGACAAGGTTGCCCTAGAGGATGGTTACCCCACCTTTAGGTTTAGCATTGCATCTCTTAGAAGAAGATCTCCAGCTATGGTTCCTGACAAAGGTTCTGGCCCTGGGCCAGGCCTGGTTATCACTGCAGTGGGAACTCTCTCTTGGTGTGTGTCTCTATCCACCATCAACTAACAAAAGACCTCCCATCAGGAACTAAAGGCCCTATTCCATGGAACGATTATCATTTATAAACTCGCTCCAACGATTAACGTTAATATTTTTTTTTTTTAGCGAACGATAACACATAACACACGTGGGAATGTGAACGATATATGTAGTGTAACGATTATTTTGCAGTCGTTACATGGTCGTTTAAAACGTTCGCCGGGGTGATCATGACCATACGACTCACCTACTTTTTTTAAACCTTTTTACGTACGACTGAAAGATTTCTAATTTTACGAACCGATTAGCGAATTATCTTTCAAAAACCTTTACCTGGGTGACATAAAACTTAGTGGACCACCCATACCAGGACTACATGATGATGCATGTTGTCAGTTACCATCACTGGTTGTTCTGTAAATAGCGATGCATAGCCCATAACTGTTTACTATTGATTTGACTGGACTACAGTAAAAGTAACAGGAGTCCCCTCTCTCTACGTAGTTTTCATGGTGTCCTTTGCTAGAGCACAATAAAAACCATGCATAAGTATAGGGCGGTTTAATATATTGCAACTTACCACTAGCAGCAATGTACTGTATAATGCAGTACCGCTTACTATAGGGAGGGGGCAGGGGCTCCTCAATCCCTGCTCCTGTCAGTGGGCTGTCATTTTCCTCTTTACCACTTTACCGCTTGGACTGATGGACTGGCCCGCTAGTGAATTCCCCTGGTGGGCTCTGGGCTAGAATGGGCCCCTGGGCTGGGATCAGCACCGAGCACCTGGTCTGTGCTCCATATAGTTTTGGTCCCCCTGGTGAAGGAAAACATGAGGAATCAGGGACTCCCATGCGTCATCTGCCCTTATATCATGGGTGACATCTATCATGGTGTTACTCTATATAGCACTTCATCATACTATTGCTTCATTACATTGCACACACTGCTGGCTGAGTATGTGGAGAGGTTTCTTACTCACTTGCCCTTTCTTGCGATCATTTTTTTGTCTTAAGTGGCTATTGTTGGAATTTTGGGGAGTTGAGGATACTCTCGAAGAAAGCATCATGATTATAATTTTTTTTCATGCTACTTTATATTTTTTGTCTGTGTTAGTAAAATATATATATATATATATATATATATATATATATATATATATATATATATATATAAAAAGATATAGATATATATATAGTGAGTGTCCACTGAGGCACCTGTCATGGTGGCCAAGGGTGGTAAGTGCGCCCATCCCTGACACAGCACCTGTTTTAGGTACAGGTAGTGTGGTGCAATTTGTCGTATGAGCACAGAGTCCAGGTATTTAAACAGTTAAAGTCTTTACTAAAGAACTTGGTAGTGCAATCGCAGGTATTAGGGTGTGTGTAAATATAGATCTCTTTCTCTCTCTCTCTCTCTCTCTCTCTCTCTCTCTATATATATATATATATATATATATATATATATATATAGTTCACAGCGCACAGAGCTGGACATTGCTAGAATATCAGAAGTTGGGGGAAAAAGACAATATTTATGCACATGGGCCCTGGCCGCCAGGCCAGGCCCTGGAAGACTCTCCTCAGCTGGCTCTGGGCATACACACTTGCTTAAATAATATTCTGTCTAGATATGATCTGATTTGAACTGAACAAACTGTGAACTGACCTCCAACTAGCCCCACCCCACTATATATACAGCCCTTTGAGGCGGAATCTAATAGGACAAAGAGACATGATAACCCTCTGTGATAGGGCAGTGGCCTCTGAGGTAACTGGCTCAGGGATTGCTGCACATCTCCTATTTTGGCAAACTATTTTCTTTGTTGGTTGGATTCATACAGGTAAATGTGGTTCTGTGATTGACAGAGCATGAAGAGCCATAGGCTCCCCGCCCTGCTAATCACTTTTTTGTCCTCAGGTAGCATGACATGATCATTAATACAGATGAGTGAACCGGGTTCAAGTCCATCCGAACCCGAACGATCGGCATGTGATTAGCGGGGGCTGCTGAACTTGGATAAAGCTCTAAGGTTGTCTGGTAAACATGGATACAGCCAATGACTATAGCCATGTTTTCCACATAGCCTTAGGGCTTTATCCAACTTTAGCAGCCACCGCTAATCACATGCCAAAAGTTCGGGTTCGGATGGACTCCAGCTGCTCCAGGTTCACTCATCTCTAATGACTATGCTCATGGTAATTTGTGTGTATATGATGGCTATGCTCATGGTTATTTGTGTGTATAATATGATGGCTATGACCATGGTTATTTGTGTGTATAATGATATGACGGCTATGCCCATGGTTATTTGTGTGTACACCATGATGGCTATGCTCATGGTTATTTGTGTGTATAATATGATGACTATGCCCATGGTTATATGTGTGTATAATATGATGACTATGCTCATGGTTATATGTGTGTATAATATGATGACTATGCCCATGGTTATTTGTGTGTATAATATGATGGCTATGCCTATGGTTATTTGTGTGTATAATATGATGACTATGCCCATGGTTATTTGTGTGTATAATATGATTACTATGCCCATGGTTATATGTGTGTATAATGATATGATGACTATGCCCATGGTTATTTGTGTGTATAATATGATGACTATGCTCATGGATATTTGTGTGTATAATATGATGGCTATGCCCATGGTAATTCAGTGTATAATGACATGATGATTATGCCCATGGTTATTTGTGTGTATAATACAATGGCTATGCTCATGGTTATCTGTGTGTATAATATGATGGCTATGCCCATGGTTATTTGTGTGTATAATATGATGGCTATGCCCATGGTTATGTGTGTGTACACCATGATGGCTATGCCTATGGTTATTTGTGTGTATAATGATATGATGACTATGTCCATGGTTATTTGTGTGTATAATACAATGGCTATGCTCATGGTTATCTGTGTGTATAATATGATGGCTATGCCCATGGGTATTTGTGTGTATAATATGATGGCTATGCCCATGGTTATGTGTGTGTATAATATAATGACTATGCTCATGGTAATTTGTGTGTATAATATGATGGCTATGCCATGGTTATTTGTGTGTATAATATGATGGCTATGCCCATGGTTATTTGTGTGTATAATATGATGGCTATGCCCATGGTTATGTGTGTGTACACCATGATGGCTATGCCTATGGTTATTTGTGTGTATAATATGATGGCTATGCCCATAGTTATTTGTGTGTGTAATGATATAATGGCCATAGAGAGATACAGCTGCTCGCTGGGCAGTATATAGGTAACAGTACTGCCTCATCTCTTTTTATTAAGTATCCTGTATTCTTGGGATTGTACATACATAGGTTTAGTAACTAATTGTGCATTATTCACAAGCCTAAAGGACAGAAATGGCTGCACATCGCACCCATGGTTGATACTAAAGCTTGTTCAGCTACATTAAAAACCAGCATCAGAAGTTAGTATATAATGTGATGAAACCATATTGCCTCATGTACCACGTGCAGCTCTCTGATACACAGGAGTCCCTAACCAAACAACACTGTGCCACTCAGTGAACGCCGACCTTGTTCACACTTGTGTTGCTTGATGGCCGCTGTGGCGCCTGCTGGGTTTGGGGGGGCCCTTGGGGTTTGGTCCTGTGACAGTGGGGTTGTAGGGCTATTCTGTGGCCTTCCCTCCCTGCTTGAAAAAGTGTTAATTTAGCGTAGGGACTCATGTGAGTGAGGGGACCTGCACGCGATACATGAGGCAATATGGTTTGATCAAATTATATACCGACATCCTGGCGTTGGTTTTTAAATGCATCCGAGAGGCATTAGTGTCAGCCATAGGTGTGAGGTGCAGCAGCTTCTTCTCTCCATGTCCGTAATTGTGCATCATTTGTCACCAAAAGCCTCCCTGAAGTGCTGCAAGAAGAAGATGAAGAAAACCACCACAATGGAGAGATCCACCAGTGTAATAATAATAATAATAATATTTATTTGTATAGCGCCAACAGATTCCGCAGCGCTTATTTAAATATATAAATACATTACAGGTTATATATTAAGTTATACAATGAATAAATTAAAATGCCAAATTAGTGACCTGCTCTCAAGAGCTTACAGGCTAGGATGACTGGGAGTAACACAAGAGCGTACAGGCTAGGATGACTGGGAGTAACACGAGAGGCAACAAGTGCTTTATTTGTCAATGTTCCAGTCATTGTTCGTGGAATCTCTAAGTGCCTATAGGCGGCTGGGCGAGCCAGGTACAAGCCATTTTCTAAGCTCAGATAACAAGGACAGTGTAACTAGCACCGAAGAAGTTATAGAGAGGATGGAGAGGGGATAGCAAAGGGAGACGAGATTACGAAATGTTATAGGCCTGAAGAGATGGGTCTTTAGGGCACGCTTAAAACTGGGGATGTTGGAAATAAGTCTGAGGTCTTTGGGTAGGGAGTTCCAGAGAACTGGTGCAGCACAAGAGAAGTCTTGGAGGCGGGAATGAGAAGTTCTGATTAAAGAAGAGGTTAGTGTAAGATCATTAGCAGAACGCAGAGCACGGGAAGGATGATAGGTGGAGATGAGGGAGGAGATATATGGAGGGGCAGAGTTGTGGAGAGCTTTATGGGTGAGGAGTTTGAACTGTGTTCTATATTTAATGGGTAACCAGTGTAGTGACTGGCACAGAAGGGAGATGTCGGTATAGCGGCTGGAGAGGAAGATTAGCCTGGCTGCTGCATTCAGGATAGACTGGAGAGGGGAGAGCTTAGAGAGAGGAAGACCGATTAGTAGGGAGTTACAGTAGTCAAGACGGGAATGGATCAGGGCGACAGTCAGAGTCTGAGCGGTGTCAGTGGTGAGAAATGGGCGGATTCTGGAGATGTTTTTGAGATGAAGATGACAGGAGCGTGTAAGAGCTTGGATGTAGGGAGTAAAGGATAGATCAGAGTCTAGCATAACCCCCAGACATCGAGCTTGTATATAGGGAGTAAAGGATAGATCAGAGTCTAGCATGACTCCCAGACATGGAGCCTGATGCACAGGAGTGATGCTAGTACCACAGACTGAGAGTGAGATGTCGGGTTTAGGTTTGTTAGAGGGAGGAAATACAAGAAGTTCAGTTTTAGAGAGATTAAGTTTGAGGAACAGAGAGGTCATAGTGTTAGAGAGAGCAGATAGGCAGTCACTAGTATTTTGCAGGAAGGCAGGGGAGATGTCGCGGGAGGAGGTATTTAACTGGGTGTCATCAGCATAAAGATGGTATTGGAAACCAAACCTGCTGATGGTCTGTCCGATGGGGGCTGTATAGAGGGAGAAGAGGAGGGGACCCAGGACTGATCCCTGGGGAACCCCAACAGAGAGAGCTAAGGGAGAAGAAGTAGAGCCCGAGAAGGATACACTGAAGGAGCGGTCGGAGAGGTAGGAAGAGAACCAGGAGAGAACAGAGTCCTTAAGACCAAGAGAGCTGAGCATGGAGAGGAGAAGCTGGTGGTCCACAGTGTCAAATGCTGCTGAGAGATCCAGGAGAATCAGCAAGGAATAGTTTCCTTGTGACTTGGCCTTCAGCAGATCGTTTGACACCTTGGTGAGAGCAGTTTCGGTGGAGTGAAGGGGTCGGAAGCCGGACTGTAGAGGGTCAAGAAGAGAGTTATCGGAGAGATAGCGAGTAAGGCGAGAGTAGACAAGACGTTCCAGGAGCTTAGAGATGAAGGGGAGATTGGAGACAGGTCGATAGTTGGCTGCACAGGATGGGTCTAGAGATGTTTTTTTCAGTAGCGGGGTAATTACAGAGTGCTTGAATGAGGAGGGAAAGATACCAGAGGAGAGGGAGAGGTTGAATATTTTGGTGAGGTGAGTAGTGACAGCAGGAGAGAGGGACTGGAGGAGGTGGGAGGGAATAGGGTCAGGTAGTAGGACGAGAGGAGGAGAGGAGCTTGGCGACTTCTTCCTCTGTCACTGGATCAAAAGCCGAGAGCGACGAGAAGGCGGGAGAGGGGATGGGATCTATGGGAGAGGGAGTGGGATCTATGGGAGAGGGGATGGGATCTATGGGAGAGGGGATGGGATCTATGGGAGAGGGGATGGGATCTATGGGGCTTTGGAGCTGGAAGGTGATGTCAGAACGGATGGTGTCAATTTTGGATCTGAAGTAGGAGGCCAAATCTTCAGCGCAGAGGTCAGTGATGGGTGACTGAGCTTTGGGCTTGAGAAGAGAATTAAAGGTGTTGAAAAGGCGTTTCAGATTGTTTGACAGTGAAGAGATGAGGGAGGTGATTTATATTGTTTGGCGAGGTGAATGGCAGAGTAATAAGATTTGAGGGTGAATTTGTAATGAACGAAATCTTCTGAGGTTCTAGATTTCCTCCACAGATGTTCAGCCTTTCTAGAGCGCCGCCAAAGAAAGAGTTTCCGGGTCATGCCAGGGCTCCCGGCATCTATGGCGGGGTGTGCGGAGAGTAGGGGGGGGGCTACAGAGTCTAGGGTCATTTTCAGGGTGTTGTGGCAGTGTTGTGCTGCCGTGTTTGGGCAGGTGAGGGATGAGATTGGGGACAGTGAGGATTGTAGGGAGTCCATGAGTTGTTGAGTGTTGATGCCACGCAGATTTCTGTATATGTATGGGGAAGGGGTGTCAGGAGGGGGGCGATTGTGAAAGAGAGGAGGTTGTGGTCGGATAACTCTGAGGGATCATTTGTGAAGTTGGAGATGGAAAAGTGGCGAAAGACAATTATGTCCAGGCAATTCCCACTCTTGTGTGTAGGAGAGTTTGTTAGCTGTGAGAGGCCAAAAGAGGAGGTTAGAGAGAGAAGCTGAGAGGCGTGAGAGGAAATAGGAGTATCGACAGGAATGTTGAAGTCACCCAGGATTAGTGTGGGAACTTCAGCAGATAAGAAATGAGGGAACCAGGTGGCAAAGTGGTCGAGGAATTGTCGAGAAGAGCCAGGGGGACGATAGATAACAGCTACTCTAAGGGGGAGTGGGCGGAAGAGTCTGAGGGTGTGGACCTCAAAGGAGGGGAAAGAGAGTGAGGGCTCAGGGGGGATGACCTGGAAGGTGCACTGCGGGGAGAGAAGAACCTGCAAGAATCTGCATCGTCCAGACACTGCTGAGCTTCCTAGTCTTCTACGCTGTGTTTTATGCGATGCTGCTTTTTATTATTTTTCATGTTTTATTTCTTTATGTGGTGTATTAGATATGGAGACAAAATATCTTTAGGATAAATAGTGGTGTGAGGTCTAGGCAGTCTAGTAAGGTCTTGTTATACGTCTGAGCACATATACAGGCTAATATACAGTCCTATGGGCGTACATGGTCATAGACTTCTAGAAAAAGGAAGGTCCCACCAATCCCCTCTCCCCTTAGCCTGCATTTAGCATTTAGCAATAGTGTGGAGGTCCTGAGGGGCTGCACCACACCTTGGGTCACACAGACTTACTGTTCGGAGAATAGAGACTTATACCTAGGTCCAGTCTATTCTGTGGAGGCTTCCAAAATTATCACAAACTTACCAGGCAAGAAAACCGAGGACCATGAAGTCTACAAGGATAGGATAAAGAGAAAAGAAAAGACCTAACAGAACCGAGGACCCAATAAGATTCAGGCAAAGCCTCATCAAGTAAATGTGGCTGATGTGACTATAAGAGTCTACACCCCACAACTGGGAACTGTAGAATTGCATATAAACTACACGTAGCAGGAGTATCTCAGAGGCAACCCATGACACAGCCTGGGCCCCTTGGAGAATAACTGTCTAGGTCTTTCAGATGTTTTTTCTTCCACTTCTATTGTCCATCCTAAGAGTTCCCTCCATTATTTCCCCCTTTCTTTCTCGTTTCTGACCATTAGTGATACCAAGAGAAGTAAATGATGGTTTTCAGCCACCTGTTGTTTTGCATGGGACATATTCAAATAAAGTCAAATCATACGAGGGATGAATTGAGAAGGAGTTTGAATATTTGCACAGGAGACTGTCTGTTCTTGTTTCTTCTCCATGTATAGTCAGTGCAAACTCACCGAGCTCAACCTCTGGACATGGATCCTAGCAGCCCTGCCACTGTGATCGGCCTTTCACTTCTAGCATCTGAGCTGTTTGTCTCCTTGTTCATCATCATTTTCTTCATCGCCATAATCTTACGTGATTTTTATAAAAAGAAAAAGTTAGACAATAAGGATAAGATCCACCTGGCTCTGAAAGTGTCCTGCATCATTTTCACCATTGTGTCGTCTTACAGGGAATTCTCTAGGATCCTGCAACCAGACGTCACCAGAAGATCTCATCCCAGGTCTTTACTACTCGTGGTCTCCACATACAGCATGTGCTCATCTGCCTGGCTCTCTGCCCTCCTCTTTTTCTTCTATTTCATTCAGATTGCACCTTCCCAATGGCTCTTCATTCCTTGGGTGAAGATGAGGATCGACTCCATTGTTCCTTGGCAGATTGTGGTGGTGGAGGTGATGTCGCTGTGCTCCAGTCTCTTACATTTACTTCCCTATAGAATGGTGCACATCTCCTCCACAAACAGCTCATATATCTCATCAGACCAAGGGATTGTAGATGATTATTCTTATATTATATCATTATTTCTATTGATTCTGATATGTACGCCATTTGCCTTAACAACGCTCACCCTCCTCCCAACGGCCGCCATCCTGAGGTGCCACATGAAGAAGATGAAGGACACAAAGACTTTGGGAGGAGTCCACATGTATAGGCGTCTTGTCCTTTCACTGTTGAGTTTCCTGTTCCTCTACACCATGTTTTATGTGATGCTGTCTCTTTATTATCTCTCATATTTTACCCTTTATACTCTCGGGTACTGGGTCAACCTTCTGTTGCTCTTCTCATTTTTCCCTGCAGTATATATTCAACAGATTCTTGAAACTCCTCATCTGAGGGCGATATGGAAGGAGATGATAAGTTACCTCACTCTCTGTAGAGGGTCTAATACCCAGTGACTCTTCAGTGACGGCATCGGAGGAGCTGAGGCTCAAAGTCATGACTCCACTCTTCCCTCCATGTCACTGGACACAGATCCAGCAGATTGGCCCATAAGACCCCCATATCTCAGCTTCCTGAAGCCTGGTGGGTGTCAAGTGGAAACAGTAGGCATCGTGGTAACCGCAGGATTTTATTGTCTCACAATTATTGGAACCAGAGATGAGCGAATTTAAGTGAAGCTTCATACCTACCTGGGTAACCTCCCAGTTTCCCAGGACTGGATCCAGCTTTTCCCAGCACCCGGGGAGGAGCGGCAGGGAGCAGAGAAGACTTCAAAGCCCGCAGACTGATGAGCAGAATGCAGATAGGATCAAAGCGCTTCCCTTCCTTCCTCCTGTAGATTCACTAATCTCTGATTGGAATAACAAATATGTAAAATGCAATGTATGTGTGATGACTTGGGCTATGTGCACACTTAGTAAGAGACCGGCCGTTCCATGACCTGGTCGGGTAACGGAACGGCCGGTCTCTGAAAAGATCTTCCCGGCTGGTACTGCAGTACCAACCAGATGATCTTTCGGGTCGCAAAGTTCTGATGTGGGCGCATCCGTGCACGTTCGCATCAGAACTCCCCACAGCACACAAGAGAGCGGGTGGCCAGAGACGCTTGAACCATAGAGTGCACTGACAGGGTTTTCTGCGGCCGCTATTGTATGTGTTGTGATGACAACACATACAAGTCATCACAATACACAACACATACAAGTCATCACAATACACAACACATACAAGTCATCACAATACACAACACATACAAGTCATCACAATACACAACACATACACGTCATCACAATATACACAACTATGTAAGTGCTGCAAAAATCACAGCCGTTGTAACAATGGCCGTGATTTCCACGACACTTACGTAGTGTGAACATAGCCTTGTACTGTATGTGTGGTTTGTATTGTGATGACGTGTATGTTTTGTGTATTGTGATGACTTGTATGTGTTGTGTATGGTAATGAGTAGTGATGAGCGAGTACTAAAATGCTCGGGTGCTCGTTAGTCGAGACGAATATTTCTCGATACTCAGGTGCTCGTTTCGAGTATGGAACCCCATTAAGGTCAATGGGAAACTCGAGCCTTTTTGCAAGCTCGGCCCAGTGTGAAAACCTGTCAACCTCAAAAAATGATGGAAACACCATGGAAATAGACAGGAAACAGCAGGGGTAGCATGCATGGATGCCTGTGAGGCTGCCTAATCACACCATTATGCAAAATTCTGGGCAACAGCCTGGCAGTGAGAACACAGGGAACCATTAAAACAGAGGTAGCAAATGAACCACCCAAAAATTTAGCCTGACACAGCATGGCAGTGAGAACACATGGAAACCATTATGCCAGATTCTGGGCAACAGCCTGGTGGTCAACCTCAAGACAATAACAATACAGTCTTCTTAAGAGGCCCCAGAATTTGAACGAATACACTTTTAGGCTATGTTTACACTACGTAAGTTTCCGTCCGTAGCGCGTTCCGTGAATAAGCGGCCGGAGACTTACGTAGTTTGCGTATAATGGAAAGTATACGAAGTACGGCTGCACAGTTTACACTATGTACGAACTTACGCCCGGATCGTACGCGGCGGCGTAAAACATGATCCAGACCATTGTTTGCGGACGAAAATGCCGTAACTTACGCCCGTAGCGTTACATGCGGTCCCGTACGTAGTGGTGATTTCTTCATTTTTGCAGCTTTTTGTGCCGATCCAAAAGGTTCTGTGGGGTGTCCGGGGCTAGGCGAAGATTTCCAAGTAAAAGATCGCTGTCAAATCGCTACGTAGGGCGCTCGGGAAGCATAAGTAGACTTCGGGCGTAAGTTCGCGGTCCGTACGTAGCCGGCCGCAAGTAGCGTAAATCTCCGGCCGGAGTTTACCGCGTATATGTCAGGCCGCGAAAATATGCGGCCGGACATATACGCAGTGTGAACATAGCCTTAATCCTTTAAAGAGTATCTAAGAGAGGGCAAGTGTGGTAGCCTTTGTATAGTCTGTGTGTAAGTGGTGCTATATGGTGTTTGCTACCCTCTTACAGGGCAATGAGCAGTGAGGTTGGATATGGCTGCACTAAGAAATAAAGCAACCCTGCAGACTAGCTGCAGATGACAAAAGATACTGGTGGTCACACTAGTTTTTGAAGGTTGTCGTATAGAGTCTGTGTGTAAGGGCCCTATTCCACAGTAACGATAATCGGCCGGATCGGCCCCATTTGGCCCGATTCGGACGATTATCGTTCGGTGAAATAGAGAGAACGATCAGCCGATGATCGTGTCATCGGCTGATCGTTCATTTAGGGCCAGACCTAAAATCATCTTTCCCCCACTGCACATCGCTACGGTTGAATAGCGGTGCACGGCGGGCGACCAACGATTCGAGAAGCAGCAGCAGCATCATACATTACCTGCAGGTCTTCTCCGCGCTGTCTTCATCCCCGGGTCCGCGCGCTCGATCTTCCGAATGACCAGTCAGCTGACGGAGCGCTCAGCCAATCACAGGCCGGGACCGCCGTGGCCTGTGATTGGTTGAGTGTGGCCTGTCAGCTGACCGGCCATTCGGAAGATAGAGCGCGCGGACCCGGGGATGAAGACAGCGTGGAGAAGAAGCCCGGACAGGTAATGTATGATGCTTCAAGGGCTGCAAGGACATCGGTAACAATGTCCCTGCAGCCCTCGCTCAACGATCATGGGGCCGTAGAATAGGCCCAGTAAATGAGCGGCGATCTAGCAGATCGCCGCTCGTTTACATCATTGGTCGGGCCCTCCTCGGCCCGTGGAATAGGACCCTAAGTGGTGCTATATGGTGTATGCCACCACTTGCACAGGACAATGAGAAGTGAGGTTGGATATGGCTGCACTAAGAAATAAAGCAACCCTGTAGACTGGCTGCAGATGAGAAAATATTCTGGTCAGACTAGTATTCGGAGGTTGTCATATAGTCTGTGTGTAAGTGGTGGTATATGGTCTATGCCACCTGTTACACAGGACAATGAGCAGTGAGGTTCTATGTAGCTGTACTACAAATCACAGCAATACAATGTACAGCAGCAGCACCAGCCACAAAAAAATATAATAGTACTGAGGACTTCTTAGGGATCTGTATGCACCACCTGGTGTCCCCCTTTCTGCCAGCAGCCGATCACCACAGTGTGCTGGTGAAATCGCGGTAGCAGCACTGCAACTCCCAGCCAGCAGTCTGTATTAATACTATTAAAAAAAGATTTGAAGCCCTAACAAAGGCTGTTTGGTTGTTCGCTAGTATATTCCCTGCCTACTGGAACGCTAATTCCCTCCCTAACGCTCTCCCTGACCAGCAGCAGCTCTGTCCCTGATCTCTTCCTGCATACATGTGAGCCGAGCCTTGCCGCCCCAGATTTTTATATGCCAGGGTCATCTGATCTGGCCAACCAATCGCTGCTATCGACATGTATGGGTCCCACGTGATGCTACGAGCTCCCAAAGACTCTCCTGCATGATGATTGGCTGAGAAAAAGCCGCCAAACATGCAGAAAGAGGAAGATGCCATTTTCTCGAGTATCACGAGATGCTCGTCCGAGTAACGAGTACCATTGAGTACTCTAATACTCGATCGAGTACCAAGCTCAGACCAGCATGCTCGCTCATCATGATGAGTTCTATGTTGTATTTTATGATGACGTGTATGTGTTGTGTATTGTGATGATGTGTATGTGTTGTGTATTGTGATGACGTGTATGTGTTGTGTAATGTGATGACGTGTATGTGTTGTGTAATGTGATGACGTGTATGTTGTATTTTATGATGACGTGTATGTGTTGTGTAATGTGATGACGTGTATGTGTGTATTGTGATGACGTGTATGTGTTGTGTATTGTGATGACGTGTATGTGTTGTGTATTGTGATGACGTGTATGTGTTGTGTAATGTGATGACGTGTATGTGTGTATTGTGATGACGTGTATGTGTGTATTGTGATGACGTGTATGTGTTGTGTATTGTGATGATGTGTATGCGTTGTGTATTGTGATGACGTGTATGTATTGTGATGACGTGTATGTGTTGTGTATTGTGATGATGTGTATGCGTTGTGTATTGTGATGACGTGTATGTGTGTATTGTGATGACGTGTATGTGTTGTGTAATGTGATGACGTGTATGTGTGTATTGTGATGATTTGTATGTGTGTATTGTGATGACGTGTATGTGTGTATTGTGATGACGTGTATGTGTTGTGTAATGTGATGACGTGTATGTGTGTATTGTGATGACGTGTATGTGTGTATTGTGATGACGTGTATGTGTTGTGTAATGTGATGACGTGTATGTGTGTATTGTGATGACGTGTATGTGTGTATTGTGATGACGTGCATGTGTGTATTGTGATGACGTGTATGTATTGTGTATTGTGATGACGTGTATGTGTTGTGTATTGTGATGACGTGTATATGTGCATTGTGATGACGTCTATGTGTTGTGTATTGTGATGATGTGTATGTGTTGTGTATTGTGATGACGTGTATGTGTGTATTGCGATGACGTGTATGTATTGTGTATTGTGATGACGTGTATGTATTGTGTATTGTGATGATGTGTATGTGTTGTGTATTGTGATGACTTGTATGTGTGTATTGTGATGATGTGTATGTATTGTGTAATGTGATGATGTTGCAAGTGTTTTTGCTCTGCAGAAAATGTTTTTGTCTATCTCTATCCTGGACAGCAGTGTGAGGAACAGCATTGGAGGGAATGTAGAAAACAATAGAGGGATTAAATAAAAATAGGCTTAAGAAAAAGAAGAGGGATTAAAGAAAACAATAGGTTGAGGGACACAATAAGGGGCTGTAGCTCATTAAAGTTTAGTTTGAGATGACTGTAACTGTTAAAGGGGTTCTCCAGCATTAGAAAAACATGTCCGCTTTTCTCCAGACACAGCAGCGCCTTTTCTCCAGGTCAGATGCGGTTTGCAGTTAAGCTCCATTCACCATTCACCATAAGCTCCATCTGTGGGGAGGACAGGACCGAGAACGTTTCCTATTCCACCAGTGTGTAACCAATTCTTCCATCTTTGTTGCTTCTCCAAGAATAAAAGCGGGGATAGGTTCCTTTGGGGAGCGACTGGGATCCTGGGTTGACCATTATTTACAACCTCTCATTAGTGTCCCTCCATCCCATATTAGGGACACCAAACACATCCTTAATATTGTGCAAAATATGGGTTGGAGCAACGAGTGGAGCCTTGCCACTTTGGACGTAGTGTCACTATATCCATCTAACCTAAGGAGATAGCTATTTCCTGCTTACAATATTTCCTTGCCAAAAACGGAACCTATACACACACAGAGATTGATTTTTTTGTTGTTGGCTACAAATTTTCTTTTGACCCATAACTATTTTTCCTGCAAATACAAGGAGTAAGTATGGGAGCCAAGTTCTCACCCTCATTGGCTAATATAGTTGTGGCTACATACATTTTCTCTGACAATAACCCATTTCTAAATAGTATTTATTGGATTGGACGATTCATAGATGATCTGGTCTGGAGGGACACGGAGGTGTCCTTCCATGCTTTTACGGATTACCCTAATAGTAATGGGTTTGGTCTGAAACTTACCTCATACTATGGTGGCACAGAAGTCACATTTTTGGATGTTCGTCTAAAAGGTAATACCAATAACATTGATGTTCTTCCATACGTAAAGATTGTGCTGGTAACATCACGCCATCCCTCTCACGTAGTGCACAATATTCCTTACGGAGAATGCCTGCGTTTAAAACGTAATTGTAGCAGCGAAGTGACTTATAGGGAAGAACTCAATGTGCTTCAAGACAGATTTAAAGAGAGAGATTATTTCCACAACCTTGTGTAACAAATGCTATACAAAAAATATCTGCGGTAAATAGAAACGATTTATTACTAGAAAAAAAACAGAAAACATTAGAACCAAAAGAAAAAACAAAAGGGTAGATGAGAAAGTAACTTTTATTACAACCTATAGTCGCCAATATAATTATATAAAAAATATAATTAATAAACATTTACCAATACTATGGCAAGACGAAAAATTGTAGAACATAACCAAAATAAGAGTGAGGGTTGTCTCCAAAAGAGCCCCAACGTTGGGCTTGTCCCTGCCCCAATCTCTATATAGTAGAAATAACAATAGGGGTAACAACACGACTAGATATAAAAGGTTCTCATAAATGTGGCCATCCCAGGTGCATAACATGTACACATATGGTTAAAAGTAAAACATTTAAATCATGTGCTAATGGGAATGAATATAAGGTGGAAACACTGTGTAGGTAGTTTATTTAGCCCCTTGTATAGACTGTAACATACAGTAGTGGGATGGACCACAAACAGTTTAAACACTTGGACTCGGAGACATATCTCTGATGTATTTAATGTCTCGTCACTTTCCAAACACTTCAGTACATGGGGGCGAAGCTCAATCCCTGAGAGTGATGGGCATAGGGACAGTCAGAAAACCGAGAAGAGGTGGTTGCCATAGGAGACAATTGAATAGGGAATCCTTTTGGATATTCAGACCGGCTACTAGGGCACCACTAGGTCTGAACTCAAGACATGACCTAATTCTCACCTACTAGTTATGGTGCGGTTTTAGCATAACCATTTAGGAAAGTGTATATATATATATATATATATATATATATATATATATATGTGTGTGTGTTTATTCATGATATTTCTGATAACTTCAGTTTGTGTTTAAACTATGAGCAGTTCATCTAATGAATTTTCTTCCCATGTTGTTTGTTCCAGCTCGTGCTTTTTAATCGTGTGTTTGTAATCTGGTTTTAATTGTGTAACCATGTGATCTGGTGTCTCGCACCCCATAAATAGCGGCGTGTGATAGTCTTTGTCAGACTAAGTTGTGAACAAGGCGTGTGCCGAAACGCGTCAACTAGCCTTTTATAGTTCTTGGTGTTTTATGGATTTGCAATAAAGAATTTGGAAACGAAGCCCGACCTGGTCCTGTTGTGCTGGAGCCACTAAAAAGACTTTTCTACTTTGGGCTTGTCCGAGCACACGGACATTCCGAGTGCCGGGAGAGCTGACTCCTACCCATTTGCAATTATACTACCATACTATCATTATACTACCCTACTACTATTATATTACCATACTACCATTATACTACCATACTACCATTATACTACCATACTACCATTATACTACCATACTACTATTATACTATCATACTACCATTACACTACCATACTACTATTATATTACCATACTACTATTATACTACTATTATACTACCATACTACTATTATACTATCATACTACCATACTACTATTATACTATCATACTACCATACAACTATTATACTACCATTATACTACCATACTGCCATTATACTACCATACTACTATTATATTACCATACTACCATTATACTACCATACTACTATTATATTACCATACTACCATTATACTATCATGCTATTATTATACTACCATAAAACCATTATACTATCATACTACTATTATATTACCATACAACTATTATGCTATCATACATCCATTATACTAGCATACTACCATTATACTACCATACTACTATTATACTATCATACTACCGTTACAGGACCATACTACTATTATACTACCATACAACTATTATACTACCATTATACTATCATAGTACCATTATACTACCGTACTACTATTACACCGGATGCTCCATATAAAGGGGCAGTAATCCCTTGTAGTGTAGTGATGTGTGACACATATAACAATACTCGCGGAGTGTTACCAGTCCTGACTTCCCTAAATTCTATGCCTGTGCCCTTCAAAGCTGCCACCCTGAGCAATAAACTCTTCGCCTCATGACAGAATGGCTCCCGCTCTGTATCCTGCAATAAAGATACAACTTTTTAATAGTGAGTGCTGCTGGAAATCCTTTTTTTTCACTATAATTAACAAGTGCACTACTATTATATCAGCTGAGCCCCACTGTGGATGTGCGTGACCACATAGACTAAGTCCCAGGAGGTCTCTTCAGTCTCTGCTGGGAGTTGCAGTGATGGTGATAGAGACTTCTAAAGACTCAACATTTGTATACAGCTCTTCTTCACATAATAATACTACTGTTATTTATATAGCGCCATGTGGTATGGTGTATGCTGTAAACATATTCATCTGCTACACACTGCTGTCTTTGTCTCAACCCAGACTGTTATCTTACCATTTAGCTTTTCGTGGCAATTTAGTGACCTATCCAGGGAAAGACCAGTCTGGACAATTAGAAAAGAAAATATGGGGATACAAAACCAAGCAGTAGCAGCCTGGCATTACCAGATGTGGCAATGGATATTTATTGTGCCATTCTAATAATACCAGCCTGTTACTGCCCTACATAAGCACCATCATGTTTTACTGACTGAGCCTGTGGGCATTGGCCGTTCACAATATCGCTGGCATCCCTGGGTACTTGGATAATTATGGGTGGGCTAGCTTTATTTGTTTTACTGGAGAAGCAGGAAGTTTTTGTCCCACAATGCTCCACAGCTCTTGTAATTTATAAATAATCTTCAAAAGGTCAGTTGTATGTGACATAGATCTCACTACAAAGACTCTGCAGGTCAATGAGCCAAACACCAAATGTCAGTGGTCCTCACAGTAACATAGTTTGTAAGGGTTAAAAAAAAACATGAAGGCAATGTAGAAAAACAAAGTTAAAGGACAGGGACATAACAACTGCTAAGGTGGGGGTGGGTGAAAAACAACAACAAGCACTTACCGCTCCAGCGCTGATGTCCGCTGTCCTCCGCTCCAGCCCCTGATCCCTTCCTGGTCTACAGAGCCGACAGAGAATCGGACGTTCCAGGCCCGCAGCCAGTCAGCAGCTTTAGTAGTGTCCCGCTTTTGCTTCTGACTGGCTGAGTGGGCCTGACACGTCAAATCTTAGGTCCCCACTCAGACCTGGAAGCAGCCTGAGACCGTGGGACCAGAGCAGAAGACAGCGGAGACCAGCACTGGTGCCGGAGTGGTAAGTGCATGTTGTTTCTTTCACCCACCCTTCCCCGGCAGTTTTGAAAAAAACGTCCCTGGCCGGAATTCTTCTTTATTCAATTCTGTTATCATAATCACTATTTATTTCCTCTTGTTTGTCTCTACTGTACGATTCCTTTCCTTCCTTCTCTTCTCCTCTTAGTGCCATGCTCATTCTGCTACTTCTATTTCTCCATTACATGGCTGACTCCACCACCTTGCTCCTTCCCTGAAGCTTCTTGGGGTTGTGTGATATACCCAGGGGCGGATTAACTCTACCATAGGCCCCGGGCTCTTCACCAAGCCTGGGCCCCCCCACCCCACTGTAACTATGGCGGCACTAGCCTGGTGTTCATAGTACAGGACAGATAATGTCATGATGTCCTGATTTGTGCAAAATTGCCATAAAAAAACAGTGATTTTTTGCAAATCATGGCAGAAGTGTAGCCAGGAGACAGTACACCACTGAAAGTATAAGTCTTTTTGGGTGGTCATGGGCCCCCCAGGAGCTCAGGGCCCCAGGCTGTTGCCCGAAACGCCCCTATTATAATCCACTACTGTACCATCTCTTGCCATACGAGTTACTGATGACAAGTACTCAACGTTTCCTCTGCTCTGTTGCTTTGCATGAGACATATATCCTAATTAGTCAAATTGTAAGAAAGAATTATTTAGCAGGCCGCGAGTTTGCATGTATTCAAAGGTGATGGTCCCACATGGTACCTTGACAATGTATGAGACACATAGAGTAGCTAGGATTAAATCCTGCACAAAGTCCTTCTAGGCAGCAGAGAAGCTCAGTCTGATGGATCCTGGCAGCTCCGGTTTTGTGATCGGTTTGTCATTTCTAGCAGTCGAGGTATTTGTCACCATGCTCAGCGGCATTTTCATTATCACGGTAATCTTACAGGATTTCCATAAAACGAAGGAGATCAACCCTAAGGATAAAATCCAGCTGGCGCTTAAAGTGTCCAGCTCCATTTTCACCACTATGGTCACCTACAATGAGTTCTCTAAGATCCTGCAGCCCGACCTCTCAGAATTATCTTCTCCGAGCCCTTTATTAAGCGTGGTTATTGTGTACTCTATGTGCTCGAGCTCATGGCTCATCGCCCTCCAATGCTTCTTCTATTTCTTTAAGATTGTACACTTTAAATGGCTGCTCATTCCTTGGGTGAAGAGAATTGGCTCCTCTGTCTCCTGGCAGATTTTGGTGGTGGAGATGGTGTCCCTGATTATCAGTCTCTTCCATTTACTTCCATATAGAACAGCAAACATCACCACAAACAGCTCATACATCTCATCTACCTACACGACTCCAGAACAAACAATTATATATGACCCTGTGACATATATACTATTGATTGTGATGTGTGTATCACTTGTCTTGACAATAACGGTCACCTTCATAACTGCAGTGTTCCTGAGGTGCCACATGAAGAAGATGAAGGACACCAACATTATGGTAGAGATCCACCACTATAACCGTGCAGTCCAGACACTACTGCGCTACCTGTTCTTCTACTCTGTGTTCTATGTGATGCTGTTACTTTATTATTTCTCCATTTTTGCTCCTTATAGTATTGGGTACTGGATTGATCTTTTAGTGGTCTTCTCATTTATCCCAACAATAAATGTTCTACATATCTTTGGTTCTCCTCATATGAGGACGACCTGGAGGGAGATGATACGTTACGTCACTCTCTGTAGAGGATCTAATACCTAGTGAAGCTTCAGTAATGGCATCGGGGGAGCTGAGACCTGAGGCTGGTAGTCAGATAGTGTATTAGTTCTATATGTAAATTATTTAGAATACATAGTGATGGTACTTCAGTCTAGTGAGGTTTCAGCGTACGTCTGTTATACAAGGCCTTCCTTTATATAAAGATGTAAATATCCCCAAAACAGCTACTAATGCCTCCTTGAAGATGAAAATTCTGAGATATAGAAGGCTGTCTGGTAGGGTCCATGCTCTGTAAGGCTGCCTTAGCTGGCCCTCTGTCTGTCTGTCACATGGAAGGAACTCGGTGGTCTCAAAGGGTTTTCTTTTTGGCGTAGATCCACTCACACCTGATAACTTCAGACAATATTGAAATTACTTGGAGAAGTTTGTCCCCTGTGGGCTTGTACACTATGATGGAGAGAGGAGAGGAGACACAGAGATTTTTTAGTACATACATAGTATGATACATCCATATAAAATGATGGTAGATTCAGATAGACAAGTCCAATAGTAAACCAAACAACAGAAAGTAATTATCCAAGGTCAAGATCGTATGTGTGTTCTAAGTGACGATACAGGGACTCCACACACAGAGCTTTATTAGCACAAGTCTTTGAGGCCACACAGCAATCCAAATGATGTATAAGAGATAGAACAAATGGAGAATGCATTTATATATTCCTAACTACCAACCCAAAGTGATCCAACAAGTGCAAAGGTAGGAGATCAAGGAAGCAAAGTGATGCTGGTACCCAGGTGCGGTGCGCTGAGAGTATCATAGAGGTACTACACAATTATAAGGGCCCCTGGTGCTAGAGAGAGGAAACAGTGTCATAGAGAACTGCACAAGCAAAATGTACTAGTGCTAAAAACCCAAAGAGAACAACAACTTGATAACAGTCACAGATTCATGTACATAATTGCCAAAAACTGCATTAGTAGAAACCAACAGTAGCATATCATGTAGTGGAAGCTATAAAGGCAATAGTCCCAGTGGGGAATGGAATACTCTGTGCTATTGGGTCCATGTTGTCTGTTCTGATAGTGAAGAGGGCTTCACACAGTCAAATGGAACAGTCCCTACTGCAAGAATTGGTAACCAGGGTAATCATGTCCCGCTAAAATTGTTGAAGTGATAGAGAATTGATAAAGTGACATTATGGGCAGGCAGTCATTCCATTTGGATAAGCAGCAGATTATCTTTCCTTCTCCAGGGGTCAAATAGAACACTCATGTGGCCTGGAATAAACTCAATAGAAGATATTTAGAACATTTAAAAGATAATCCCTAGAACTTGCTGACAATTTTCCAAGTCATCAATGTGTCCCTCAGAACCAGCGAATGGTTAACAAAAGAGAGCAAGGTAAATATAGTTCTGTTAGACACAGAGATTGTTATATCAAGGACACAAGTTGACTTTTGACTTGGTGAAATCGTGTAGGGAAAATGTCTTACTATAACTTATTTAAGGGAAAGGTAAGGATGGACACATCAGTAGAATAATGTCTATGTAACCAAATACACAGTAACCCTGATGTCACTAACTGTCATGGATCCAACATTAGCCAAAACTCATGAGTATTTTGATATTTTGCAACATTTTTGACCACTAGAGATACAGATGACAAGTAAATGGTTTCCAGTCATTTGTTGTTTTGTTGTTTATTCAAATGAAGTCAGAAAGTGAGAGAGGTGTATTCAGGAGTTGGGATATTTGCAAACATGATGAGCCATTACAGTCCCCTCTCTGTGTATTGGTCACACATATGGAGTGGCTGGGCTGGAGTGCACCACAACTTCCACTGTTTTACTTAATGTGGTCTGAGTACCTTTCTTTAGTTTTTTTTTTAAGAATCTTCAAAACGTTGCCTTGAATTTAGACATCAGTGAAGATCAACCTCTGGACATGGATCCTGGCAGCCCTGGTACTGTGATCGGCCTTTCACTTCTAGCATCTGAGCTGTTTGTCTCCATGTTCATCATCATTTTCTTCATCGCCATAATCTTACGTGATTTTTATAGAAAGAAAAAGTTAGACAGTAAGGATAAGATCCACCTGGCTCTGAAAGTGTCCTGCATCATTTTCACCATTGTGTCGGCTTACAGGGAATTCTCTAGGATCCTGCAACCAGACGTCACCAGAAGATCTCATCCCAGGTCTTTACTACTCGTGGTCTCCACATACAGCATGTGCTCATCTGCCTGGCTCTCTGCCCTCCTCTTTTTCTTCTATTTCATTCAGATTTCTTTGTACTATCTCTCATATTTTTCCCGTAATACTGACAGGTACTGGGTCAACCTTCTATTGCTCTTCTCATTTTCCCCTGCAGTATATAGTCTATATATTCTTGGGACTCCTCATCTGAGGGAGATATGGAAGGAGATGATAAGTTACGTCACTCTCTGCAGAGGGTCTAATACCCAGTGATGGAGGAGCTGGGATCTGAGGCCGGATTAGGTGTAGATAACATGGGGTATACGTAGTTTTAGAATAAATAGTTATGAGATCTCATCCAGTCTAGTGAGGCCGCAGCATACTTTTATCTCTTATAAGAAACTACGTTTTCTTGTATTTAAAGTTGTAACAATCCCATTGTTTCCCATCTCACCCCAGTATAGAGACCCCCGTCTCTGGTATCGTTTTGAATATCAGTATTCACTAATAACCATATACTGTCCAATCTATCTTGTATCATGATCTTCAGGGCTTGATCCCGGATTGTGTCTATTTATAAGTTCCACAGCTTGCACCAAACGTTGTTATTGAGTTGTCTGCATATAGATTAGTATGGCCTTTTTACTGTGCAGTAGAGTAAAATTCTATGGCTTTAGCCCAATATATTATCTAAACAAACTATACACTACAGGTATACAGGACCTCCACCAACTCTATACTATAGTTATACAGGACCCTCAAACTATTTACTACAGGTATACAGGACCCCCGAACTATATACTACAGGTATACAAGACCTCCACCAATTATACACTACAGGTATCCAGGACCCTCAAACTATAAACTACAGGTATACAAGACCTCCACCAACTATACATTACAGGTATACAGCACCAACTATATACTACAGGTATACAGGACCCCCAAACTATACAGTACAGGTATACAGGACGTTCACCAACTGTACACTGCAGGTATACAGGACCTCCCTCAACTATACACTATAGGTATACAGCCCCCCCAACTATGCACTACAGATATGCGAGACCCCTAAAAACTATACATTGTGGGTATACAGAACCCCTCCAACTATGCACTACAGGTATACACTAATTCCACTGATTAACTAAGATGAAACAATACCTTTAGCTTGGCCTCCTGGGCACCTTAGAACAAATCTAATTAACACACTGACACTTTATACCCGGGCAGCGCCGGGTACATTTTCTAGTATTATCTAAATTAGTAACCATAGATGGAATATACCGTGTTTCACCCAAAATAAGAAGACACCCAACTAGCCACCAAGTAGCCTAAAGTAAGGAATCCCTCTGAAAATAAGGCACCCCCACCCCCTCAAGTAAGGACGTCCGCCTGGTGAATATGTTAGTACTTGGTAACTTCTTGGGAAGTGTCTATTGGAGTGATTAGAACCATATACATTTAGTTGTTCGGGGATGAGGATTAACATTCTGTACCAGATCATATTAATCAGCTCTGCGCCTGCTTGAAGCTAAAGGGGAGAGGTGTAAACTGTTCTGGAAAGTTCTGGAAGGGTTAAAAGGAAATTGTTAATAAGCCAGGTGCACTACGCATAAAGGGAGATCTTGGAGCAGATGGATTGTGTGTAACGTGGCTGCTCAGGTGGAGTTGAAAGAAACAGCTGTGAAACCAGGTGTGTGTTGGATATCCATCGAAGGGTGGGCTTCCCTCATAGCTCATATATACTCAGAGCTAAGTATATCCTGCTTCTGTTTACGTCTTTGTATTTGTAACCTTTGTCTTATTACTACAGTAAACTATGTGTTTTTTGTGTGTTTTTTTTTTTACACTTAGCTATTGTTTCTGGATCTATGTATTACACATCTTCACAATCTCGTAAAAACACTTATCTAGTTATCTGACAAATGTTTTGGTGTTCTTCATTGTTTGAAGATTGTTCTTTGTATACAGTTTGTATCCATTGCAGCCTGGTTATCATGTTGATTCTTCGTCTGCCTCATCTGAAGCCTTGGAGCTGCCATTTTATGGTAGAAGATGTGATAGACAAATAATCTCTCTGTATAGTGATCTTATACAACACTACGGAGTGTAAGCCATTGTTTAATGGGTATAAAAAGCTGGGGCCGATCAGAGGAAGACAGAAGCCCCCCCCCCCCCCCCATACACAGACAGTATGGACTCCATCTTACCCCGCATACGCATCCCCAGATGATGGACAGATGATGGTTACACTCCTGGTGATGGATGGACTTTGTATTTAGAATTATGCACTTGTGCACCAGTATCATTATATCTCCTATAATCAATTTCTTATTTACTGATATTACATCATTTCTTCTAATCGGGTTGTGGTTTACTGATATTATACTGTTATAAATAAAATCTTTATTTGTAGTTTTCTTTGAAAACATATTCCGACCTGATTGATAAAATGTGACAAAACAGCAGTCTAGAAACCCACCAGCAACCGGTAACATATCTGATACCCAAGAGGTTGTGACCCTGTGCGCCAAAGATTATGGTCCCACTGAGAGGAATGTACCCTACCGCACTCCAGACCAAAGTCACTAACCAATAAAAAGTATGGTGTTATATACCGTATCAGTTACTGATGACAAGTACTCAGTGTCTCTTCACATAAGATATATCCAAATTAGTCAAGAAAGGTTTATTCAGCAGGCCGCGAGTTTGGATATATTCAGAGGTGACCGTCCCACATGGTATCTGGACAGTGTATGAGACACACACATAGTAGCTAGGATTAAAGGGGTTATCCAGCGCTACAAAAACATGGCCACTTTCTTTCAGAGACATCACGACTCTGAGACAAGAGACAAGAGTGGGGCTGTCTCTGGAAGAAAGTGACCATGTTTTTGTAGCCCTGGAGAATCCCTTTAAACACTGTAAAAAGTCCTACATTTAATATAACCCTACACTGACCACAGGCCTGCCAGGGCCACAACAATATATATATATATATATATATATATATATATATATATATATATATATATATATATCCTAGAAAAAGGCACAAAACCAACTTAATACAAAGCTGATACTTTAGTGATAATTACTGAACAACATGATATATAAAAGTACACAGAATGGAGATAAAATAATTCCACACACAGGACCACAATGTCACAGCCACAAAGATACTCAAAAGGGAAGATATAGAGAGTATTCATATCCTAAACTATTCCAGGTCCATAGTTCTGGTGAACCTATAGGCCCATAGGTCTACTGCACTGACCCACACCTCAATACAGATATGCACACATGGCACCCTATCAGCCTGATGTTCTACGTCACATCATCTACCATTATGCAGGATATAGCCCGTCCAAGGACATATCAGGGGATTATGGAGCAGTCATGTGACCTCTTTCACCTGCATGTATGGATTCTCTCTAGCTTTTCCCCTTTTTTCTTGTTTTATGCCCCATTTCTGACCATTAGTGATGACAAGTAAATGATGGATACTGACTGTTACGGACGATAATCACTTCATGTAATAGAAGACAATGATCAGCTGACATGCACAATGTGAGCTGATCGTTGTCTTTCAACATGTTGAAGCAACAACGATGTGGATAGCAGCGATCTGCTGCCGTCGCTCCGGGTATTAGGGGGAAGCAGACCGCCGCTATCATCTATGGGCTGCCCAGACTATCTAGCGATCACCCGGTTTCATCGGATCACCTGGCTTCATCAGACAGTTAAGTGGCGGGCGGGGTACACCACTGTTGAGGCCCGAGCAGCAGAAACACGTGGTAAAATGGATATCGGATATCGCTTCAGTCACTTCTCCACCAACCAGTCATCCAAACAGTCCAGTCTCGTCACTAGCCAAGAGTCTGGACTGCAGGAACCTCACCCTGACCCTCCTTACTTCCAACTTGCCCAATGTTACCAACAGAGTCAGGACTCTGTTGGTAAGTTGAAATACAGCAAGTATCCCAGGAGCTGGGGAGTTTGTGTGTAGTGATGCCTAAACACTGCTATGGATCGGCAACCTGCATCTAAAATCATGAGCGATGATGTTGAGACACAGTTGCCATCCAGGGTGGATGTTGAGATGTCCGGTGGGCAGGAGGAGGAGCAGAGTTAGGAAGTTGAAGAGGAGGCGCTGGAAGACGAAGTGACCGACCCGAGCTGGCCAAGGGTGATGTCCAACGGGGAAAGCGGTGGAGATGTGGAGGCCTGCACAGCACCACAATAGGCAGCAAGAGGCAGAGGGATGGCAAGAGGCAGAGGAAAGTTAGTTCAGAGAAGGCAGGCCAGAGCCAGCAGGGCTAAAGCTCTTTCCCGAAGCAGCCAGTCACGCAAAGCTCCCCCATAAAGGGCAAGTTCTTCTTTGGTGTGGAGATTTTTTTAATGTGTGCACAGGCGACCAACTGAGCATGGTTTGCACACTCTGCCATTCCAAATTGAGTAGAAGCTCTGAGAAGAGCAACCTGACCATCATAGCCATGCGGTGTCACTTGGAAGCCAAGCACTGGGTTGAGTGGGAGAGAGCAAATGCAGGACAACCTGCACAGCAGTCCAGACCACCAGCCAGGACAACTACACATCTGCCTCTGCTTCAGTCACTTTGGGGACTTCTCCTTCAGCCTCACCTTCACCTGTGTCTGCTCCTTAACCTGCTTCCGCTCCTTTGCTTTCACCTGTCTCATTCCATCAGTTGTCAAGACTTAACTGGGTAATCCAGCGCTACAAAAACATGGCCACTTTTGCCCCATTGTCTCCAGATTGGGTGGGGTTTGAAACTTAGTTCCATTAAAATAAATGGAGCTTAATTGCAAACCATACCTGACGTGGAGACAAGAGTGGGGCAAAAGTGGCCATGTTTTTGTAGCGCTGGATAACCCCTTTAAACTGCCACATCTCCAAACTGCTGGCCCTGGAGATATTGCCGTTTAGGCTTGTGGAGACACAGGCCTTCCATGACCTGATGGTAGCTGTTGCATCTTGCTTTCCCGTCCCTAGCCGCAACTACTTTTCCCGGTGTGCCGTCCCCACTTTGCACCAGCACGTGTGCAGTAACATTAGGCGGGCCCTGAGTTACACGGTTAGCTCAAAGGTCCACGTCGGCAAGTTCCTGTGGCCAGGCTAGCTACATCTCCCTGGCGGACACATTGGTTGAATATTGTGGAGGCAGGGACCTGGTCACAACTAGGGACGGCCTACCTCCTACAGTAGGCATGGGTTCTGACAACCCCTCAGCTGCTAGTTGAAAATGCTGCAGCACTGGTGTGGGGAGATGTCAGCAGGCCGTGTTGAAGCTCAAAAGCTTGGGCGATAAGAAGCACAGCGCCCCGGAGGTGATGGATTCCATATTGCAGCAGACAGAAATGTTCTGTCGTAGCTGCAGCTAAGACCAGGCATGGTCATGTGCGATAATGGCCATAACCTGGTAGCGGCTCTGGAGCTTGGCCAACTCCAACATGTTCCATTCCTGGACCATGTTTTTAATTTTGTGGTCCAACAACTTTTTAAAAACATACCCAAAACTGCCCGAACTACTGGTGAAAGTGCAGCGATTGTGCGCCCACTTTTGAAAGTCTACCATAGCCGCTGCTAGCCTAAAAAAAACCTCCAGCAACATTTGCCAGAACACCGGCTCTTGTGGAATTCCACATATTATATGCTGTCCAGGGTGTGTGAGCAGCAGACAGCTTTGATGGAGTACCAGCTACAAAACCCATGTTTGCCTCTAACTCTGCTCCCTCAGTTTGCCAACCATGATTGGCCATGGAGGGCAGACATATGCAAAGTCTTGCGCGTATTTGAACAATCCACCAAGAGGGTCTACTGCGACAACACCATAGTCAGTGTTATGATTATGGTGTCGTCTCACTCCTATGCGTTATGAAAGAATCCTTCATTGTCATAAGAGAGAACGCCTTGCGCACAGAGAAGGCAGGGATAGGAGGAGACTTAACTGAGCTCAACAGTCAGAGCACACTCCTGTAAGCTTCTCAACGCCAATTACTGGAGGAAGAAGAGGATGAGGACATGGAGAAGGCTGTTGGCTATACTTGCAAGTGTAGCAGTGAAGTTGGGTGTGTCTCATTGGTTCAGCACAGATAGGCCATTAAGGCAGAGGAAGAAGAGGAGGAAATGGATCCTTCCAGGGGGGGCAGCAAAGTAATGCCGATTCAAAGTCTGGTACACATTGCTGGTACATTCATGTCGGGCTGCTTTTCCGGGTACAAATGCATTGTCCACATAATGAAGACCAAACGCTACTGGATTTTCACAATCCTTGACCCCCGGTGTAAGGCTAACATATCCTTTTTTTATTCTGGTAGAGGAAAGGAGCAATAAATTTGCTGAATACCAAAGAGAACTGCTGTAGAACGTAATGGAAATCTCCCCACCTAACATCGCTGACAGCAGAGAGGAGAGTTCCTTTCAGAGTCTGAGAACATCCATCAGGTCCACAGCCATCAGGGGAGCACTCTCCAAGGTGTGGGACACTATCATGGCACCCCCTTGGGAAACAACCACTACTGCGGGGCCTGTTGTGAGCAGGAGGGGCAAGTATCAGCGGATGTTGCGAGAGTGCCTGGCCGACTGTAACCCTGTCCTCCTAAATCCCTCTGCACCCTAAACTTATTGGGTGTCCAAACTGGACATGTGGCTGGAACTGTCCCTCTACGCCTTGGATGTGCTGGCCTGCCCTGCTGCCAGCGTTCTCTCAGAGAGGGTATTCAGTGCAGCAGGGGGCATTATCACCTATAAACACAGCTGCCTGTCAACTGTCAGTGTTGACAGGCTAACGCTTATGAAAATGAACAGCCATTGGATTGACTCATAGCTCATTTCCTCCGCCTCCTCAACCACCATGTAGGCCATTTTTTTTTAAATCTTTAAAGGCGGGACAACAGACTCACACATTTTTTAGAGGGCTCATCTCAAGAGCCATGCATATAATTTTTTTTATGGGGCTCACCTCAAGGGTCATTTTTCACTGGCTCACCTCAGGGGCTTAAAGTGTCACTGTCGTGAATTTTTTTTTTGCAGAAATCAATAGTCCAGGCGATTTTAAGAAACTTTGTAATTGGGTTTATTATCCGAAAAATGCATTTTTATCATTAAAAAGCAGTTTGAAGCTCTCCCCCCTGTCTTCATTGTTCTCCTATGGAGAGAGCTAAAGAAAAGACCAAAACAGGACAACAAAGAGTTAATCTACAAATCCCTCACTCGTTATCTGTTCTGACCATCACCAGTGACCTGTCTGAGCTCAGATTACAGCTGTCACCCAGCTCCGTGCCTGTAATCCTCTGTTATCTGCTTTCTGCTGCCGGCTAACTCCCTCCTTCCTCCTCCCCCCTCCCCTCTCCCTAGAACAGACTGGGTACGTCTCCTGCAACAAGTCACAATTTTCAGATTTTTTGGAGTGGATGAAAAAGAGGAAGGAGGGGGGGACCTGGGAAAAGGATTTTTACATGCAGATAATGGCAGATTTGGCTAATAAACCCAATTACAAAGTTTCTTAAAATCGCCTGGACTATTGATTTCTGCAAAAAAAAAAAAAATACGACAGTGACTCTTTAAAAATAATGTTTGTTGGGCTCAGCTCAAGAGCCTAAAAAAATGTTTTACGACATGGAGAGAAAGGAACGGCTGCACATCCCATCTATGGCTGATACTACTGCCGCTAGGCCTATTTTAAAAAAACAACACCAAGGTGTCTGTATATAATTTGATCAAACCATAATAGCCCCGTGTACCACATGCAGGTCCCTTGGTTCACATGGGTCCCTATGCTAACTCCACACCGTGTCGGTCAGTAACCGCCACCCCCGCAAAGCGTGCACATGCAGGGAAGGGAAGCCATGGAATGGCCCTGCAACCCCGATGTCACAGGACCAAACCCAAAATGCCCCACCAGAACCCGGCCAGCACCACCGGCGGGAAAGGCTGCCCCAAACAACAAAAGTATGAATATGATATTTCACTCACCAAGACTGCTGCAGACAGAATAGGAAAGACATAAGGTACTGACATGTGAGCACAGGCATATCCTGCCAATTTTGGTCATGTGCAAGCTGTTCAGAAAATGGAGAACTCTGAAACACGACATGGAGAGAAAGGAACAGCTGCACATCACATCCCATCTATAGCTGATACTACTGCCACTAGGCCTACTTTAAAAAAACAACACCAAGGTGTCTGTATATAATTTGATCAAACCATTATCACCTATAAAGCATTATCATCTATAAACACAGCTGCCTGTCAAGCTAACGCTTATGAAAATGAACAGCCATTGGATTGACCCATAGCTCATTTCCTCCTCCTCCTCAACCACCATGTAGGCCATTTAAAAAAAAAATCTTTAAAGGCGGGACAACAGACTCACATATTTTTTAGAGGGCTCATCTCAAGAGCCATGCATATAATTTTATTTATGGGGCTCACCTCATCCATAAAATGTTTTTGCTGGCTCACCTCAGGGGCCTAAAAATAATGTTTGTTGGGCTCAGCTCTAGGGCCTAAAAAAATGTTTGTTGGACTTAGCTCAAGGGCCTAAATAATAATGTTTGTAGGCCTCACCACAAGGGTCTAAAAATTAATGTTTGTTGGGCTCACCTCACATGTAGAATGTGTCTGACCACATCACATACACACACAAACACATTATGACAGTTAGCGGTGAGTGCTGCTTGATTTTCTCCTTGCCTACAACACCTGTAGTTGTAAAAGGTAACGTGATTTGAGGGGGTGCATGAAAATGTTTCTGTTTAAAATGTGTCCTTCTGTCCATGCTAAGGTAGAGGAAAGAAGGTTTCCTGGTGTATTTTCCCATTTACATAGAGGATATATTGTGCTTGGAGTGTATAGTTGAGAGGCTGTGATAGTGGGGTAATGCTGCGACTTTGGCATGTTAGATGCACCCAGGCATGCGCCCCCTGCTGTCACAGTTGCATCCAGAGGTGTTTGCATGATTTTCTGAGGTATCGCGGTGGACTTGGAAACCTAAATTCGACCACTTGGAGGTCACCCAGAAACGAGCATTTTTTCCCTTTAGAATTTAATGGAGTTCGATATTCGATCGAGTAGTCGAACATCACGGTCTGTTCACATTGAATTTCGAGCTTTCGAATATTTGATTACTTGCTCATCTCTAATCTAGGGGAGGACTATCATCTTTATCAATGTCAGTCTCCCAGTCATAGATAATACCATCTTGCCCCATGTTTTGATTTTATTTATTTTCCAATTTCGTAAACAACGGAAGAAGGTTATGCTTAGTATATCCTAGTCGGTTAGCTGTAACCTGGACTCCAAGATAGTACAACCCAGGGGCGTAACTAGAAATGGCTGGGCCCTATAGCAAACTTTTGATTGGGCCCCCCCTCCCGACTGACCACTAAACGGTCAAGTGAAGTCATAACTACATAACTGCTAGCTCTGGTCAGGGGTGCTTGCAGTTAAAGGGACATTTGCAAAGCCCAGGAGACCAGCAGGGCCACCCGGTGCTGCAAATAATGACGACTCAGGGGGCCCAGTGTATTGCAGGAGCAGGCCATGGGGCCCCCTGATGCGGCGGGCCCCATAGCAGCCGCTATGGCTGCTATAGTGGTAGTTACGCCCCTGGTACAACCCCTCCCCTGAGGATAGAACCTTGAAACCACACCTCAATTAACTAATATCTCTATCTAAAGTTAGTACCGATGACTTGGTCCAGTTTATCTCCAGCCCCGTCGGTCCTCTAATACTCCGAAAGCCTTCTATTATAACTGGAAGTTTCTCCTCAGGGGTAGCAGCTTTTCCTGATATCATCTAACCTCTTATAATTAGAGGAGGTCCTTCCCCATTCCGCCAGAGGCTCTATATACATGCAAAACAACATTGGCGAGAGCAGCCTTGTCTTGTTCCTCTCTCTTTGATAATTGGGTCATAGACTGTCCCATTTACAATCAACCCTAGCTTGGGACACTCTATGTAGGGCCTGAATCATGCCTGTAAATACTTGACCCAAACCAAACCCACTCAGAGTTTTTCATAATTAGGGCCAATCAGTATGTACGTCTTATATTTTGGAAAACTGTGAGGCCAAGCATAAAACCACTCTGGTCTTCTGAGATAAGATCCGAGCCAGTGATCCTGAGAAAATCTTATAGTCAGTGTTAAGTAGAGAAATGGGGTGGTATGCCTCCACTTCAAAGGGGTCTTTGCCTTTCTTTCTAATAATATAATAAAAGCCTCTTCCATTGATCTGGGAAGTGCCCCTTGCTGGCACAAAACATTCAGAACTGTGAGCAGAATGGGAAGGACCACATTAGAAAACCTACGATGAAATTCCTAAGGAAAGTGATCAGGCCCCGGAAGAGAATTGCTGGCAATAGAGGCCAGGGTAGACTCAACTAAGGTTATTGGCTCCTCAAGTAGTTGCCTTTGCTACTCGGATAACTGTTATTGTGATTTCTATTTTGCACACGCAGGACTCTATGAGAAAGGCTCTGTTAGATGTGTTAAGCAGAAAAGCGTTGCAAGAAATGAGTTATTTATATTGTACTTGGACACACTACTGGCTATTGATATGCACGGATGCAACAGATGCATTTTCCATGCATTACCTGCATATAAACTTGCACTTGGTATCTGTGGATTTCTATGCTATTTCTCCATTTTTGGCACATTGTCGTTGGTGGAGAT